>NW_027445436.1:5857438-6163081 GCF_035582795.1 Mycteria americana | reverse complement strand
CCTTGGAATTGCAAACCAACGGTGGCCTGAGGTGGGCGGTTTTGATTATGATAGGCTGCATTTTTTGCGGCTTGAATTGGATGAACGGTTCCCAGGGCAAATGCATTATTGGTATGTTTGGAATAATTATGTCTGGCAGTGGAAACTTCCCCCTCTGAAAGGGAACCAATCTCAATGTGAGAGTGAGAGGAAGAAGGAGCCAGAGACAAAATGTTATGAACTGACCGCAACCCCCATTCCCCATCACCCTGGGCTGCTCAGGGAGAGGAGGAGGTAGAAGAGCCGGGAGTGAATCTGAGCCTGGGAAGAAGGGAGGGGCGGGGGGAAGGTGTTTTTAGAGTTGTTCTTAGTTCTCATTATCCTGCTCTGTTACAATTGACAGTAAATTAATTTCCCCAAGTCAAGTCTGTTTTGTCCGTGACGATAATTGGTAAGTCATCTCCCTGCCCTTATCTCAACCCACGAGCTTTTCATTGTATTTTCTCCCCGTCCTGTTGATGGAGACGGAGTGATAGAACAGCTTGGTGGTCAATCTTGCAGCCAGCCAAGGTCAACCCACCACAGACATCCCTGGCAAATAGCCAATACTTGGATACATGTCAATATTAACTTTTGGCCTATTAGCTTAAGTTACATTTTACAAAAATATTAGAATACTCTTCTACTGCGCTTAATGATTGTGCTAGAAATAACACAGCTCAAAAAAAGTTCCCATCAAGTCTGAAGTGGATGGTTAAATCCAGATAATAGTCAGTGATATTTAAAAATCTTGTGATATTTAATCAGTGATTTTAAAAATCACTATTTAAAAATATCCTTCCGATTGTTTTGGGGATTTTTTTTTTTTTTTTTTTTTTTAATAAGCAAGCAGGTGGGAGAGGAGAGTGAACCTTAAGGTTTGTGGTTTGGGTTTGTTGGGGGTTTTTTGGCATTTTCAATAAGTTACATCACTTCAAAATAAGGAGCTAGATATATCAACAGCTCTAAGGGTGTACTCGGGCTGAACATGAACCAGAACTTCTAGAAATAATTTTAACCACCATTTAACTGATTTGCTCCATCCAACCAAAACCTCAGTGCATGAATGTGACACCTTCATTTCACCTACAATACTAAGTGACAGGCATTACAGGACTTTTATTTCACATCTGAGAAACATAGCAAAGCAACAGCTAGTGGCTTTAGTGCCTGACATTCAAGTTTGCACAGTACACTTGCAGTGTTTGCTTAGTGTGGTTTTATGCATAGTTCAACATTTACAAGTTTTCTCCTGTGTTGGAGAGGATGAGTTACCACTTGCCTAAGAATCAGAGGAGATAAACTGCACTGCTGAAGCTGCTCCTGGTTGCAGCAACCCTCCAATGAAGGACAAGAGTTTTCCATGTGGCTCAGAAAGTGTCCAATGTTTTATCACCATCTGAAAAGTACTGCAAATAGATACTCCAACCTGCTGTGAGACCAACTTGCTAGTAAAAAACAACAATACAGTCTGCTAGCCACAGAAAGCATGTTGAGAGGGTATTCATAAAAAGCTGTTTTTTTTAAAAAAAGGACACACTTGGCTGTCTGAAGCAACCAAAGCCATCTGTGATGGCAGGGCGCATGCCCATCTACTTATGTTCTTTGTCTTCTAGATCACTTATCTCCAACCCTATCATGCACCTCAGTCATAGTATCACACTTGAATATTTCAGTCTCTTACCGTATGTCTTGCTTTCAACTCCTGCATTTTGATGTGCCTTGCCAGTTAAGGTGTTTCCTGTTATAACTAGAATGTGAAACAGTCTCACAGACTGTGATGCTGAACACTGGTGCTTGCTAATTCTTTGCCAATGCCTTTATCGCTTGAGCTTCAAAGTCAGTACTATAACCTTTATATGAGTCAGTCTCTAGAAAGACCTGACATAAGCTTTTCTAGTCTGTTATATGAAAGCACAATGTTTGTTAGGCATCAATAGAAAACTGGAAATGAAGTCATTAGATTCCATTCTTGAATTTAGGAAGACAGCAAAACATACCTGGATACAAGAAACTAGCTATTCACAAGAGCAGGATATCTTGTTTGATAGGACAGAGGGATATAAAAGAAGAAATCCAGTTGGGTAGTAACACTGATTTTAGAAGGAGAAAAAGCAGGGTATTGTCTATTGATTGTCACACAGAACTGGCAATAAAGCCAAAGAAGGGCATAAAAGCATAAGCTGCTACCAATGAGCGTTAATCTGAATTTACAGTTTCCACATTATCAGCCCAGGAAACTGTCCTTTGGGGTTCATAGTATTCTGGTAGTCTTTGCTATTAGCCATCTTCCCCACAGGAGGGGATCCAACTTTAAAAAAAGAAAACTCAATCGCCAGCTTTTCCTGTCTCAGAACAATCCTCTGTTCATGAATGAAGTCACAAATGATGTGTGAAGCTAAAGGTCTGCATGTAAGCATCCAAAGGGAAAGAGCAACCATAGACATCTCAGCATGATGCCTGCCTCAAATACAGCATTAATTTCTAAATGTAACAGTTCAACTTAATTGTTTACTGAAAGCTCAAGAATCTTAACAACTCCTCTCTCAACCCTCTTTGATTCTGAAGATGCCTTTCCCTACACTTTTAAAACACCACTTGGATGAAACTAGAGACACTTAGTTTAACTCCATATGGGGGTGGGGGGTGTCTTTTCCCAGAAAAAATTCGATTATTATAACAAATGTCAGTTGTGCCACCTGCACAGAGACTACATCAGTTTTCAACACGGGTTTTAAGATCCAAACTAGATCCACATAATGGATTAACACCCTGCCCCATTACCAATATCAGCAGGGTAGACAGACTGCCAACACCCTGCCCCCTGACTGACATCGGCAGCAGCACAGGCAGGTTGCCGCTCACATTATCCATGTAAGGTACGATTCTCTCAAATCACTCTGCCATTGGTGGAGCCAAGGGGCGGTGCGACTCTCACCCGCATTCAAAAGGCATTTGCACGGTTGGCTGTTGCTACCAGATGACCTGGACACCAAGTGTCCCTGGCAGTCCACTGGAGCCATGGCATCGCTTATGATCCTGTGTTTGCTATCGGCGAGTCACCGTATGGGCGCGTTGTTGCTCATCTTTCCTACTGACTCAATAAAGCTTTGTTTTAGAACATGTTGTCAGACTCCATTAGTGTTTGGACCACATTACTGGCATCACAAACAGGATAAGAGTCTTTCCGACAACTACTGGAGACTTCAGGAAAGGAGCAAGTTTGGAGCTCCCCCCAACGGGAGGAGGAGTGGGTCCAAGATAATTGAACAGATCCCCAGGCTACTGAGGGATGAATTTGAACTGTAGCGTAAGGCTAGTCATTGCAAACAAGGAGAGGGCAAGGGAGCCTTAATCGGCCTCCTGAGTTGTGCCCTCAACATTGCCTGGACTGAAGTTACCGGGCTGCATGGTGCCCTCAAACAGGTGGGAGAAGCTAAGGAAGGGGCCAAGAGGGATGAGCATAAGTTAGCCTCCTTGGCTCAGCAGGCCCTTGAGGCCTGGAAAGATTGTCCCAGTACAATGGCCCAAGTTAGGGCCACTATCTACCAGGACGATAAGGATGATAATTGGGACAGGAACATTTTTGGCCACGGACCAGACCCTGACCCCCTTCCCAACCCTACAGGGGAAGGCTGGGTGGAGTGGCTCGGGAGTCTCTGGTGCACTGGGGCAGCTCTAACTTACCTCAGTGAAGGGGACCATGGGCGCAGGAGCTCTGCACACCCTGGCTGCAGGGGTGGGTGCCGTGGCAATGGCTTCTGTGTCCAGCAGTCAGATACAGAGGAATCCTCACCTGATCAGAGGACAGGGCACCTCCACCAGCCAGACAGAGAGGGACCACCTCAGGCAGCTCCTTCTGGAAACTGGGTTTACCCCTCCCAACAAATTAATAAATTGCTGAATAATGTTTTGTTACAGCTTTTGAATGGCCATCGGCAGGTGGCCCCCCACCCAGAGTCTTGCAGTGCCTCCTGGCACGCCAGTGTTAACCCCTTAGCATCCCCCTCCCAAGGTGCTGCCAGACAACTGGTGGGCAGGTGTCCACTGCCAGATGGAGATCTGCCTCCTAGCCCTGTTTTCTGGCATACCCTTTTTGCTTACCACATGTCCTAGCTCCAATTAGAAGTTGTCATGAATGACTGGCACTCGGTCACCGTTGTTGTGGACACCGGGGCCCAAATCTCAATGTTCGATCCACAGACCACCCCTTCAGGCTGTCCTAGAAGCGATTTTGTATTTCAGGAAGTGATAATGTCCATGACGAGCCCAGAGCCGCCGACTCAGCCTGGCTACTGGACCCATCTGTGTACTGGTTTTGGCTAGGATAGAGTTAATTTTCTTCTTAGTAGCTTGTATAGTGCTATGTTCTGGATTTGTAATGAAAACAGTGTTGATAACACACTGATGTTTTAGTTACTGATGAGCAATGCTTGCACAGCATCAAGGCATCTCACCCTGCTTCTCACACTGCCCCACCAGCAAGTAGGCTGGGGGTGGGGGGCTGACCTTCAGAGTTATGGCATTTGTCTTCCCAAGTAACCGTCACACATGATGGAGCCCTGCTTTCCTGGAGATGGCTGAACACCTGCCTGCCGATGGGAAGTAGTGAATGAATTCCTTGTTTTGCTTTGCTTACGTGCACAGCTTTTGCTTTACCTATTAAGCTGTCTTTCTCTCAAACCATGAGTTTTCTCACTTTTACCCTTCCAATTCTCTCCCCCATCCCGCTGGGTGGGGGAGTGAGCAAGCAGCTGTGCAGCGCTTAGCTGTCTACAGGGGTTAAACCACAACCTGGAAAAATCCTCCTGCTACATTGCATTCGTTTTACTTGTACTACTGTTGTTTATTCTGTGCAAGAACCAATTTTGAATATGCTGTGGATACTGTTCTTAGGGACAGTCCACCAGGGCCTTGCTGGGTGGGATTTTAACTTGTTAATTCACACATCTCAGGTGCTGGCAAATGTTAGAAAGGGTACTTATTGTAGGATTTGTACACAACATCCTGCATCTGGCCACCAAGGAGTTCCTGTGGTAGGAACGCTAGTATTGGTGGAATTGTGGGTCCATGCACCTAAAACTTTTGTCAGATGTTACTCTATTCAGGCTAATCTCAACCACTGACTACTCACTGCCACCTCGGTGAAGAGCAGATCAGAATTCTACATCCTCCAGAACTTTACAGGCTATGATCCATCCTGTGATCAGCTACAAACCATGTGGCAGGGTCCATCCTACACCATGCAAACCTACCATGCCAATATTGACAATTGCCTGAAAGACACCACTCGCTGCAGTGACCCTAGCACAATAGGCGCCCCCAGCCTATACTGGCTGTGCAGCAATCATGCCATGAAAAAATCTCACACGGAGGTGGGAGGGGACCTGCACACTCAGACAAACACTGCCTGGGATGCATGTTGAAGAAAACCTTGACATGACCCATACCCACAATTGCCCTGATGCCCTGCGACATCAGCGTAGATCAGCCCTTTGGTAGAGCAAAGACCTGGATTTCACCAATTTGCCCGGGTCCTCCTTTCTCAGCTAGGGGTCTCCGAGCTGGAGAAAGCAACTGTCAATCTCTCTGCTACCCTGGAAAAATATAGAAAACATAACAATTGACACCATCCAAGCGCTGCAGCAAGAAGTCACTCAAGTATCACAGACTACCATTCAAAACCATCTAGCCTTAGACTACTTGCTGGTCACGCAAGGTGGCATTTGCACGTTAGTAAATACTACCTGCTGTGTCTATGTCAACCAAGATCAATGCATTGAGACTGACCTTAAGAAAATTCAGGCACAACTAAAGCCCTTGCATCAGGTGACAACCAAAAATACTCATTGGAGAATTGGCAAATTGTGATCATAGCTTACCTCTTGGTTCCCAGATCTCAGGGTAGTTGTCAAAAGATTTTGGCTATACCTTTTGTAATTAACTTGTTTATTGTCATTGTTTATGTTTTGTTTCATATCACTGGATGGGGTTGTAGATTGTGCTGTAAAGTATTTTCCCAGTTGAGGTTGAGCCACTCCCTGACCCAGGTTGGGGGCCACTAGATATAAGCGGATACTGACCCTGAATTGTAATCTCTTTTGCAGCCTCTCTCGTAGCAATTGGGAAGATGCCGTAGCAATCACCTCCTGGATACCCATGCAACTGATACTTGATAGAGGTAATTCTATGGTACCCATCTCGTGATGCACCAGCATTTGACCTCTGACTATGTAACTTATACCCTGCAGGTGTCAGGACACCAACCTCACCTAGCCTATTACATAGCTAATGACCCACCAAAATAACATCCTAGCCTATAACTCCGCATCAAGTGATGATTTGAGAGAATCAAGGGATTGAAGTGACACCCCGCCCTGTTAACAATATTGGCAGTGTAGACAGACTGCCGACACCCTGCCCCCTGACCGACATCAGCAGCGTGGGCAGGACGCAGCCCACATTATTCATATATGGTACGATTCTCTTAAATCACACTACCATTGGTGGAGCCAAGGGGCAGCACAACTCTCAGCCGCATTCAAAAGGCATTTGCATGATTGACTGTTACTGCCAGATGACCTGGACCCCAAATGTCCCTAACAGCCCAATGGAGCCATGGCATTGCTTACGAGCCTGTGTTTGCTGTCAATGACTGGGTGACTCACTGCATGGACACATTGTTGCTCATCTTTCCTACTGCCTCAATAAAGCTTTGTTTTATAACGTATTGTCAGACTCCATTACTGTTCGGACCACATGGATTCAAACAGATAATACTGCATTTCATTTGAGACTTACCACGATTATTTGCTTTTGATCTTCTCAAACTCATTTGAATGTAAGTAATTTCAAAAACTCATCTTCTGACAATGATTCGGAACATTAAAAGCTTGTTATACAATCTTTACATCAATCTATTATACAGTTCTAGACATTTTAACACATACTGAGGAATAGAAAAAAGAACCACCAGACATATTTTTCAAATCATGGTTTACCAGTCACATAAGAGCTTTAAGTCAATGTATGTTCCAATAATTAAATTATTTCTGAACAATTTTAAATGGATAGGGAGAAAAATTAAGTGGCTTTTTTTCCTCAGTTCAAAAATAGTAACTTTTCCTCCATTTTTACACCAGTCCACATTACCTTTGCTTTGTTATTTATCAGTTTACAAAAGAGAAAAACAGCAGCAGCATGATTACCAGCTTGACCTTGTTAGCATGAATGAAGTAGTCATGGCTAATCATGTCAACATGACAGAGATAATACATATTTATAACAGCCAGCTATAATTTGCACAGCTTTTGTATGCTGACAGTATAGATAACATTTCTCCATTTGATTAAATATCCTCCACAACATAAACTATTATGAGCAATTCAATAATGACAACTAGAAAAAAAGTAGTTCTTCCTAAGGCGTCACAAAAAAACACCACACCCATAACCCAAACTTTAAGAATTCCAAATAATGAAACTAATTTTTGGAGGAGAAAGACTACTTGTTCACCTCAGCATATTCAAAAACAGGTGGAGAAACTGAAGAATCAAGTCATAGATGTTTTAGATCAACTTGGACATTCAAATTTCATGTATAGCTCTAGAAATCCAGGGTTACATCTACATTTCATCCTTGCATAATTACTAAATAGAACTATATAACATATTCAGCACTATATTTTATACAACTATCATCATCTGCAAAGCAAACAAGTTCTACAGGTTGGGTTTTTTGCGCTTCTATTTATAAGCATGACTTGCTCAGAGTAAGACTTTTCAGCAAGTTCCGAAGCAGAGGCAAAATATCAGTTTCAGTTCACTAGTTTGTTTTGGTTTGGGGGTTGGGGTGGTTTTTTTCCTCTTTTGTTTAAGTGTTAAATGGTATCGCATACTTCACTCTCTCTTGGTTTTGGATTTGCAAGACAACTGATGGTTTGAACGTGATAATCATATACAGCAAAAAAAAAAAATACAATACCCCACCAAACTTTGAATCTACCAAGAGGAAACATGAACAACAACATAAGTATACAATCAAAAATATAATTAAAGCATCTACTGCTTTCTAGGAATTATATGCTAACCTTCAGTTACTTTTTAACAAATCGCATTCGCCATTATCTAAAGAAGTATTCCTACTTAATTACCATGACTTCAGCAGCATTGGCTGAATGGAGATATCTCAGTGTTGCAAGCCTCTCATTCATACAATGCTGTCAAAATGAAATCACTAGACCTTCTCACTGTATAGCACCCAGGTATTTTTCAGTATATGTATTGCTAGGTGGTTATGCATGTTATACCACTCTCAAAGCCATACTAGTGTGGCAACCACCTGGAGGAAGCAGTGAGTGATGTAGTGGGCAACTCCCTGCTATGGGGCAGACACGCTCATCTGCCAACCTGATCTGTTAGCTAGAGAAGTTTGCTGCTTGCCAGGGGCCCAGACCCAGGATGTTGTGGAGAGATTGCCAAAACTTGTCTGACCCTCTGACTATCACTTAGGTGTTGCTGATGTCCAAAAAGCTGCCTATGAAAGGTGTGTTCATAACTTGCATTCCCCCTGTAAGTCAGAATCTACAAGTTTGCTAAAGATAAACCTCGGAGCTAGGAGCTTTTTCCCCAGTGACCTGTCCTTTCACCTTTTCCCCAGAGGCACACACATGCTTATGAAAGACGGTCTACAAGAGCATCACTCCCCTCCCATGCAACTGCTCAGGTAAAAGTTTCATTCAAGCCCAGCTGAACTACCACCACACACTCCAAACTGAAGGAACAAAGTACTACAGAAGACTGCAAGGAAAACAGCAACCCGAGGGAATGCAAGGGGAGGCTACCAGAGAGTAAGATACAACCCCCACTCCCTACCTGATCCGCCTCTGTGTTACTCACCTCCCAGATCACGCGCAGAAAACACGCACCCTACTCTCCCTACCGTCAGCTAAATAGCCAAATTAACAATAAACCACCCGCCGACACCCCCATCCCCTTCACATTTACCAACTCGCGCCCAGGCGCAGGTCCGCGATTCAGGCGCGCGCACACCACCCCCCAGCACAACACAACCAGCTGCCTCTCACAGCTACCACTAGCTGCCGCCCGTCTACCTTACCTGCAGTCCCTCAATCCACTTGTCTTTATATCCAGGTGGAAGAATTTCCAGAGCATGAAAAGGACCAAAAATAGCTATTATTTTCAACCCAAGCAACTCTGTCTCCAGCTCATTCTAATCCCCCCCACCCCCCCGCAGCCGCCTCACCAGCACCCGGAAATAGCGTCATCGTACCACGACCCACTCAGCGCAGATGACTAAAAGAAAGAGTCAAAATCCGTGGGGATACGAAACCACCAGCCAATGACAGAACCTCATCCACTGCCCTATGGTGCCCTAACACACATGATCAGCCAATCAGTAACGGTACCAGTCATTACTGGTACACCCTGGGGGGCTGCTGGAGGTTTATCAATTAGCTGCGCGTTCTTCCTTTTTGGTTGCGGGAAGAAAGTTTGTGAATATCTCTTTTCGGTTCAGTTATTAGCTACACCCTATTACGTTGGAGGTCCTTGGGCAAGGCGACAACTTTTTATGTAGGTGCAGGGGACTTGGGTGGGCTGGGACTCCAGAGCCGAAGGGAGCATGTCAACAGCCAGAGTAGGTCCTGCACAAAACGTGGGACCTTCCTTGGTGTCAGCAGTGCTGCTTAAACCTGCCCTTCCTACGGTGACAATTGGGCTGTAAGCATCTGTGCGTACCAGTTATGGCATGCAACACCCCTCTGGGTTTGTATCACCACGTGTTGCTGGGGTCTAGGCTGTACCTTAAGGTCAGCCTGAAATTACCCGCCCCGCAAGCTGCCACCAAAAGGCGATGCAGTGTTTCCCCCCACCTCCCCCCGGCTACTGGAGATGCTCACCACTTCCCCTGTGCGTGGTTGCTGCTGCATCTCGGGGGGATCAGTTGAAAATTAACTTGCAAAGAACAGAAAAGGGGAGTTACTTTCAGTTACGTGGACTCCTTGCTCCATCTAAGTGTATGACTACAGGGTGAGCCACAGCTTGCTGATCTGACTGAAAGCAAGTTGCATTTTCTCTGTAAGGTCATTTGCAGTCTGATCTAAATAAGCAGGCAGCCACCCAGGCAGTATCTGGAACCAATCCCAGAAGGGTGCAGAAATGGGTATGGGGTGGATCATCCTGCTGAGGCTCTCAGCTTGAGTAGATATGAAAATGTTACCTTGCTGTAAAATAACTCCCAAAACACACGTCACCTTGAATCGTGTATATATGTGTATATATTTTAGAATAAAATAGAAATAGTATAAGAGTTATTAGTAGTTAAGAAGGGATCACAGTTAGAATAGAAATTAGCATACTAGAGTGTGAGAATCATAGACAGTTAGAAATAGAAACTAGCATATGAGAATATGAGAATTGTAGAATCTTCAAGGTAATAGATAACGCCTAAGTTAGATAAGAGGGTACGGGCAATGCATACTTTACTAACAAGCATATGTTTTTCCTCAAAGAATGTGAAGCTGTAACCCTTCAAAGACCAATAACAGGAACATCCTCTTACCGGGAGAGCCATAAAGATAAAGGGGCACCACAACAACCATGAAAACAACAGGAATCACAGTAACTAGGGGAAAGGCAAAGACGGCAGGGGAGATCGCGACCACCGACCCAATTGAGGAACGAAAGGACTACCCCCCCACGCACTCCTTGTGAGCATGTGTAGTGAATTAAAATCACACTGTAGCTTTAAATCGAAGCGGAGAAAATATGGACCAATGGAAGAAGAGGATGCTTAGTCAGTCTAATGATTATGTAT
This sequence comes from Mycteria americana, assembly GCF_035582795.1. Taxonomy (NCBI): domain Eukaryota; kingdom Metazoa; phylum Chordata; class Aves; order Ciconiiformes; family Ciconiidae; genus Mycteria; species Mycteria americana. The sequence goes on along the minus strand of NW_027445436.1, from coordinate 6,152,227 downwards.
TAGATAGGCGTGGTGTGTTAACTTTCATGTATAAATACTGAAGAGAATTACAATAGGTGTGCTTGATTTATGGAAATATTCCACCTTGCACCCTGCGCAGAATAAAGCAATGTCTCCCCTCTCAACATACTCTGTGTGTTTCGGGACTTATTTTACAGCGAGGCAACAGTTTTGGCACCCCACATGGGACTTCGAAATTTGAGACCGGACTTCGATCAACACTTGCTACCGCCGGAGGATCACGAGCCGGACTCCAGCATGCACTGGAGGACTTTGTCCAGGGACTCCTCTCGCGATTCCCTGGTGGGTGGTGAGTGGCCGATTGATACCAGGATAGAGACATTGTTATTTTGAAATGTTGCTGGTTATGGTCTGAATTGGTTTTGGTTAATTAGAGCTGCACTGGTATATTGGTCTCTCCTGTGCTACTACGGTGATGACCGAAGCAGGCAGAATTTTGGCTTGGTCCAGCTCATTTGTATTGGTAATCATTTATTGCTGGTGATTGTAAAAAAGAATATTATTGTACAATATTATAAATGGGGAACATATCTTCCATAGAAGGAGAAATACTTAAAGCTTCTCCATTAGGTTGTATTTTAAAACATTGGAATAAGTTTGGAGGTGACCTGTCATCACAAAAAAGTTAATGGAATATTGTAATCAATGGAACTTTGAAATATAATACTATGTTACAGTTAATGCTGTTTTGTAGAAGAGAAGAAATGTACGAGGAGGTAATGACCAGTGTGGAAATGGGGAAGCCGGAGAAGGTGATGCTAACAGTGATGATGAAAGTGAAGGGGAGAATTTCAGTCTGATAGCAGGAAGAACTAGGAGAGGAGGGGGCGGCAGTGCTGCAAGCACCCTTAAGGCAGGCAGTAGGTCTGGCAGGAGAGCTGGTGTGGGTTAAAACTCCTTTCTCAGTAGCAGACTTAAGGGCTTGGAAAGAGATATACAGGTGTTGTTAAAGACATTGTTGTCATATGAGGAACAGAGGACTGTTGTGGTTAAGGCTAGGGAAGAAGCAGAGAGGGTTCATGCCCAGGATGCACAGGCAGGAAGACTGGAGGATCATTTTCCCTCCACCAATCCAAATTGGGATCCTAACAATCAGGCACAAAGAGCATTGTTAACTGAATATCAGAGGTTGATATTGTTCAGTGTAAGGAATGCGATTCTGAAACCGAAAAATTTGTCTAAATTATATCAGGTGGTACAGGAGAAAGATGAAACTCCATCAGCCTTCTTTGAATGATTATGCGAAGTGGCTAAGAAATGGACCGATTTGGATCCAGAGAGAGAGGCCAATGCACTAACGTTTGTGACTTTGTTTGTGGGGCAGTCGAATCCTGATATTAGGAGAAAATTGCAAAAGATAGAAGGAGAAGAGGCAAGATCTATGAACAAGTTATTAGAGGTGGTGTGGAAGGTGTATAATAACAGGGAGGAGGAAGAAAAGAAGCGACAAGAAAAGGAGCAAGTTAAGAGAGAGAGTCGCAAGGCTCAACTGCTGGCTGCAGCAATAGCAGAAGGCAACCAAAATAGTAGAAGGCGAAATGATGGGTATAGGTTAAATGGAGGGACTATGATGACCTCCTTCTTTAGACCTGGGGAGGGTAAACCCTTGAATAAGGATCAGTGTGCTTTGTGTAAACAAAAGGGGCATTGGAAGAGGGATTGCCCTCAGAATCGATTCCGGAGGAATTTTCCAAGAAAACAAGAAGATCCCAAGGTGGAAGAGCTGCTTACTCTGGGTCAGGATTCAGATTGATGGGGACCGGGGGATGAATCAGAAGTTTCCCCGACAGAACCCCTGGTTACCTTGAAGTTGGGGAATGAAAAGGTAGATTTTCTAATAGATACAGGAGCGACATGTTCAGTGTTAAATACTTGTAAGGGTAAATTGAGTCAACAAAATATAGCTATTATTGGAGCCACAGGGAAAAGGGAGGTAAGGCCTTTCTTCCAACCGCTTAATAAGCGTGGAATTGGAAATCGAGTTATTACTCACAAATTTTTATACGTTCCTGATTGCCTGATGCCTTTGTTGGGAAGAGATTTACTCAACAAACTAAATGGACAAATTGTTTTTGAAAAAGGCAATATACAGGTACAGATACCGGAAGAAAAAGCCCTGGAAGCGCAAGTGTTAATGGTGCAGGAAGAAGCACAAGAGACTCCGGACCCTGAGACAATCCCGGAAGAGATATTTGTCAGAGTGGGAGATGGACCCGGAGTAACGATGAATCTCAATATGAGTATGGTCATTCTCGTTTATTCAGATTACTTAACAGGTTTATATAGAAGCTAAGCAAAGCACACGCTAACAGCGGCTATTCTATTGGATAACTATACTTGTCCACGTGCTTAAAACAGTTATACGATTGGTACAAAGTTGCCGTTCACGCACTGTTCACAAAGGGGGGTTTATCAGCACTTTCCCAGACTTAGTCCCGCTTATCTTGCTTTACCAAGTACTCCTTCTGCTGTTCTCAAGGGAATTTCACCTTGATCTCTGGCTCCCAGGCCCCATCAAAGGCTGGATTGCTCACATCAATTAAGCTGTGTCCTTTTTCACTTAACCATTCTTCCACAATTCCCCCTTCTTGTTTTTGAGCGATCCAGGCATGATTTATCATGGTTCTAAAAGCCTTTTTGACACAGCTACATGCTACACAAAAACACAGACCTATGATAACTAAAATTATTAAAAGTTGTAATCCCTCAGCTAACAAACCCTTCAGCCATGATGGTAAGGACCCAAACAAACTGGTTAACCATTCATCAAAAAACCCTTGATTTTGTCGAATTTTGTTGGCATGCTCCTTCAGCCATCGTAGTTGTTTGTGAATTGATTCACTGTGATCAGACAGGTTCATACAACACATGCCTTCAAAATCCTCACAACCATGACCTTGGGCTAATAACAAAAAATCAATTGCTGCTCTATTTTGCAAAATTGCGTGGCGTAAGCTATTTTGATCCTCTAATAACGTTTCTATTACCTGGGTAGTGACATTTGCTTGTTTTTCAGCCCAACAGGCTAATTGCCCAACCTGTTTCAGGGCTCGTCCTGCTGCCCCCCCAGGTATGAGCAGGGACAGGAACACTCTCTCAGTAGTACTGAGGAGGGTAGGTTCATCATCGCAATCTGGGGAAAGACCCTTGACCCCCCCCCCCCTTTTTTTTTTTTTTTTTTTGAGTACTGTATGTCTAGGTCATAGGATCAAGATGCTTAAAACGTGAAAAGGAAAAAAAAACCCTTTAACTGTAATTTAAGCAATGAAAAGTTACAATAACTAAGTAGTACTATGCACGACAATCCTTCTCAGTCATCTCTAGAACTTGAGTAGTTTTTCATATTACCATTCACAAAAATTCAATAATGATCAATAATGAAATAATATTGATTTAATATTATAATGAAATTTAATTTCATATTTAATATTATATTTAATTTATTATATAATTTAATAATTTTAATAATTTTCATAAAAATTAATTTTAGTAATTTTAATTAAACAGTTTTATTAATTTTAATTTAATTTTATATTTAATTTAATATTTAATTTAATATTATAATGAAATAATAATGGTTAATAATGAAATAATAATACTTGCCAAATAATGTTTTTGCTTTAGTGGTCTGGATACAGTTACAAAGTAACTGTGAATGACAATCTTGGCATATAAATGGTTAGCAGATATTCATTCCAGAATTTAGGCAGCTGTCTGGTGCCACCCGATACATTTTGTAAATAGTTTTCCATATAAAATGTCTCACAGAAGGCTTTACAGCTAATTATCCTTTGTATATGCATACATAAGAGGATACCAGTTGCAATATAATCCATATTTGGCTTTTTTTTTTTCTCCCCACTTTCCTTGCCCATTTTCCTGTATAACCAGAAACGCTAATGTCGCAGGGCCTTCAGCCCCCCCACAGGCTTCCAGTGTCCTTCTAGAATTGCATCTTTGATGACACCACTCCAGCGTGTGGTTCTAGGGAGCGCTGGAGGGTTCATTAAACATGGAGGCACAGCTTCTCCTTTCCTTTTTGTTTGTAATTCCAGAGTATCAAGACGTTTTAAAACTGCTTGCAACACTTTTGCAGTGGCATCAGAGGATTGTGGCAGCTCCTCCCCGCTAGATGGTGTGGTAGTTCCAGAGGATTCCGTACAGGGAGGTAGAGGCGGATAGAACGAGGTTGAGGGCGGCAACGGAGGCGCGGAGGGTGGTTCACTGGGCGGAGCTGCAGGGGGAAGTCGGCAGGCTGTTCCGCCCAAGTCGTTAGGTTTTGTCGCTCCCGCCCCTCCAGGGGGTTTTGGCGGAGCTACTTCCGCATTCGCTTCACAGTTTGCATTAACTCTGCTAACAGGAACTTCCGCCTTTTCTGGCGCCTGCATTGATTCCGCCATAGCACGCAGTTCAGAAACATTTTTACAGACAGTTCCAGACGCGCCTCTCACGGCAGGCAGCCCAAAAAATCGCGCAATAGGTCCCGGTTTGTTTTCGGGCTTATCTTTAGACACTCCCGGACCTAACATTTGGGCAGCAGCGCAAGCTACTTCCCTCTCCACCTTCATCGCTTTCAAAGTTTCCAAGACAATGTTCCAGAGTCCACAAACCGCCTTTATTTCCTTTTCGTCCTTTTCATCCCCCTCTATTGTTTTCTGCCACATTGTTCCTCCAAAATCTCACCATTCCAATATGGAAAATAACATGCAGGTGTCAGAAAAGTGACCCCAACATTGTCCCAACTTAATCAACCTAATTAACTGCTTCACTGGTGCTTCTATCCCTCTCTTAGAGAGGATTCCAGTGAGCAACGTGGCCACAGCTTCTGTTTCCATCACTGCGCCTGAGAGGTGAGGAGCGACCTCACACCGGCGTCTGCCCTGCTTCTTGCTCCAGGCAGAGCTTCTCTCAGCCGTGGTTTCCCACTCCCGTCCTCTAGCTGCTTACCGCAGTCACGGAGATTTCATCGGCGAGTAACCATCCTCTGCTACCAGATGTCGGAGTGGGAGACGGACCCGGAGTAACGACGAATCTCAATATGAGTATGGTCGTTCTCGTTTATTCAGATTACTTAACAGGTTTATATAGAAGCTAAGCAAAGCACGCGCTAACAGCGACTATTCTATTGGATAACTATACTTGTCCACGCGCTTAAAACAGTTATACGATTGGTACAAAGTTGCCGTTCACGCACTGTTCACAAAGGGGGGTTTATCAGCACTTTCCCAGGCTTAGTCCCGCTTATCTTGCTTTACCAAGTACTCCTTCTGCTGTTCTCAAGGGAATTTCACCTTGATCTCTGGCTCCCAGGCCCCATCAAAGGCTGGATTGCTCACATCAATTAAGCTGTGTCCTTTTTCACTTAACCATTCTTCCACAGATATTGAATGCAGTGCCCCCACCGGTATGGGCCTCCGGGATCCCAGGATGATCACGCACTGCTGAACCGGTAAACATCACATTGAAACCTGGAGCACGACCGGTAAGACGAAAACAACATCCTATTAAACTAGAAGAGAGAAAGGGTTTAGAACCCATAATAGAAAAGTTTATGGTTCATGGACTGCTACGAGAATGCCAATCGGAGTATAACACTCCGATTTTACCAGTAAAGAAACCTCATTCAAATGAATATAGGCTGGTTCAAGATTTGAGAGCAGTAAATCAAATTGTGCAGGATGTCCACCCAGTGGCAGGAAATCCGTATACTTTATTGACTGCAATTAAAGAAACAGATCAGTGGTTCACAATATTAGATTTGAAGGATGCTTTCTTTTGCATCCCTTTGGAATTTGAAAGTCAAAAGATATTTGCCTTCGAGTGGGAAAATCCAAAAACTGGCCGAAAGGCTCAACTGTGCTGGACCGTTCTTCCGCAAGGATTTAAGAATAGTCCAACAATCTTTGGAAATCAACTAGCGAAGGAATTGGAGGATTGGCAAAAAGAAAATCCAGAAATAACTCTGCTACAGTATGTGGATGATATCCTTTTGGGAACAAGGACATTAGAGGACTCTGTACAGTATACCATTGATCTCTTGAACCTTTTAGGAGCAGCGGGGTATAAAGTGTCGAAGAAAAAGGCACAAATTGCACAACAGACAGTGACTTATTTGGGATTCACCATCACCAAAGGTCAGCGAAGCCTTGGTCCAGAGAGAAAAGAGGCAATTTGTCAAATACCAGAGCCTGTGTCTAAACGAGAGCTAAGAGCATTCCTGGGAACGGCCGGGTGGTGTCGCCTGTGGATTATCAATTTTGGACCGATTGCAAAACCCCTTTATGAGGCTGTGAAAGGTACAGAGGAACTTCTAGAATGGACTCCAGAATGCCAAACAGCTTTTTCTAAATTGAAAGAAGCCTTGATGTCGGCACCCGCACTAGGGCTTCCTAATTTGGAAAAACCTTTCGAGCTTTTTGTGAATGAAAGACAGCATGCTGCGCTAGGGGTTCTGGTCCAAAAGACTGGATCTTGGAAAAGACCAGTTGGATATTTTTCTAAGCAACTAGATCAAGTAAGCAAAGGATGGCCCTCTTGTCTAAGAGCCGTCGCTGCGACTGTGCTGCTCGTTCAGGAAGCTAGGAAATTAACTCTGGGACAAAGAACGACGGTACAGGTGCCACATGCTGTGACAACAGTTCTAGAGCAAAAGGGGGGACATTGGTTATCCCCTAGTTGAATGATGAAATATCAGGCTGTGTTATTAGAACAAGATGATGTGGAACTGAAAGTAACAACCACCTTGAATCCAGCCACCCTGTTACCGTTGCCTGGGGAAACTGAATTGGAACATGACTGTCTAAAAACAATTGAACAGTTATATGTGAGTAGGACTGATCTGGAAGATATACCTCTGGATTCAGCAGAATTAAATTTGTTTATAGATGGGAGCAGCCAAGTGATCAATGGAGTCCGAAGAGCCAGATATGCAGTTATTATTGGAGGAGAAGAATTGGATGAATGGGAAGCAAAAGCCCTCCCTGCCAACATGTCTGCCCAGAAGGCAGAGCTGGTAGCATTAATAAGAGCTTTAGAGCTCGCAGAAGGAAAGACTGTGAACATATGGACAGATTCTAAATATGTTTTTGGAGTAGTTCATGCACATGGAGCAATTTGGAAAGAAAGGGGTCTCCTTTTGTCACAAGGAACACCAGTTAAGTATGGAGAACTAATAAGAAAATTATTGCAGGTTATTAAACTGCCTGAACAAGTAGTAATCATGCATTGTAAGGCTCATCAATTTGGAAATACCCCTGAAGTGATTGGGCATCGACAGGTGGATTTAGCAGCTAAAAGAGCAGCAGAAGAACAACAAGTTTTGGGAATATGGCCTGAGAAGTATGAAGACTTAAAGAGACCACCGACTTATAACGAGGAAGATGATCAATTAGCTAAATTGCTCAATGCAAAGAAGAACAAAGATGGATGGTGGACCACAGAAGATAATCGAGTAGTAGTACCTCCAAACGTTATGAGAGAATTTATGGAAAAAGATCATAGAAGAACACATTGGGGGGTAGAAGCTCTCATGGACAATGTTAAACTCCACACTTTAAGTGTAGGGATGGGAAATATAGCCAAGAGTATTATCGAGAAGCGTGAAATCTGCCAGCGAAACAATCCTCGAACTCAACCCAGACCTCCACCCGGGAAAACTAAGAAAGGAAATACTCCCGGCGACTACTGGCAAATAGATTTCTCAGAGCTTCCCAGGCAAAGTGGGTATCGGTATTTGTTAGTATTAGTGGATACTTTCTCTGGATGGCCAGAAGCCTTTCCCTGTCGCACCAATCAGGCCAGAGAAGTAGTTAAAGTATTATTAAGAGAAATAATTCCTCGTTTCGGGATCCCAATTGGAATGTCCTCAGACCGAGGACCCCATTTTGTGGCCAAAGTACTTCAGTCATTGGCAAGAATATTAGAAATAAAGTGGGATTTACACACACCGTGGAGACCGCAGTCTAGTGGGAAAGTAGAGAGAATGAATCAAACAATTAAAAGGCAATTGAATAAAATTTGTCAGGAAGCGCAATTAAAGCGGCCAGATGCTCTCCCGTTAGCATTGTTAAGAGCAAGGATTACACCAAGGTCTAGACAAAAGGTCAGCCCCTTTGAAATACTATACGGGAGACCTTATCAAAGTATTAATCATGAGCCAGGATCCATAGAATTAATATGGAAACAATATCTTAAGGAATATGTGATTTCTCTAGGGAAGGTTTTGTCTTCCCTTAACAGGTATCTACATTCGAGAACCCCTTTGGGCCTGGATACTGCAGTTAACGAATTTCAGCCGGGAAATTGAGTTCTCCATCTAAGAACTTGGAACGACGAACCTCTGAAAGAACGTTGGAAAGGACTCTTTCAAGTCCTCCTGACTACATATACTGCAGTCAAGCTGGATGGAGTAGAGCCGTGGAATCATCACACTTGGATTAAGAAAGGACTTCCACCGGAGAAGTGGACTGTGGAGAAACAGAATGAAAGCCCTTTACGACTGAAACTTAAAAGGGACAATTCATGAATTGTACTTGGGATCAGGGTATCGCTTATGTTGATTTAGATTGTACACAAGGCATATTCTTATTTGTAGTCATCGTAATCTCGTTTATGATTTTGATGGAGATATGGAGGCCAAAATTCTATAGTGATTCATCTAGTGATGTTAGCAAGAATTGAGGGATTAGAAGAAAATTTGATCTTGAAATTGATTCAGGGATTTGGTAAATTACAAAATGCTATGGGCATTACCACTTGCCTCCCAATTCCACATTCTAGTAAAAATCCAATAGAATGGGGAATCCTGACTTTAAGAGACCTTCCCTTGGTAAACTGGAGTCAAATAACTGATCAACAAACCAAAATTCCGATGAGAGAAATTATAACCTGGACAGTAACAAATAGGAAGTGTAATGGGACTCTTGCATTGTTACCAAATGGAGAATCTTTGTGTTGGTCAGTCAATAGTAACCATGTAAGAAACACAGTTTCCAATTTGGTTAACCAACAACAAGGAAAATATATGTATAAGACAAACTGGAAAAAGCCAATGGCAGACAAATGGAGGTATATGAACCTTAGTTCATGGTGGTTTGGATAGGACAAATTGGAAGCACTAAAAATCAATATAAAGAGATTATTACAAATCCCAAAGAAGGAGAGTACGTCCCCAAATGGAACTGTACTCAGGTATTCAACTGCTCTCATATGGGAATCTTGAAAAACATAACCGGGGTAGAAAAGGCATTGCGAATTGGATGTCAGTGTCGAAATTTAATTGTAGAACAACACGTAGCACAACATATGGCACACAGACAAGTCCAATGCCACACAGAAACTATTTCATCTCCAGGATATACTGTGTGGGTCTTAAGTGATGGAACTTGGACAAACAGACTTCATTTTGATATCCCAAATCACCAAATTACCTTAGGAGCGTTAACATTGTGTCCATTATGGAAAAAGAATCCCATTACACCTCAGTTATGGGGAAAACTCAAAAGAGAATTTAAAAAGGATCCATGGCATGGCCCATCAACAGCTCCGAATGTCGGGTGCGCCATGGAGTCAGTGTTAGCCCCCGGAATAATGGCTTACGAGAACCGAGTACTGTTTGCAAATCTAACGCGGCAGATGAATAGTTTGGAGAATGCAACTAAGCAGGGGTTACTTGTAATAAACAAACAGGTGCAAGCAAACAGTGAAATGACCTTACAAAATTGTCTAGCCTTAGATCTGTTATCGGCCAAAGAAAAGGGACTATGTGGATATTCAAACCTGGATAAGGAACATTGTTGTGTTCACATTCCTAATGTGACTGAAGACCTAAATAAACAGATTGACCAAATTAGACGAGTAGCAATGGGAACCCAAGAATTACAGGAGAGTGCCAAGAACAATTGGATAAACAAAATTCTGCAAAGTGGGAGTGGATGGTCTCTTACAGGACAGTTAGCCAATTTAGCCCAGGGTTTGATTCTTCCAGTGACTGCAATAATCATCATCATCATAATTAACTGTATGAAACAGGCAATACTGAAGACTGTCTTTGTCGGAAACATGATGCTAACCAGAGATGGTGGAAGATGTTCAAATGAAATATTTGAAACTTCCAAAGAGGGGAATTGTCACCTTGAATCATGTATATATGTGTATATATTTTAGAAAAAAATAGAAATAGTATGGGAGTTATTAGTAGCTAAGAAGGGATCACAGTTAGGAGTAGAAACTAGCATACGAGAATATGAGAATTGTAGAATCTTCAAGGTAATAGGTAATGTCCAGGCCAGATAAGAGGGTACGGGCACTGCATATTTTACTAAGAAGCATATGTTTCTTCTAAAAGAATGCAAAGCTGTAACCCTTCAAAGACCAATAACAGGAACATCCTCTTACCGGGAGAGCCATAAAGATAAAGGGGCACCACAACAACCATGAAAACAACAGGAATCACAGTAACTAGGGGAAAAGTAAAGGCGGCAGGGGGAGATTGCAACCACTGACCCAACTGAGGAACGAAAGGAGGACGACGACCCTCACCCTCTCTCCTTGTGAGCATGTGTAGTGAATTAAAATCACACTGTAGCTTTAAATCGAAGCGGAGAAAATACGGACCAATGGAAGAAGAGGATGCTTAGTCAGTCTAATGATTATGTATTAGATAGGCGTGGTGTGTTAACTTTCATGTATAAATACTGAAGAGAATTACAATAGGTGTGCTCAATTTGTGGAAATATTCCACCTTGCACAGAATAAAGCAATGTCTCATCTCTAAACATACTTTGTGTGTTTCGGGAGTTATTTTACAGCGAGGCAACAGGGATGCCATTCAGAGGGACCTGGACAAGCTCGAGAAGTGGGCCCATGTGAACTTCATGAGGTTCAACAAGGCCAAGTGCAAGGTCCTGCACCTGGGTCAGGGCAAACCCTGGTATCAATACAGGCTGGGTGATGAAGGGATCGAGAGCAGCCCGTCAGAGAAGGATTTGGGGATGCTGGCCTCATCAGTGCTGAGTAGAGGGGAATGATCACCTCCTTCAACCTGCTGGCAATGCTCTTCCTAATACAGCCCCGCTCTCTCCGTTCCAGGCTAAACAACAGTTAATGAGTCTTAATCGGATCACCCTTTCTGAACAGGAGGCGGGTGCTCTCCTTGAGGTGAACCAATGGGAGAACCCTTTTCTTGAGCGGTGGTGTCGGGTTGGACTAAGCGGTGGGACGAGGCAGGAGGAGGAAATAGTTGTCGTCAATGAAGTCATAATCTTATCCGTCTGTGGTTTTGTATTCTGAGTGACTCACAGAGAAAGAAGCCGTTCAACGCAACATTCTTCCAAAGCAAGGTAACTGTAATTTACGATTTCATCCCCCCCCTTCCCATGTATGCTCTCAACCTTTTCCATTATAGTTTTTTTTAAAAAATAATTTATTATTATTAACTATGTAAGCACGCATCGTGCCTGCTTTCACTCCTTAAAAAATATGCCTGCTGGCTTCAAGGATTATTATGTGCCTTCCTTTTATTCCTTTCTGCTGTCTACAATTCTTATTTCTTAAAAAATATTTATATTTTTCAGTGGGTGAAGAGAAAAAAAGTTTTGTTCTAGCATTTCTGGAATAATCATAATGTAAATCTCCTCTAATAAGAATAAAAAAACCCATCAACCTTCTTCCTGATTTGCAAGTCAGCTGCACCAACAGAGAGAAGGAGGAGGAAGCAGGGAATGGTGTGTATGTACATCTATCAATTTATCTGTCTGTGTGTATATGTAATTCTTAAAGAAAGTGTCTGAAAAATTAATTTAAGAATAACCGGCTGCTTTTGTAATCCCTTGGTATTGTGTCTGAAGCGAGTGTTTAAAAGGCTCCGGGCAAAGCAGTCTAAACAGAAATAGATCCCAGAAGCAACAGCCTCTTCAGGGGCAGCTCAGCAGCTATGATGGGGCTGGGAGTTGGTCTTGTGTGGGTTTATTTATTTATTTATTTATTCCTCCCGTGCATTAATTGATTGATCTGTATTTTAGTGGCTCTAAACAGTGTGTTGGGAGGGAGACTATAATTTTCCAGCCTTTTGAGCGGAAGGGTTAGTTTTATTGCATGCAGCTGAATGTTGCACTTTGAAATCCATTGCCTTCTGTTTTGGGGAAGGGGAGAACAAGTGCTGCACTTTGTGAGTGTCTTGTAACGGCATTGTTGTCTTCTATTGCAAAGAATTAAGTAGATGTGGCTGAGGAAAGAGAAGTGGAGTAGAAAGAGCTGTGTGTGAGGAGTGGTGTTACTTGCTAGAGCAGCAGCATTAACTAGTAATGCTAAGGAGGCCGTGAGCTGGATAATCTCCCTGTCTGACTGCCCCAAACATATGAATGTGCGAGAGAACGTTTGGGGGGCGAGGGATTCACTAACCAAGGCTGCAGCTCTTGCCTTTCATTTTAGTATCTTTCAATCTCTGGTTTTAATTGCACAGTCAAGTCACTCCTGCTGTAAAAATGTTGTGATTAATTTCCTAAAATAGCTTCTCTCACTCCCTTTTTTTCTGGGGGAAAAAAAGCAAGTGTCCCGTGTGTCGTCCGTGTCCCCCCCGTCCCGTCCCGTCCCCGTCCCGTCCCCCCCCCCCGCAGTAGTCTGAGGAACAAAGAGTGGTATAAAACAACATGTGCTTACAAATTTGTAATTGTCTTCCATGCAGTTTGCACGTTATTTCCGGTATGATATTTCCTGTATATATGGAAAATCTCCCTTTTTTAGGGGGGAGTACATACACGCTTATATTAATATAGATGCAAGTTCTTTGTAAAGATGAATCAAGTTCTCATCATCCTGTTGGGAGAGGGGTCTTGTTCTTTGCACACACAAAAAAAAGGGTGGGTTGTTTGTGGGTTTGTTGATTTGTTTTTTGTTTTTGTTTTTTTTTTTTCCCCTCTCCCTCTCGGTGGTTAAAAGGAGGTAAGGAGCAAATGGGGCTTTTAGGAGTGTTCCAGTTGTTACTGTGTGCTGAGTAAACCTGGAGAAGGAGAGCAGTTACAGCCTGTCTCTATCTCTGGAGAGAGAAAGGCAGTGTTTTGTGGTAGCTGGGGGTGGTTTGTTGGGGGTGGTTTTGGGGTTTTTTTTGTTTTGTTTGTGTGGGGGGGTGGGGGTTTTTTTGTGGTGGTGGTTGGTTTTTTTTCTTCTTCTTTTCATTCTTCCCCCTGCGTATGCGTTCAGCAGCAGAGAATCGGGAAGACACAGCAGCCAAATACAGATTTACACATTTATGGACGTGTTTGATTGGTGTTTGGTAGTGTTTGGTAGTTCCCCGGTTCCCCGGGGAACTACAGACCTGTCAGCCTGACCTCGGTGCCGGGGAAGCTGATGGAGCAGATCATCCTGAGTGCTATCACACGGCATGTAGAGAATAACCAGGGGATCAGGCCCAGCCAGCATGGGTTCAGGAAAGGCAGGTCCTGCTTGACCAACCTGATCTCCTTCTATGATAAGGTGACCCGCCTAGTGGATGAGGGGAAGTCTGTGGATGTTGTCTATCTAGACTTCAGTAAAGCCTTTGACACGGTTTCCCACGGCATTCTCCTGGAGAAACTGGCTGCTCATGGCTTGGACGGGTGTACTCTTCGCTGGGTAAAGAACTGGCTGGACGGCCGGGCCCAGAGAGTGGTGGTGAATGGAGTTTACTCCGGTTGGCGGCCGGTCACAAGCGGTGTTCCCCAGGGCTCGGTGTTGGGGCCAGTTCTGTTTAACATCTTTATCAATGATCTGGACGAAGGGATCGAGTGCACTCTCAGTAAGTTTGCAGACGACACCAAGTTGTGTGGGAGTGTTGATCTGCTGGAGGGTAGGCAGGCTCTGCAGAGGGACCTGGACAGGCTGGATCGATGGGCTGGGGTGAATTGTATGAGGTTTAACAAGGCCAAGTGCAAGGTCCTGCACTTGGGCCACAGCAACCCCATGCAACGCTACAGGCTTGGGGAAGAGTGGCTGGAAAGCTGCCTGGCAGAGAAGGACCTGGGGGTGTTGGTTGACAGCCGCCTGAATATGAGCCAGCAGTGTGCCCAGGCGGCCAAGAAGGCCAATGGCATCCTGGCCTGTATCAAAAATAGCGTGGCCAGCAGGACTAGGGAAGTGATTGTGCCCCTGTACTCGGCACTGGTGAGGCCGCACCTCGAATACTGTGTTCAGTTTTGGGCCCCCCACTACAAGAGGGATATTGAGGTACTGGAGCGCGTACAGAGAAGGGCAACGAAGCTGGTGAAGGGTCTGGAGCAGAAGTCTTATGAGGAGCGGCTGAGGGAGCTGGGACTGTTTAGCCTGGAGAAAAGGAGGCTGAGGGGAGACCTCATCGCTCTCTACAACTACCTGAAAGGAGGTTGTAGAGAGGTGGGGGTCGGTCTCTTCTCCCAGGTAACAAGTGATAGGACAAGAGGAAATGGCCTCAAGTTGCGCCAGGGGAGGTTTAGACTGGATATTAGGAAATTTTTCTTCACCGAGAGGGTTATCAAGCATTGGAACAGACTGCCCAGGGAAGTGGTTGAGTCGCCATCCCTGGAGGTATTTAAAGGACGTTTGGATGAGGTACTTAGAGACGTGGTGTAGTGATGGTTTTTGGCAGTGTTAGGTTTATGGTTGGACTCGATGATCTTAAAGGTCTTTTCCAACCTATATGATTCTGTGATTCTGTGATTCTGTGATTCTGTGATTCTGTGATTCTGTGATTCTGTGATTCTGTGATTCTGTGACACGGTGACGGAAGAAGAGGAGAGAGAGGCCTAGCTTTGCCATGAAACATGTTTCCTGTCTATGCGTTTGGCTCTTAACCCAAGTTGTGCATGCTTAGATTTCACTTTTGGGTGTCGCTTCATCAAGGTAACCCACCAGGAAAAGTAGTGCAGCCATTGTTTTGTAGAGTGAGAGAAGAAAGCAGGACTGGCTCTTTCAAAATCGATTTTGAGATCCTCTTGATTGAGGCTAAAACTTCCTAGGAAGGAAATATAGTTCTGCTAAATGTGCTTGCATGTTACTTGTATGTTTGTGGATGGAGGTGCTGGGGTGTGTTACAGTTATGAAGTTGAGGCCTGTACATTCCCTGGCAATTCTGGAAAATTCATGTTGGGGTTTTAAAATAAAAAAAAAAAAACCCCAACTAGTTACTGTTTAATGAAGACAATCAGAGCGAGAAACTTGCAATCTCTAAAGATCCAGTCTCTTTGTGTGTAGGGGGAAGGGGGTGCTTGAGTTTGGTTTGTTTTTTTTTTTTTTATTATTATTTCAATATTATTCATATGAAGTTTGTATGTAGATAAAATAAGTGATACTTCCCCATACCACATTTAAGGAAGCCCCCTATATTTGCTAGGGGAAGAATGGTGTTTATAAATTTGTCTTTTCATGCCCAAACAAAATTTATGATTAAGGAGAAACAAAATATACACAGTGGAAAAC
This sequence comes from Mycteria americana, assembly GCF_035582795.1. Lineage (NCBI taxonomy): Eukaryota > Metazoa > Chordata > Aves > Ciconiiformes > Ciconiidae > Mycteria > Mycteria americana. Next base: position 6,136,780 of record NW_027445436.1, on the reverse strand, counting down.
AGTATTTTTTTAACCTATAATTGGAATCAAATATTTTAGAAGATATTCTAAAGAATCAGATATTCAAAAATAATTTTTAAAAAGTGAGTGTAAGTATTATTGAATAAATACTGTGCTGTAACCTCAATATAACTAAATAGGTTATAATGGAGTTGAATTTTTTTTCCTTTATTTTGGGTTTTGATGTTCAAAGTTTTTTTTTTTTATGTCCAACATTGCCAAACATTAGATGAACTCCATTCTTTTGAAGAAGGGTTTTGATGAATATTTTAGACAAGTAATTGGCTGAAGAGTTGAAGATGTGGATTTTTTTTTTTTTTTTTAACTGTAGCAAACTAAATCTTGTGTTTGTTTTCTGTTTAAATGATATGGAACCCACGTGATTTACAGCATCGTTCCATTTGCTACCTTTTCTGTATATTTAGATCTTTCTTTGGTGTTACTCACATCTAACCATAACCCCTGAGATCGAGGCAATAAATGTTACACCAAAATTTTCTTTCATTAGTATTTTGAGAGCTGCATGTGAAGGCCAGCAGCCTTTTTTGTGTGAGTCAGTGTATTGTTATACAAATGAAGGCCCTTCTTTCTAAAAGGAAACTTTAATTTAGCAACCAGTGAGACCATTTTTACAAATCATTGCAATACGCATTATATATTTTGTTTCCTACTGCAATTGATCTCCATATATAGAGTGTCCTTGACCTCCGCCTCTTCTGTGCTCCTTCATTTCAGTTTTTCATTTCGGATTGATCCTCTAGTGGGAGTAATAAATGGAAAATTACAATATAAAGATTATTTGCCATGAAAATGGAGGCAAGTAGAAGCTTATGCCTTATTTGCACAGCTTTGATAGTTTGCAAATATATAGGATAATAAGATTGAAAAAGATTTTGTCACAAAAAAAAAACAACCCACAGCTATCACTTTTTGTATGAGCATCTCTCTCTCTGCTTCCTCTTGATCCCTAACCAGTCAACAAAGTAACGAGTGAGTCTTCTGTCCCTTAGAAGTAGAATAAAATCTGCGTATGTAGCACTGAATAGTGCTACTCCAAGTGTAGACTTGATTTTTAGGCACTGGCAGAGTGTTGTGAATATTGGTATGTGGTGAAGAAGTAGTTCCTTATACTCTTAACTCCAACTATCTTCTTTACTCTTTTCCTGAAGGTTATTGCCTTCTGTAGCAAAGCTGTTAAAAGGGATCATATACGCATGCCTCAACTTCTTAAGTGAAAAATTTGATAATGTTGCTTATGCTCATCTTCTATGGGCACTGACTCTTGATGACTTCCCTTGGGATGGCTGTAGTAGATCCAGCCCCTAGCTGTTAGCTGCTCTTTTCTTGGTGCTGATTTTTGTTTTATTTAACTATATAACTTAGGCTGTAATTTACAGTGCTGCAGAAACTGCTTCATGAAAAACCAAAACAACTAGATAGTAGGGATGAGCTTCTACAAGAGGATTGGGAAAGAGTTGGAGGTGGGGACTACTAGAACTATCCAAAAGTAAGCAGTCTCCTTTTGTAAAATAATCTTATGTTATTTGACCTCCACACTGAAATGTCTGTGGTGCAGGTACACAACCCATTTTACTTGCTCTACTGTGGGTGAGGATGGTGATCTCTGACAGAGGGCTGGAGAAAAAGCTGGGGCAGTTTACAGAGCTTGTTTGTCTCTGTCCGAAGCATCGGGATAAAGAACTGAGGTGATGTATTTCTGATTCTATGGTTTGTATGCAAAACTGCAAGTTGCCTTCCAAGAGTGAACTTTTATGAGTCCAGCTCCTGTTATGTAAATTGAATAATGCCAGTTTATGTCAGTTGAAGATCTCTTTCATTTTTACTGGTTTTATATTGTTTCATATACACTTTGTGTTCATTGATTGAATCATTGAATTCAGTCATTGATTGAATCATCGTATTAACACCACCTCCACAAGGAAGAGAAGACGGGTTATAGTTGCGGGTGACTCCCTTCTGAGGGGAACCGAGGGTCCGATATGCCGGATGGACCCTCCTCTTAGGGAAGTCTGCTGCCTCCCTGGGGCCCGCGTGAAGGATGTCACGAGGATACTCCCTAGCCTGGTACGGCCCTCAGACTATTACTCTCTACTGCTTTTCCATGTGGGGGGCGATGAAGCTGCAACACGAAGTCCTAGGGCGATCAAAAGAGACTTCAGGGCCTTGGGACGGCTAGTAAGGGACTCTGGAGCACAGGTTATTTTCTCCTCTCTCCTTCCAGTGGTGGGCAGAGACGCAAGAAGGAACAGAGGTACCCAATCTATTAACGCATGGCTCCGTGGCTGGTGTCATCACCACGGATTTGGTTTTTTTGACAACGGGATGGCCTACACAGCACCGGGTTTGCTGGCGTCTGATGGGATTCATCTTTCTCAAAGGGGAAAGAGAGTCTTTGCTCAGGAACTTGCGGGGCTCATTGACAGAGCTTTAAACTAGACTCGAAGAGGGAGGGGGATAATATCAGGCTTGCCCGAGGGAAGCTGAGGGGCGACGTGCCACGGTTAGAGGGAGCGGGTGCCAGCGAGGGCACGCGGCCTGTGTCTCTGAGATGTGGGGGGTACACTGGGGCACAGTTGAAGTTGAACGGAGTTGAGCTAGGGGATACTGAGGCAACAGGAGCCAAGAGGGAAATGCCTCAAAGCACGCAAGGGGTGTTCTTCTATGAAGGAGACACGGACGACAGCCCAGCTGAAGCGCCTCTACACCAACGCACGCAGCATGGGCAACAAGCAGGAGGAGCTGGAAGCCATTGTACGTCAGGAAAACTGTGATATGGTTGCCATCACGGAAAGATGGTGGGATGACTCGCACAACTGGAGTGCGGCGATGGATGGCTATAAACTCTTCAGGAGGGATAGGCGAGGCAGGAGAGGTGGTGGGGTAGCCCTATACATTAGGGAGTGTCTGGATAGTTTAGAGCTCGATGATGGTGATGATAGGGTGGAGTGTCTATGGGTAAGAATCAGGGGGAAGGCCAACAAGGCAGATATTGTGGTGGGAGTCTGTTACAGACCACCCAACCAGGATGAGGAGACAGATGAACTATTCTATAAGCAGCTGGGAGAAGCCTCACGATCGCTAGCCCTTGTTCTTGTGGGGGACTTCAACCTGCCGGATGTCTGCTGGAAATACAATACAGCAGAGAGGAAACAAGTCTAGGAGGTTCCTGGAGTGTGTGGCAGATAACTTCCTGACACAGCTGGTGAGTGAGCCAACGAGGGAAGGTGCCCCGCTGGACGTCTTGTTCACCAACAGAGAAGGACTTGTGAGCCATGTGATGGTTGGAGGCCGTCTAGGGCAGAGTGATCACAAAATGATAGAATTTTTGATACGTGGAGAAGCGGCGAGGGGGGTCAGCAGAACTGCCACCTTAGACTTCCGGAGGGCGGACTTTGGCCTGTTTAGGAGACTGGTTGAGAGAGTCCCCTGGGAGGCAGCCCTAAAGGGCAAAGGAGTCCAGGAAGGCTGGACATTCTTTAAGGAGGAAGTCCTAAAGGCACAAGAGCAGGCTGTCCCCAGGTGCTGAAAGACCAGCCGGTGGTTAAGAAGACCGGCCTGGCTGACTAGAGAGCTCTGGCTCTTCCAGTTGTTACTATGTGCTGAGTAAACCTGGAGAAGGAGAGCAGTTACAGCCTCTCCTCTCCACGGGCTGCAGTTCCTGCCAGGAGCCTGCTCCAGCATGGGCTCTCCACAGGCTGCAGCTTCCTTCAGGGCACACTCACCTGCTCCGGTGTGGTGTCCTTCATAGGCTGCAGGGTGGATATCTGCTGTGAAAGCCTGTGGAGCGGGGCCCAAGGGGGAGTCTTCAACGGGGGGTTGAAGTCTCCAAGGTTGGGATTTCTGGCAGGGGGCTGGAATCCCTGAGGGAGCTCCAACAAGGGTTGGGGTCCCTCTGACTAGTGCCTGTGATAGTGCATAATCACAACCACTAGTCTTTTGGGAAATGGGTACGTTTCCGAGTAAAAAACCCATCCCGCAAAGAACACCTTTGGGATGTGTTTTAAGGCATTGGAAAAATCTAGGAGGAGATCCATTAATTCGGAAACAATTGATTGAATTTTGCAATCATTGGTGGCCATTGTATACTTTGGATAGTGGGGAAAAATGGCCAAAGAACAGTACATTGAGGTATAATATCATCTTGCAATTAATGCTGTTTTGTAGGTGGGAGGGTAAATGGGATGAAATACCTTATGAGGTATTTATTTTTTTTGTTTTGAGAAATCATCCAGAGTGGAAAAACAGTGTGGGATTATCCCGCAAGATTGTATGGTATTGACTTTGGAAAAAAACAGGGAAGGAATAAGAGTTTAAGATGATGTTGCTCTGCCTGTAGCATTGGGAAAAGGTGTTTGAAATGTGGAAAGGAGGAGGAGGGAAAGCAGGAATAGGTAGGGGAAGGGGAAGAGGAGGACCACCAGGAGGAGCAGCACCTCCGTTTAGACCTCCCCGGCTGGCAAAAGATCAGTGTGCTGTCTGTAAGGAGAGGGGGCATTGGAAAAGGGAATGTCCCAAGGGGAGAGAATTGGATCCTTTGCTACAGGCAATTAGGTTGATGACTCTGAATGATGAGGACTGAAGGAGAACAGGGGAGTCAACCCCAGCTGAACGCCTGGTTACATTAAAGCTGGGGAATGATGAAGTAGAATTTTTAGTTGATACAGGGGCAACATATTCGGTATTAAATATATGCAAAGGGGGGTTTAGTCATAAAACTGTAAGCGTTGTTGGGGGAGCAGGGCAGAAGGAAAACCGGCCGTTTTTACAACTTTTGAAATTCAAATTGGGAAAGCAATGGGTAACTCATCAATTTTTGTATATGCCAGAATGTCCATCATCTTTGTTAGGAAGAGATATATTGAGTAAATTGAATGCACAAAATAATTTTTAAAAATGGGGAGACTCAGCTGTTAATATCTGAAACAAAAGCTGTGGAAGCGAGAATTTTTATGTTACAGAACACACCAAGACCGAAGGAAGAAATGCCTGCAGAAGTGGAGGATGCAGTAACACCCTTGGTATGGGCTAGTGGAATCCCAGGTTGGTCTAAATTGGCGGAACCGGTAAAGGTTGTTCTAAAATCTCAAACTAAACCAGTAAGATGGGGGGAAGACAAAAGCAGTATCCTATTAAGTGGGAAGCTAGAAAGGGGTTGGAAGAATTAATAACAAAATTTTTGGATTATGGATTATTGATAGAATGTGAATCAGAATGTAATACCCTGATATTGCTAGTGAAAAAGCAGAATGGCAAGGAATATAGGTTAGTTCAAGATTTAAGAGCCATAAATCAGATTGTTCAAGACACTCACCCAGTAGTAGCTAACCCATATACCAGGGGCAAGAATATTAGAAATAAAGTGAGATTTACACACACCATGGAGGCTGCAGTCTAGTGGAAAAGTAGAAAGAATGAATCAAACAATAAAAAGGCAATTTTTCCCCTTTTCTCCATCATCTAACACATACAACGGTCACCATTGATTACAATATTCCATTAACTTTTTCCGTGATAATGGGTCACCTCCAAACTTAGTCCAATGCTTTAAAATACAACCCAATGGGGAAGCTTTAAGTATTTCCCCTTCTGTGGAAGATGTCACGTTTCCCATTTGTAATATTGTACAATAATATTCTTTAAAATCACCAACAATAACACCAATGATTACCAATACAAGTGAACCAATACAAGTAAACCGAACCAAACCAAAACTCTACCTGCTCCGGTTGTCAGCGTAGTAGCACAGGAGAGACCAATATACCAATGCAGCAGCTGCAATTAACCAAAACCAATTATACCAACTCTGGTTCGTATCACTCTCGTAAATACGCTGGGATCAATTATACCAACAACTCCGGTTTGGACCAATAACCAGCAACATTTCAAAATAACAATGTCTCTATCCCAGTATCAATCGGCCACTCACCACCCACCAGGGAATCACGAGAGGAGTCCCTGGACAAAGTCCTCCAGTGCACGCTGGAGTCCGGCTCGCGATCCTCCAGCGGTAGCAAGTGTTGATCACAGTCCAGTCTCGAATTTCAAAGTCCCATCTGGGTCACCAAAACTGTTGCCTCGCTGTAAAATAAGTCCCGAAACACACAGAGTATGTTGAGAGAGTGTGGAAGAATGGTTAAGTGAAAAAGGACACAGCTTAATTGATGTGAGCAATCCAGCCTTTGATGGGGCCTGGGAGCCAGAGATCAAGGTGAAATTCCCTTGAGAACAGCAGAAGGAGTACTTGGTAAAGCAAGATAAGCGGGACTAAGCCTGGGAAAGTGCTGATAAACCCCCCTTTGTGAACAGTGCGTGAACGGCAACTTTGTGCCAATCATATAATTGTTTTAAGCGCGTGGACAAGTATAGTTATCCAATAGAATAGTCGCTGTTAGCGCGTGCTTTGCTTAGCTTCTATATAAACCTGTTAAGTAATCTGAATAAAGGAGAACGACCATACTCATATTGAGATTCATCGTTACTCCGGGTCCGTCTCCCACTCCGACAAGAGAGGAGACTTTGCTTTATTCTGCGCAGGGTGCAAGGTGGAATATTTCCACAAATCGAGCACACCTATTGTAATTCTCTTCAGTATTTATACATGAAAGTTAACACACCACGCCTATCTAATACATAATCATTAGACTGACTAATCATCCTCTTCTTCCATTGGTCCATATTTTCTCCGCTTCGATTTAAAGCTACAGTGTGATTTTCATTCACTGCGCGTGCTCACAAGGAGAGAGGGAGAGGGTAAGGGTAGTAGTCGTAGTCCTTTCGTTCCTCAATTGGGTCGGTGGTCGCAATCTCCCCCTGCCGTCTTTGCCTTTCCCCTAGTTACTGTGATTCCTGTTGTTTTCATGGTTGTTGTGGTGTCCCTTTATCTTTATGGCTCTCCCGGTAAGAGGATGTTCCTGTTATTGGTCTTTGAAGGTTTACAGCTTCACACTCTTTGAGGAAAAACATATGCTTCTTAGTAAAGTATGCATTGCCCGTACCCTCTTATCTGGCCTGGACATTATCTATTACCTTGAAGATTCTACAATTCTCGTATGCTAGTTTCTACTCCTAACTGTGATCCCTTCTTAGCTACTAATAACTCTTATACTATTTCTATTTTATTCCAAAATATATAGACATATATACACTATTCAAGGTGAAAAAACCACAGGAGTGCTAATTCTCCTCGCAGGTAGTGATTGACTCTGCCTCTTGTGTTGACCAGATAGCAGAGGGAGTGAAGCATCGATTTCTTGTAATCACAGAAAATGCCCTTTTTCTCCTTGCTATTTGCAGTACCAAACTTGTCCTCAGAATGTTGGAAACCCCACAAAAGACATATAGTATGTCTATAGTGTGTCTAGAGCATATTCAGCCTGTGGGCTTTTGCAAGGGTGAATGGAAGGATAAACACCTGTTCCAATATGACTTACTTGAAAACTTTTCTAAAGTGAAGATCCAAGTGTAATGAAAGCTAGTATCAACCATAACCTCAGATGAAGCAGATCCATACAAGCTGTCAGACTTCAGGGTTGTAGTCTACCTCCTGTTTTCCTTCAGTCCCATCACAGAATCGTATAGGTTGGAAAAGACCTTTAAGATCGAGTCCAACCGTAAACCTAACGCTACCAAGACCACCACTATACCATGTCCCTAAGCACCTCATCCAAACGTCCTTTAAATACCTCCAGGGATGGCGACTCAACCACTTCCCTGGGCAGCCTGTTCCAATGCTTGATAACCCTCTCGGTGAAGAAAAATTTCCTAATATCCAGTCTAAACCTCCCCTGGCGCAACTTGAGGCCATTTCCTCTTGTCCTATCACTTGTTACCTGGGAGAAGAGACTGACCCCCACCTCTATACAACCTCCTTTCAGGTAGTTGTAGAGAGCAATAAGGTCTCCCCTCAGCCTCCTTTTCTCCAGGCTAAACAGTCCCAGCTCCCTCAGCCGCTCCTCATAAGACTTCTGCTCCAGACCCTTCACCAGCTTCGTTGCCCTTCTCTGGACACGCTCCAGCACCTCAATGTCTTTCCTGTAGTGGGGGGCCCGAAACTGAACACAGTATTCGAGGTGCGGCCTCACCAGGGCCGGGTACAGGGGTACGATCATTTCCCTAGTCCTGCTGGCCACGCTATTTTTGATACAAGCCAGGATGCCATTGGCTTTCTTGGCCGCCTGGGCACACTGCTGGCTCATATTCAGGCGGCTGTCAACCAACACCCCCAGGTCCTTCTCTGCCAGGCAGCTTTCCAGCCACTCTTCCCCAAGCCTGTAGCGTTGCATGGGGTTGTTGTGGCCCAAGTGCAGGACCTTGCACTTGGCCTTGTTAAACCTCATACAGTTGACCTCGGCCCATCGATCCAGCCTGTCCAGGTCCCTCTGCAGAGCCTTCCTACCCTCCAGCAGATCAACACTCCCACACAACTTGGTGTCGTCTGCAAACTTCCTGAGGGTGCACTCGATCCCTTCGTCCAGATCATTGCTAAAGATGTTAAACAGAACTGGCCCCAACACAGAGCCCTGGGGGACACCACTTGTGACCGGCCGCCAACTGGAGTAAACTCCATTCACTCTTTGGGCCCGGCCGTCCAGCCAGTTCTTTACCCAGCGAAGAGTACACCCGTCCAAGCCATGAGCAGCCAGTTTTTCCAGGAGAATGCTGTGGGAAACCGTGTCAAAGGCTTTACTGAAGCCTAGATAGACAACATCCACAGCCTTTCCCTCATCCACTAGGTGGGTCACCTTGTCATAGAAGGAGATCAGGTTGGTCAAGCAGGACCTGCCTTTCCTAAACCCATGCTGGCTGGGCTTGATCCCTTGGTTATTCTCTACATGCCATGTGATAGCACTCAGGATGATCTGCTCCATCAGCTTTCCTGGCACCGAGGTCAGGCTGACAGGCCTGTAGTTCCCCGGGTCCTCCTTCTGGCCCTTCTTGAAGATGGGCGTCACATTAGTTAATCTCCAGTCAGCAGGGACCTCCCCGGTTAGCCAGGACTGCTGGTAAATGATGGAAAGGGGCTTGGTGAGCACATATGCCAGTTCCTTCAGTACTCTCGGGTGGATCTCATCAGGCCCCATAGACTTGGGAATGTCTAAGTGGTGCAGCAGGTCACTCACCATTTCCCCCTGGATTATGGGGGCTCCATTCTGGTCCCCGTCCCTATCTTCAAACTCCCGGGGCTGGGTACCCAGAGAACAGTCGGCCCTGCTATTAAAGACTGAGGCAAAGAAGGCATTAAGTACCTCAGCCTTTTCCTCATCCCTGGTCACTGTGTTCCCTCCCCCATCTAATAGAGGGTGGAGATTCTCCTTAGCTCTCCTTTGGCTGCTAATGTATTTGAAGAAGTGTTTTTTGTTGTCTTTTACAGCAGCAGCCAGATTGAGCTCTAGCTCAGCTTTGGCCCTTCTAATTTTCTCCCTGCACAGCCTTGCTACACCTTTGTAGTCCTCCTGAGTTGCCCGCCCCTTCTTCCAAAGGTCGTAGACTCTCCTCTTTCTCCTGAGTTCGAGCCAGAGCTCTCTAGTCAGCCAGGCCGGTCTTCTTCCCCGCCGGCTGGTCTTTCAGCACCTGGGGACAGCCTGCTCTTGTGCCTTTAGGACTTCCTCCTTAAAGAATGTCCAGCCTTCCTGGACTCCTTTGCCCTTTAGGGCTGCCTCCCAGGGGACTCTCTCGACCAGTCTCCTAAACAGGCCAAAGTCCGCCCTCCGGAAGTCTAAGGTGGCAGTTTTGCTGACCCCCATCGCCGCTTCTCCACATATCAAAAACTCTATCATTTTGTGATCACTCTGCCCTAGACAGCCTCCAACCATCACATGGCTCACAAGTCCTTCTCTGTTGGTGAACAAGACGTCCAGCGGGGCACCTTCCCTCGTTGGCTCACTCACCAGCTGTGTCAGGAAGTTATCTGCCACACACTCCAGGAACCTCCTGGACTGTTTCCTCTCTGCTGTATTGTATTTCCAGCAGACATCCGGCAGGTTGAAGTCCCCCCCGAGAACAAGGGCTAGCGATCGTGAGGCTTCTCCCAGCTGCTTATAGAATAGTTCATCTGTCTCCTCATCCTGGTTGGGTGGTCTGTAACAGACTCCCACCACAATATCTGCCTTGTTGGCCTTCCCCCTGATTCTTACCCATAGACACTCCACCCTATCATCACCATCATCGAGCTCTAAACTATCCAGACACTCCCTGATGTATAGGGCTACCCCACCACCTCTCCTGCCTCGCCTATCCCTCCTGAAGAGTTTATAGCCATCCATCGCCGCACTCCAGTTGTGCGAGTCATCTCACCATCTTTCCGTGATGGCAACCATATCACAGTTTTCCTGACGTACAATGGCTTCCAACTCCTCCTGCTTGTTACCCATGCTGCGTGCATTGGTGTAGAGGCGCTTCAGCTGGGCTGTCGTCCGTGTCTCCTTCATAGAAGAACACCCCTTGTGTGCTTTGAGGTGTTTCACTGGCATTTCCCTCTTGGCTCCTGTTGCCTCAGTATCCCCTAGCTCAACTCCGTTCAACTGTGCCCCAGTGTACCCCCCACATCTCAGAGACACAGGCCGCGTGCCCTCGCTGGCACCCGCTCCCTCTAACCGTGGCACGTCGCCCCTCAGCTTCCCTCGGGCAAGCCTGATATTATCCCCTTCCCTCTTCGAGTCTAGTTTAAAGCTCTGTCGATGAGCCCCGCAAGTTCCTGAGCAAAGACTCTCTTTCCCCTTTGAGAAAGATGAATCCCATCAGACGCCAGCAAACCCGGTGCTGTGTAGGCCATCCCGTTGTCAAAAAAACCAAATCCGTGGCGATGACACCAGCCACGGAGCCATGCGTTAATAGATTGGGTACCTCTGTTCCTTCTTGCGTCTCTGCCCACAACTGGAAGGAGAGAGGAGAAAATAACCTGTGCTCCAGAGTCCCTTACTAGCCGTCCCAAGGCTCTGAATTCTCTTTTGATCGCCCTAGGACTTCGTGTTGCAGCCTAATCGCTCCCCACATGGAAGAGCAGTACGGGGTAATAGTCTGAGGGCCGTACCAGGCTAGGGAGTACCCTCGTGACATCCTTCACGCGGGCCCCAGGGAGGCAGCAGACTTCCCTAAGAGGAGGGTCCATCCGGCATATCGGACCCTCGATATGCATCTGGCATATCGGACCCTTCTTTCTCCACAGATTGGTTTAACCCACTTCCTGGGGAACCTACTGCCTGCAGTCACTGGGAATGAGCAGCCCCTACCAAAGATCTCTCAGCTTCTTAATATCACATATATCATCAAGACTGCTTCTGCACAACTTCTCCCCTCAACATCTTCCTGCTTATCCTTGCTCTTCAGGAATAAACCTTGCTCTTGTCTGGTTGGCCAGAGATAGTCCAGAGTCCTACTGACAGTCCATCCAAATGAAGGAAGCAGCTGTATTTGGGGAGACCTTAACCCAGGATAACAGTGATTGCAGGATCATTCTGATTGTGCATGAAGGAACTGAGAGGGCTGTCAACCATCAGTTGCTCTCAGCCCCTTGGCATCCCTTCCTGAGGAAGCCAAACACATTTTGGACTGGAAGGCACAACCAACAAGGAAAAGAAAGGCTTCAAGGGGACTGTGACAGGACTGGATTTTTTTTCCTCTATGCACGAGACACCTATTTCTGTCTTGGTTTTAGTGCTCTGGATCATGCTTTTGCACTCCAGTGGTTTAACACTCTAGTAGTTTAAATTCTGGAGCTGGTAGAAAGCAAGTATCAAAAAACCTCGCCTAATAAAGGAAGTATTGACCCTAGTGCAAGAGTTCTGTTGCTCCAGGAGGCAGCTCCTCTTGCCAGCCTGGTGTGGTTGACCATTCCCTACATGTGTGCTGGTTTTGTATGGGATAGAGTTAATTTTCTTCATAGTAGCTAGTATGGGGCTATGTTTTGGATTTGTGCTGAAAACAGTGTTGATAATAGATGGATGGTTTAGTTACTGCTGAGCAGTGCTTACACAGAGTCAAGGCCTTTTCTGCTTCTCACACCACCCCACCAGCGAGTAGGCTGGGGGTGTACAAGCAGTTGGGAGGGGACACAGCTGGGACAGCTGACCCCAACTGACCAAAGGGATATTCCATACCATATGACATCATGCTCAGTATATAAAGCTGGGGGAAGAAGAAGGAAGGGGGGACGTTTGGAATGATGGCCTTTGTCTTCTCAAGTAACCGTTATGCGTGATGGAGCCCTGCTTTCCTGGAGATGGCTGAACACCTGCCTGCCCATGGGAAGTAGTGAATGAATTCCTTGCTTTGCTTTGCTTTGCTTGCATGCGTGGCTTTTGCTTTACTTATTAAACTGTCTTTATCTCGACCCACGAGTTTTCTCACTTTTACTCTTCCGATTCTCTCCCCTATCCCACTGGGTGGGGGAGTGAGTGAGCAGCTGTGTGGTGCTTAGTTGCCGGCTGGGGCTAAACCACGACAACATGGAAGGGTCCTTTCCTTAGCTTGACTCTGCCTGCAAGGGCCTGATCCTTCCCACCATGGCTACTTCTAGGAATGCCAGGCTGTGCATACTCCACTCTTGGGGACCTCATGCACATCTAGCCACAAGCAGCCAGTAGGAGAAGCAGAGAAGCTTCCACTCCTCCTCTTCCCCTGCATGCTCTGAGCTGCTGAGCCGTAATGAGTCATCATCACCTGGTGCTACCGTGGGACCCCTACTTGCCTGATCGTGAATTGCTCAAAAGAAGAAAATTATGCTTTGAGACCTGACATGGAGTACAATGATGTCTTGTGGCTCTTCAGACAAGCTATAGACTGTGTTTGTGGAGAACTCCACATATCATAACTTAGACAGTTCTTCATGGTAACAAAACAAGTAAAGCATCTGTCCCCTTCTCAACCCCAAGCAGCATTTTTTCTGTTAGCTTCCTTTCCCCCACTTGCATATTCACAGCTGACATGAGTCTTCTGGAAAAGGGACCTGATACAAACAGAACTTCCCCATAAACCCCTAAAATACCAGGAAACAGAGATGCATTTTGGGGAATTATTTCTTTTTCACACATAGGGCAAACTCACTATCTGTTGTTCTTCCCTTCAAAGGGAGGTGTCAACCTAAATGTAATAATTTTTTAAAATAGTTAAAAATAAAGCTCCATGCAGATTTTCAAGTTCATCTTACTGTACAGCAATGAAAGTGACTATTACACAAAGAAAAGAAAACATGGATTAAGATGAGAGAAAGATCTTACGCTCCCCTAGGGATCTTGGATATCAGACCAGAAGGGCTCTGCACCTGACTCAGACTTCCAGTTCCTATTTGCAGATGTGGCTAACACCAGAGGCTTGAGAGATGTAAGACCCCACAATAGGCTGAGGTGGGATTATTTATGCCTCCCAAGCTCAGGTCCCAAGTTAAATCTCACACTGATCTCAAACAGCTGAAAAGTAGCTTGGACCTTGAAACATGCAGTTTAGTAGCCTTTCTAATGCATGCTATTCATTGCAGTTGTACATGTTATTATATCCATGTATTATCTCTTTCACTTATATAATTTTAAGAATTATACTTGCAAAAATGGTAAGTTTAAAATTATATATTTATTCACATTTATAACAACATTAAGAAAGAATCATCTTCTGAATGAGAACCAAGTTACACCAAACAATCTCCACTAGTGCCAATCTATCCCCTCATGCTTTGAATTTAACCAGAGATGGGATTTAGTCTCCCAGGTCTGTTTTATCATGAAATTACTAACTTGTCTAAGGGTTTGTCTCTGTAGGAATGCTGACCAGAACGGTTACAGTGGAGAAGATACTCCATGTTAGTTCACTGTAAGAAGACTATTCTAAGAAAACTTATGTATTCTCCAAGAAAATTATCCCATCTTGGAAGCAGCAAGGCAAATCAGACTACTATTCCCTTTTTTTTCTTTTCTTTTGGCAACAGAGTAAGTTTCTCCTGGAACAGTGGAGAGCTTATCATTGTGGGATAACAATCTCATGGGTGTCACAGCAGAAAGCACCTTGGTCAGCATTGATGCAGTGTACTGTTTTTTGTCCCCAATTCTGCTCTTTGGTCCCTTAATGAGGAATAATGGGTTTTAAAGGCAAAATTCACAATTTTTTTTTAGGAGGAATGTTTTTAAAAAGAGTTGTACTGCATTTGTTGATAAATACTCAGTTTTTGCTTTTAAATATTGTCAAGGCTGGGAGCCTGATATAAAGTATACTGGTGGAAGTGGGTAGAGGAGGTTGTGACCTACTGGGGAAATCAAAATGAGACAAGGCCCTGAGCACCCTGATCAACATTAGCATTGAGGTTAGCCCTGCTTGGTGTGAGAGGTTGGACTAGAGACTTCCAGGGGTCCCTTCCCACCTAAATAATTTCAAGATTCCAAGATGTAAATTGAGTTAGGAAGATTCTGGGACTTGTGTTTCCTGGGGTGGAGGTACTGTGTGCATTCAGGTGCTCTGAGGGCCCTGCGACAGCCAGAATATTTCCCTGATCATTATTTTCAAGGGTAATTTGATTTCTCTGTTCAACATGCCTCCAGATGTTTTCTTGCTTGTGCCCTCCAGCCCAAACTCTTGTCTCAGCTGGGCTCCCTCCACTTAAAGCCTAGGGGTGCTGCACCCCAGCAGCCAAAATGGGTCACTCCTTAGCCATGCAAGGTTCCTGCCATTGTACTGCTGTCAGGAGCTAAGCATCTGGGAAACAAACCCAGGCTCCCCTGAGCAACAGCTCAGAGACACTGTGGATTAATACATGCTCACCTCTGTCATGCTCCACTTAGAAAGTGGACAGTAGTTTGTTTGTTTGGTTTTTTGTCAAGCCAACTAGCTGTAAAATAACACAGGGAGGGTTTATAGCATTCTCCAAAGACGGACATAGTCAGTGGGGTAGGATTCCAGCCTTCTCAGCAAGGCCCCAACCTTTAGCATTCATCCAAATCTTTCTGGCTGTTGTTGCCTTGGTGTTTTGGGGTAGCTGAGATGCAGAGAAAATGTCACTGCACTCTGTTGCCTCTTGGCTTCTTCCCCCGAAGCAAAAGGCTTATTGTTCTGTTGCATGGCATTGCTAGTATTTGAAAAGTGACTGTGGTGGCCCTTGCAAGGCCAGGCTCTCCCCATTGTTGCCAACAGCATGTTTTTCATCTTGTTTTTCAGAATGATTGACATTGCCAAGGCCATGAGGTTGAAGGCCTCCAAAACAAAGGAGCCCCTGTGACTTGTGGCCAACCAGGATCACAAACTGGCCTCATTCTCCCCCTTCCTGTATACAAGCCATCAGGGAGCCAGTGGAAGCACAAAAAGATGAGGTAAAATGCCTAAAAAGACTGGGCAGGAATGAAGCTGATTCCCATCCCTTGCTATACCCTCCAAAGGCAGAGCATCTAGCAGGACCTCTTGTCTGATATGACTTTGGTCAGTGTTGGCATGCAGTCCATTCAAAACCTGCTCTCAGTATTAGGCTGGGATGGATGTTCACTTCATTGAATAATTTATTTATTTATTTATTAAATCACAGAATCACAGAATGGTTGAGGTTGGAAGGGACCTCTGGAAGTCATCTTGTCCTACCCCCCTGCTCAAACAGGGCCACCGAGAGCCAGTTGTCCAGGACTATGTCCAGATGGCTTTTGAATGTCTCCAAGGATGGAGACTCCACAACCTCTCTGGCCAACCCGTTCCAATGCCCAGTCACCCTCACAGCAAAAACTGTTCAGATGGAACCTCCTGTGTTTCAGCTTGTGCCTCTTGTCCTGTCACTGGGCACCACTGAAAAGAGGCTGGCTCTGTCTTCTTTTCACCCTCCCTTCAGATATTTATATCCATTGATAAGATCCCCCCTGAGCCTTCTCTTCTCCATGCTGAACAGTCCCAGCTCTCTCAGCCTTTCCTCATAGGAGAGATGTTCCAGTCCCAGCTCTCTCAGCCTTTCCTCATAGGAGAGATGCTCCAGTCCTTTCATCATCTTTGTGGCCCTGTGCTGGACTCTCTCCAGTATGTCCATGTCTCTCTTGTACTAGGGGAGCCCAGAACTGGATACAGTCCTCCAGGTGTAGCCTCACCAGTGCTGAGGAGAGGGGAAGGATCACCTCCCTCGACCTGCTGGCAATACTTTGCCTAATGCAGCCAAGGATACCATTGGCACTTGCTGCAAGGGCACATTGCTGGCTCATGTTCAACCTGGTGTCCACCAGGACCCCCAGGTCCTTTTCTGCCAGGCTGCTTTCCAGCTGGGTGGCCCCCAGCATATATTGGTGCCTGGGGTTGTTCCTCCCCAAGTGCAGGACTTGGCACTTCCCCTGGTTGAACTGCATGAGGTTCCTGTCAGCCCATTTCTCCAGCCTGTTGAGGTCCCTCTGGGTGGCAGCACGACCCTCTGGCATATCAGCCTCTCCTCCCAGTTTTGGTGTCATCAGCAAACTCGCTGAGGGTACACTCTGCCCCAGCATCCATATCATTAATGAAGATGTTGAACAGGACTGGATCCAGTCTTGACCCCTGGGGTACACTGCTAGTTACTGGCCCCCAACTCGACTTTCTTTTGTCACCTATGTACACACAGAAGCTCATATTTTTATAAATATTTATATAATATATATTAAAAGAAAACTTAACCAAACCTTAAACAATAGGACCTCTGCCCTTCTTCACAGATGTGAGGAAGGTGGACATAGGGGAGGCCAGAGTGGGGAGAATAGTTTGAAACTACAGGTCCTCCACTGAGTATCATCAGGTTGGTTCTGACATCATGGCCTTCTGCTAGCTTACAGTCAGATATCACCCAAGCACGAAGGTCTCCCTACCTCTGTTCCTGTTCTTTTGTTCTTAGACAGGAGAGTCAGACTGTTTCTTTCCACCATTTTCTGGGGAATGCAGGCTGGACAAACCCATGAATTCAAAAAAATTCCTTGGTGGTGCTGACACTGGTGGCATACAATTACTGAAGTGCAGCATTATTTTTCCAGTTAAATATGAGCCAAAAATGCCATTGGTTTTCATTCCCCTTTGCCTGCTGTCAGATTTTACAGAAAGCTGATGATGTGCAAAAGCAATCACAGACGCTCAGAGAAGGAATAGCATGTGTGAGAATGATACATTTTTACTTGCAACTGTGTAACCTTTCAACTACACACTCCAAGGACACAGTAGCATTGTTTCTACCCCTGTAGTTCTCATGCTGTTGTTATCCTGGCCTTGCACCTGTGAATACTGAGATATTGTTATGTCTGTTATGGCAGTTTCTCATGGGAAAGAATTGCCACCAGAGAGACAGCTACAGAGAGAGAAAAAAACAGACAGGACAGAGAGAGACATGGGGGGGGGATACAGGGAAAGTGAAAGGGTTAAATCCCTGAACAATCCCTGACTAAGACTGTGATACATAGACTTGCATTTTTTTAGTTTCACTTGCATCCTTCTTCTCTTTTGTTCTCTTCCCCTGCAAAGACAGTTTTAGTTACCTGCTGAGCAGAGTTGATGATAGGACATCTCCTGTGACTTCTTACCTGATAGGACTAAACAGGCCTTGAGCAAGCTCATTAGGCTTCCTAATTAAATCACTGATAACAGGAACTCAGGACAATTGTGCCAAAGCACCAAAGAACTAGTTTAAATCGACCCCCTTGTAACATTCCAAGGCCCAAGGACTGATGAGCTAACTCAATGACTATATATGGACAAAGGAAGCCCAAAGTTCAACTAGCGGACAACGTGAGGAAGACTATGGACGACCACCGGGAGGGTGAAAAGACCCTAACCCTAATTTTACTGCGCATGCTTGGACTATGTAAATGAATTGCGGGAACTCATCACCATAAGACTGCCCTTTTCAGGAAATCTGATGAATATGTATGATTTTTCTGTATATGAACTGATGTGTTGCGCTAACCTGGCGGAGCACTTGTGGCGGAGCGATCCCCAGTGCTGCCCAGCGCTGTAATAAAGAATACCTGCTTAATAGTCATCCTGACTATTGAGTCCTGATTTCGGCTTTTCACGGCAACAAAAGAAAAAGAAAGCTAGAGAGAAAGATGAGAGAGACACACAGAAAGCAAAAGAGACAGAGAGAGCAAGACAGATGAGAAAGAGAGGGAGAAACAGAGACAGGCAGATAATGAGAGAGAAAGAAGAGGGAGACAGGGGTCAGGCAGTGAGAGGCAGTGAGAAGGAGAGCGTGTCAGGGAGGCTGAGAGAGAGAAAGAAAGCAGCAGGCAGGGAGAGAGGCAGGAAGTCAGAGAGGCAGAGGAAGAGAGTGAGAGGCAGTGAGAAGGAGAGCGTGTCAGGGAGGCTGAGAGAGAGAAAGAAAGCAGCAGGCAGGGAGAGAGGCAGGAAGTCAGAGAGGCAGAGGAAGAGAGTGAGAGGCAAGCAGGCAGAGTGGCAGGCAGGCAGAGAGAGGCAAGCAGGCAGAGTGGCGGGCAGGCAGAGAGAGGCAAGCAGAGAGGAAGAGAGAGGCAGACAGAGAAGAAGAGAGGGAGGCAGAGAGAAAGAGATCCCATCAGGGAGGCTGAGATATGGGATGAGTGGGGCAGGAAGACAGAGGGACAGGCAGGCAGAGAGGCAAACACAAAGAGAAAAAAAAGAGAGAGGCAGGCAGGCAGGGAGGTGAGCAAAGAGAGTCAGGAAGACAGAGAGAGGCTGTCAGGTAGAAAGGCAAGCAGGCAGATAGGCAGAGAGAGGGAGGTGTGGCAGAGAGACAGGCAGAGAGACAGGGAACGAGGGAGGCAGGCAGACTGGAAGCAGCAAGGCAGAGAGGCAGAGAATCACGTATAGAGGCAGGCAGGCTGAGAGGAAAGGAAAGCAGAGAAAGGGAGAAGCAGGCAGAGAGAGAGTCAGAGGCAGGAAGGCAGAGTGGCAGGCAGGCATAGAGAGAGGCAGGAAGTCAGAGAGGGAGAGAAAGAGAGGCAGGCAGAGAGAGGGAGAGGCAGGCACGTAACCAGATGTAACCAAAATTATTAGTTTGTTCTTTTGTAACTAAGCAACACAGAGATAGGAGTGGGGTAGACAATGCTTTAATGTTGTGTTTGTACATCTATGGCTATGGATATGCTGTCATGCCCAAAGACAATTGGACAAGGAGTAGTACGGACATGCTGCTATGTTCCCAGTACAGCCCCAGCCCATCTTGACAATGAGTCAAGGGTGGTTAGAAAAATTGGTTTGTGTTAAGGGTGCCAAATCATTGTTAGGGACCATGCACCATGAAGAAGGAAAACGGGTTACATAAGCAAGGTGGGATTGCGCATGTCCAGAAGAAGGGGTCAACTAAAGGACAAACCTGTATGACCACCAAGGACCACCAGAGACCCCCACGGAAGCCCCTCAGAGCTCAAGGATGCATGCATAATGACCACGCAAATATGATAATTAGTTCCAGGAAATAGAATGAATATGTATGGTCATTCCGGGAAATTTGATGCATATGAAAAGAGCTAAAATCCCCAAAGACAAAAAGAAATGTTGTAAATATCTTGGTTGCTCAATGTTTCCTTTTAGTTTCCCTTTTGCAGATAATTTGGCCTAGCTTGCCAGTATTGTTGGCCTTAAGTAAGGAAGCTTAGATAGTAGAATTGCTAACAAGCATTCTTTATTTGACCTAATCATTAGAGTAAGAATGCTTTGCCTGTGTTAAATCCTTGGTTAGCGGAGATAGTTGTAATGAAGATAGATAAAAGGAATTCTTCAGGCCCTGTGTCCCTGGAAAGGGCTGATAAGGAGAAACTACACAAGAACCACCTGATTTTGGATATGCAAGGAAGGTATGAGCAAGACAAAGATGGACTGAGCATGCGTAAAGACAAAGTTCAGTCAGCAGTCAGAGTGATGAAGACTACTGACTTCCTCCAACGACCACCAGAGGATCCCTAACGACCACCTAAGGACTTAAGTACGCATGCGTCAGGGACATTTATCTTGCCTGTTTGTCGGAGCGATCCCCAGTGCTGCCCAGCGCTGTAATAAAGGATGCCTGCTTAATAGTAACTCCGTTGCTATTGAGTTTTATTTCGGGAACACTCTGAAACTCCAATTCACCTGCTGGGAGATTTGGATTTTAAAGGGTAGTCTCCACGAATTTTGTTTGAGCATACCGCAGGTTACATCAGCCAAAACTTATATTGTCCAATTACATACATATGTGAAACAAAATTCATGGAGACAAAATTCTTACTCTAATGATTAGGTCAAATACAGAATGCTCGTTAGCAATTCTACTATCTAAGCTTCCTTACTTAAGGCCAACAATACTGGCAAGCTAGGCCAAATTATCTGCAAAAGGGAAACTAAAAGGAAACATTGAGCAACCAAGATATTTACAACATTTCTTTTTGTCTTTGGGGATTTTAGCTCTTTTCATTCCCCCCTTTTCTTTAAACTTTGTAAATTCTTTTACAAAGGTTCTAAATTAAAAGTTCTAGCACTGTCAAATTCACAGGTATGATTCCCCATGGGATAGGTTGGCCTGCAGATTGGGGAATTGGGAGGCAAGCAGTTACGCTTGTCAAATTTACCAAATCCTTGAATGAGCTCTAACATTAAATTGTTAGCATACACACTAGTAAACAAGCGCATAGCAGCATCAGTAAAACTACTTTCGGGTCAATCTTACGGACGTTGGTCCCATAGGCTGAGATTTCCATGGTCCAGTAGGTGCTTTCTTAATTCTCGAATAGTGGATCCACGCAGCGTGCTTCTCAAGCTTAACTGCAGTGTAGGTTGTGAGCAGAACTTGAAAAGGGCCACTCCATTTCTCTTCAAAGAGGGTCACCTGAAATATTTTTAACATAAACCCAATCCCCAGGTTTAAACAAGTGCACTGGAGAATCTAAACCCCACACTCTGGTAGATACTACTAATTTATTTACTATTAAATATTGCTGTAAGCTAATTTCCCCTGCTTGGGTGAGATCTTGCCCTCGATATCTGGTTTGAAATGGTCTCCCATATAAAATCTCAAAGGGACTCAATTTCTCTTTAGTCCTTGGTTTAGTTCGAAGTCTCAATAATGCAATTGGGAGGGCCTGATCCCATCTCAAGTTGGTTTCCTGACAAATTTTGCTCAATTGTGATTTTATCATGTGGTTCATTTCCTCTACCTGTCCACTTGCTTGTGGGCGGTAGGCTGTATGCAATTTCCAATTAATTTCTAAAAACTTACTAGCTTGCTGAACTACCTGTGACACGAAGTGTGGCCCTCTGTCAGAGGAGATCACTTCTGGCACTCCAAACCTCTCTTAAACTTTTGTTACTTCTCGGGCTTTATTTGTTCTGCAAGGGAGAGCTTCAGGCCATCCAGAGTAGGTATCGGTTAACACTAACAGATACCTATACCCCCCTTTTCTAGGGAGCTCCGAAAAGTCTATTTGCCAATTTTGATCTGGAACATTTCCTTTGCCTATGCTTCCAAATTTTACACGATTTTCTACCTTTGGGTTATTTTTCAAACATGTCTCGCACCTATCAACCACACTTTTCACAGTTTGAAACAAATTTCTAGCCACTATCTGCTTAGTGAGAGAGTTATACAGAGCTTCAGTTCCCCAGTGAGTTTTATCATGTTCAGTCTTTGTCAGTGCCCACAATAGTCTAAAGGGAATTATTATCCTGTTATCTTTTAACACTGCCCATCCTGATAGGCCAATTTTAGCCTCTAAGTCAGTAATTAACTTCTGATCCTTTTCATTGTATTCAGCTGATTCACGTAGTGGCAAAGATTTTTCAGGAATTAAACTTAGTATCTCACCTTGTTCTGCTGCTTGCCTTGCTTCATAATCAGCCAACTTATTTCCCACTTCCCTGTCAGTGTTACCTTTCTGATGTCCTTTGCAGTGCATAATCGCCACTGCTGACGGAAGTTGCACAGCTTCTAAAAGTCGCAGTATTATATCGGCGTGTTTTATACCTTTCCCTTGAGCGGTTAAGAGTCCTCGCTCCTTCCAAATTGCTCCGCGAGCATGCACTACGCCAAAGGCATATTTTGAATCTGTCCATATATTCACTCGCAATCCTTTGGCAAGCTCCGGTGCTCTCACTAAGGCAACTATTTCGGCTCGTTGTGCAGATGTGCCTTTAGGGAGTGACTTTGCTTCCACCACCTGATCTGTGGTGGTCACAGCATATCCTGCCATTCGAACTCCATTCTTTACAAAACTACTCCCATCGGTATACCAAGTGTGGTCAGCTTCTTCCAGTGGCTCATCCTTCAGGTCAGGCCTGCTTGCGTATACGGTCTCAATGGTTTCTATACAATCATGTACAACAGTCTTCATTTCCTGCTTATTACTTAGAAAAGAAGCGGGGTTAATAACAGCAGATGTAACGATTTCGATATCGTCCTGTTCCATCAGGACTGCTTGATACTTCAGAAACCTTGATGGTGACAGCCAATGTCCTCCTTTTTGTTCCAAAACGGAAGTTACAGCATGGGAAGTATGCACAACCATCTTTTGTCCCAAGGTAAATTTTCGAGCTTCCTGAATGATCAGAATAACAGCGGCAACTGCCCGAAGGCATCCCGGCCATCCTTTACTTACCTCATCCAATTGTTTGGAAAAATATGCTACTGCTCGTTTATAAGGACCCAGCCTCTGGGCTAGAATTCCCAAAGCCACTCCTTGTCTCTCATATGAGAACAACCAGAAGGGCTTTGTTATGTCTGGCAGGCCCAAAGCTGGAGCTCTCATTAATTCCAATTTCAATTCTTTGAATGCCCTCTTGGCTTCATCAGTCCATGTTAACTGTGTCTGACTATTTTTCAACAGTTCGTACAAGGGTTTAACTAAAAGTCCATAATTATAAATCCATAATCGACACCAACCTGTCATTCCCAGAAAGGTTCGCAGCTCTTTTACTGTGGTTGGTTCTGGGGTCCTGCAGATGGCTTCTTTTCGGTCATTCCCGAGCTGTCTCTGTCCTTTAGAAATCACAAATCCCAAGTAGATTACTTCTTTTTTCAAGATCTGGACTTTCTGCAACGATACTCGATAACCACTTAGTCCAAGAAAATTTAACAAACTCACAGTCCATTCCTTACATTCTTCTTCTTTTTCTGTAGCTATCAGAATATCATCCACATATTGCAAAATGGTACCATTTCCTGGAGGCCTTTCCCAGACCTCTAATTCTTTAGTCAATTGATTTCCAAAAATTGTGGGGCTATTCTTAAATCCTTGAGGTAACACTGTCCAGGTTAGTTGGGTTTTCCGTCCTGAATCAGGGTTTTCCCACTCAAAGGCAAAAAGTTGCGGCTTTCAGGGGCCAAGGTGAGGCAAAAGAATGGATCTTTCAGATCTATGGGTTTGCCACTACCGGGTGCAAATCTTCAACTATCCGATTTATTGCCCGTAGGTCTTGCACCAATCGGTAGGTTTTGCCATCAGGCTTTTTGACAGGCAGAATGGGATTGTTATACTTTGAGAAGCATTCAGTCAATAATCCGAATTTTATAAATTCTTCTATAATACGTTTCACTCCTCGTCTATCTTCCAATTTCAAAGGATATTGTTTCACCCTAATGGGTCGTGCTCCTTCTTTGAGTTTAACAACAACCAATTCCGCATTTTTAGCTTTTCCAGGTATTCCCGAGGCCCATACTCCTGGGTATACCTGGTCTTTTATTTCCTGCATAATTCCTTCTTCTCTAACTTGGGGTTCAGTGAGAGCCAAACTTAAAATTTAGAAAGAAAGCCCTCTCAACCTGCCCTGTTGCTCCCACAATGTTAACAGTTTGTTTACTCACGGGCATTAAAGTCTGATGTAATACTGAAAATGTGGCACCTGTATCTATTAAAAATTCTACAGGTTTTTCTTCTTTCCCTAGCTGAATTTTTACCAAGGGTTCTGCTAGGGAAGATTCCCCTGGTCCCCATCAATTTTCTTCCGTGTTGGCTACCATCACCGATTTGCCCAGTCTCGGGCAATCTTTTTTCCAGTGCCCCAGTTGTTTACAATAGACGCACTGATCTCTCAAGAGGGGTTGATTTCCTCTATTCCCTCTAAGTGGGGCACTTGCACCACTTCTCATAACTCCTCTTCCCTCATTGGTGTTGCTCCGAGGGGGTGTCTGACCTTCTACGGTGCGCAAAGCAGCTACCGTAGCATTAGCAATTGTTTTACCCATTTGTTTTTCCTTTTGACTACCTCTATTCCGATACACTTGCCAAGCAGTTTCCAATAACCTTTCCAAGTCCCTTGCATCTGCCCCTTGCACTTCCTGTAATTTCCTTCTAATATCATCAACCGACTGTCCTAAAAACAGAAATATTAGTTACTGATTTTGGGACAGCATTTCTTATTCCATACACAATCCATTCCCTGTACCGCACTAGTAAATCCCTGGTTCCCATCTGGTTAGGGTCCCAGCCGGGATTGGTCTACTGTTCCCGGCAGAGTCCCAGCCAGCACCAGAGCCTGTAAACGCTGCATCCACATCCTATAAACTTTCATTCTGCGAACCAACTTTCAAACATCTCTGTCCAATGCTACATGCTGAACAACACCTTTTCAATATCTCATTTTGCTTATTTCTCTCCTTTTCTATCGCCAAGACCACAGGGTCCTGGGGTGCCAAATTAATTCCACACTCTTTCTGCTACTCAGGGTGATTCCGCAGAGTGAAAAACCTATCTGCATAAACCACCTCATCTCATTTTCCTTCTTGCTGCAAAAATAACATGAGTTGCAACCAAGTGTTATACTTCAAAGTTCCCTTCAAAAGGCCTTTTTTCTCCATTATCGAACTTATATAAAAGCCACCACTGATTACAATATTTTATCAAGGTTTTACGATTCACACTCCCTCCAGGTGGTTCCCCAATAGCTTTCCAGTGAGCCATAATGCAGCCCAAAGGACTCTTTTTCAAAATTCCACCTTGCTGGTTCCCCATTCTAAATTTATATAACACAAGGACAAAAACAAAAACTGGAACACAAACACTTACACATAACAACTACTATCCCTAGATAGTAAATGTCAACACGGAGTAATCACAGATTTTCAAATACGCGTATGCCAGACATATACGTATATCACATACGCATATGTAAATCAAAATCAGATACAAATGCACAAACAAACGACCGTACTAACCAAATGATCAATACAAATCATGCAGCATACCAACCAAACAGCCAGTACGAATCGTACATGCAATTTGTATGCCACCCGGCGAGGTTCTCACGAACTGCGACTTATGAGTGGCTTCAAATGACCAGTCCCAAAACTCAAAAAGAATGCCTTTCTTACCAGTGGTGCTTTCTATCCCCGCATGGATCCACTGAATCGGGGAGTCCCTCCAGAGAAGTCTCCGGGGCCGGCCAAAGGAGTCTCTGACTCAGGGGCTCCTGCAGCCGGACAGAGAGGGTCCCATCTGGGTCGCCAAACCTGAAACAAAATTCGTGGAGACTACCCTTTAAAATCCAAATCTCCCAGCAGGTGAATTGGAGTTTCAGAGTGTTCCCGAAATAAAACTCAATAGCAACGGAGTTACTATTAAGCAGGCATCCTTTATTACAGCGCTGGGCAGCACTGGGGATCGCTCCACCATAAGTGCTCCGACAAACAGGCAAGATAAATGTCCCTGACGCATGCGTACTTAAGTCCTTAGGTGGTCGTTAGGGATCCTCTGGTGGTCGTTGGAGGAAGTCAGTAGTCTTCATCACTCTGACCGCTGACTGAACTTTGTCTTTACGCATGCTCAGTCCATCTTTGTCTTACTCATACCTTCCTTGCATATCCAAAATCAGGTGGTTCTTGTGTAGTTTCTCCTTATCAGCCCTTTCCAGGGACACAGGGCCTGAAGAATTCCTTTTTATCTATCTACATTGCAACTATCTCAGCTAACCAAGGATTTAACACAGGCAAAGCATTCTTACTCTAATGATTAGGTCAAATAAAGAATGCTCGTTAGCAATTCTACTATCTAAGCTTCCTTACTTAAGGCCAACAATACTGGCAAGCTAGGCCAAATTATCTGCAAAAGGGAAACTAAAAGGAAACATTGAGCAACCAAGATATTTACAACATTTCTTTTTGTCTTTGGGGATTTTAGCTCTTTTCAATGCACGCTAGGTAGAACGATCCCCCCGTGCATCCGGCGCCATAATAAAGAATGCCTGCTTCTTAATACTACATTGGTGTTAAGGAGTTTGATTCCTGATTTCGGTGACAGGCAGAAAGGCAGAGAGACAGGCAGGGAAAGAGATAGGCAGGCAGAGAAAGAGAGGCAGGAAGTCAGAGAAGAGGCAGGAAGAGAGGGAGAGAGGGAGAGAGGCAGAGAGAGATGCAGGCAGGCAGCAAGAGAGGCAGACAGGCAGAGAGACAAGCAGGCAGAGAGGAAGAGAGACAAAGAGAGAGGCAGTCAGGCAGAGAGGCAGACAGAAAGCAGAGAGACAGGCAGGGAGAGAAAGAGGTGGACAGGGAGAGAGGAAAGCTGGCAGAGAGGCAGAGGGAGAGGCAGGCAGAGAGACGGAAAGGCAGGCCGGCAGAGGGAGAGGCAGGCTGGCAGACAGGCAGAGGGAGACACATGCAGGAAAAGAGAGGCAGGCAGGGAAAAGGAGAGGGAAAGAGGCAGGTAGGCAGGCAGAGAGACCGAAAGGCAGGCCGGCAGAGGGAGAGGCAGGCTGGCAGACAGGCAGAGGGAGACGCATGCAGGAAAAGAGAGGCAGGCAGAGAGACGGAAAGGCAGGCCGGCAGAGGGAGAGGCAGGCTGGCAGACAGGCAGAGGGAGACGCATGCAGGAAAAGAGAGGCAGGCAGGGAAAAGGAGAGGGAAAGAGGCAGGTAGGCAGGCAGGCAGACATAGAGAGAGGTGGGGAGGCAGACAGGCAAGCAGAGTAGCAGGCAGAGGCAGAGAGGGAGGCAGGCAGGCAGTGAGACAGAGAGCCCAGCAGGGATGCCGAGAGAGAGACAGGGAGGCAGAGAAAGAGAGGCAGGGGCAGGGGGAGAGAAAGGCTGGAAGAGACAGAGAGAAAGAGAGAGGGAGAGAAAAAAGCAAGAGGCAGGCAGAGAGAAAGAAAGAGGCACAGAGAGAGAGGCAGGCAGAGAGGGAGAAAGAGAATGTCAGGGAGAGAGAGATGGGAGTACAGAAAGAGAGAGAGGCTGTCGTGGTTTCGCTTCAGTCGGCAATTAAGCACCACACAGCTGCTCGCTCACCCTGCCCCTGGGAGGGGGGAGAGAATTGGAAGAGCAAAAGTAAGAAAACTTGTGGGTTGAGATAAGAACAGTTTAATAATTGGAACAAAACCATACTAAATTGTAATGAAAAGGAAAACAACAAGAGAGTGAGAGAGGAACAAAACCCAGGAAAAAAAACAAGTGATGCAACTGCTCACCACCTGCCGACCGACACCCAGCCAGTCCCCAAGCAGTGATTGCTACCCCCCAGCTAACTCCCCCCAGTTTATATACTGAGCATGATGTCATATGGTATGGCATAGCCCTTTGGTCAGTTTGGATCAACTATCCTGGCTGTGACCCCTCCCAGTTTCTTGTGCACCTGGCAGAGCATGGGAAGCTGAAAAGTCCTTGACTAGTGTAAATATTACTTAGCAACAACTAAAACATTAGCGTGTTATCAATATTATTCTCATACTAAATCCAAAACACAACACTATACCAGCTACTGGGAAGAAAATTAACTCTATCCCAGCCGAAACCAGGACAGAGGCAGACAGAGGGGGAAGAGAGCTGCAGGGAGAGAGGGAGAGTAGCACATAGAGAGAAAGAGAGAGGGGCAAGCCTGGAGAGAGATGCAGAGAGAGGAAGGGGGGGTGGGGGGTGGGCAGAGAGAGATATGCATGCAGTGGGAGTGATAAAGTCAGGAAGGCAGAAAGACAGAATGGCAGTCCGGGAGAGAAAGAGAGTTGCTGTGGTCGGTCAACCTTGGCTGACCGCCAGGTGCCCACCAAGCCACTCTATCACTCCCCCTCCTCAGCTAGACAGGGGAGAGAAAATATGACAAAAAGCTTATGGGTCGAGATAAGGACAGGGAGATCACTTACCAATTACCATTACAGGCAAAACAGACTCGACTTGGGGAAATTTAATTCAACTTATTCACAATTAAACAGAGTAGGATAAGGAGAAATAAGAACAAATCTAAAAACACCTTCCCCCCACCCCTCCCTTCTTCCCAGGCTCAGCTTCACTCCCGACTCTTCTACACCCTCCCCCCCCCAAGGGGCACAGCGTGATGGGGAATGGGGGTTGGAGTCAGTTCATAATGTTTTGTCTCTGCGTCTCCTTCCTCCTCACACTCTTCCCCTGCTCCAGAGTGGGGTCCCTCCCACAGGATACAGTCCTTCACAAACTTCTCCAATGGGGGTCCTTCCCATGGGCTGCAGTTCTTCAAGAACTGCTCCAGCATGGGTCCTTTCCATGGGGTACAGTCCTTCAGGAGCAGACTGCTCCAGCGTGGATCACAGGGTCACAGGTCCTGCCAGAAAACCTGCTCCTGCATGGGCTCTCCATGGGATCACAGCCTCCTTCAGGGCACATCCACCAGCTCTGGCTTGGGGTCCTCCACAGGCTGCAGGGTGGATATCTGCTCCGCTGTGGACCTCCATGGGCTGCAGGGGGACAACCTGCCTCACCATGGTCTTCACCACGGGCTGCAGGAGAATCTCTGCTCTGGTGCCTGGAGCACCTCCTCCCCTTCCTTCTTCCCTGACCTTGGTGTCTGCATGGTTGTTTCTCTCACGTTTTCTCACTCCTCTCTCCCAGCTGCCGTTGCGCAGCATTTTCTACCCTTTCTTAAATATGTTATCACAGAGGCACTACCAACGTTGCTGATTGGCTCAGCTTTTGCCAGCTGTGGGTCCATGTGGAGCCAGCTGAAACTGGCTCTATCCAACATGGGGGCAGCTTCTGGCATCTTCTCAGATAAGCCATGCCTGTAGCTCCCCCCTCCCCACTACTAAAACCTTGCCACATAAACCCAATACAGAGAAAAGTGAGAGAGGTAGGCAGAGAGAGATAGAGTCAGACAGAGAAAGAGAGAGAGAGGCAGGCACAGAGGCAGGCAGAGAGAGATTGGCAGGCAGAGCCCGGGGCGGGGGGAGGGAGAGGCAGGTAGTGAGAGAGACTCAACCAGAGAGGAAGAAGTAGAGAGAGACAGGGATTCAAAGAGAGAGGAAGGTAGGTAAAGGGAGCAGAGACAGAGAAAGAAGTAGGTGGAGAGGGGGAGAAAGAGAGAGGCAGGCAGGTGGGTGAGGGAGAGAGGAAGAGAAAGGCAGGACCAAGTGTAGTGGGTTAACCCTGTCTGGACACCAGGTGCCCACCAAAGCTGCTCTATCACTCCCCCTCCTCAACTGGACAGGAGGAGAAAAATATGATGAAAGGCTCATGGGTCGGAATAAGGACAGGGAGAGATCACTCGCCAATTACCATCCAAAGCAAAACAGACTCGACTTGGGGAAATTAATTTATTTTATTGCAAATCAAATCAGAGTAGGGTAATGAGAAATAAAACTGAATCTTAAAACACCTTCCCCCCCCCACCCCTCCCTTCTTCCTGGGCTCAACTTCACTCTGAATTTTCTCAACCTCCTCCCACTCCAAGCAGCACAGGGGGATGAGGAATGGGGGTTGTGGTCAGTTCATCACACGTTGTCTCTGCTGCTCCTTCCTCCTCAGGGGGAGGACTCCTCACACTCTTCCCCTGATCCAGCGTGGGGTCACTCCCACAGGAGACAGTTCTTCATAAACTGCTCCAGCGTGGGTCCCCCACGGGATCACAAGTCCTGCCAGAAAACCTGCTCCAGCATGGGATCCTCTCTCTCCACAGGTCCACAGGTCCTGCCAGGAGCCTGCTCCAGTGTGGGCTTCCCACGGGGTCACAGCCTCCTTCAGGCATCCACCTGCTCCAGCTTGGGGTCCTCCATGGGCTGCAGGGTGGATATCTGCTCCACCATTAACCTCCATGGGCTGCAGGGGCACAGCCTGCCTCACCATGGTCTTCACCATGGGCTGCAGGGGAATCTCTGCTCTGGTGCCTGGAGCACCTCCTCCCCCTCCTTCTTCACTGACCTTGGTGTCTGCAGAGTTGTTTCTCTCACATTTTCTCACTCTTCTCTCTGGCTGCAATTGCTGTTGCGCTGGGGTTTTTTTCCCTTCTTAAATATGTTATCACAGAGGCGCTACCACCATCGTGATTGGCTCGGCCTTGGCCAGCGGCGGGTCTGTCTTGGAGCCGGCTGGCATTGGCTCTATTGGACATAGGGGAAGCTTCTAGCATCTTCTCACAGAAGCCACCCGTGTAGCCCCCTGCTACCAAAACCTTGCCATGCAGACCCAATACAGCAAGCAATCCAGAAAAATCCTGGAGAACACTGAAGAGAATTTTTTGATGCAGGTAATTGACAAGCTGACTAGAGGAGATGCTCTGCTGGACTTGTTACTCATGGAAAAGGAAGAACTGGTGTACTGGTTTTGACTGGGATAGAGTTAATTTTCTTCATAGCAGCTCGTATGGTGCTGTGTTTTGGATTTGTGACCAAAACAGTGTTGATAACACACCAACATTTTAACTATTGCTGAACAGCATCAAGGCCTTCCCTGTTTCTTACTCTGCCCTGCCAACAAATAGGCTAGGGGTGCACAAGAAGTTGGGAGGGGACACAGCCAGGACAGCTGACCCAAACTGACCAAAGGGATATTCCACACCATATGACGTCATGCTCAGCATATAAAGCTGGGGGAAGAAGAAAGAGGAGGGGATGTTCAGAGTTATGGTGTTTGTCTTCCCAAGTAACTCTTAAGTGTGATGAAGCCCTCCTTTCCTGGAAATGGCTGAACATCTGCCTGCCAATGAGTGCTCTAATAGGCCTTAATAGCCCTGACCAGCCTCCCTTGAGGCCTTCAGCCATACCCTCTGTCCATGACCCCAGGAACCCTATTTATGCACAAGCCTGGGCATTCAGGTATTGCCTGAGCTATGTTATGAGTACTGGTTCCATCTATCTCAGCTGTCACCATGGCCATGCCTGGCTATGGACCACATTGATCTTGATTTGTGGATTGATGTCCCAGACTGATCTCAGTTCTGTCTTGTCACCATGGACCTACTTGACAATCACTGAATCTGATCTTGACTTCTGGATTGACTTCCTGGCTTGACCTTGGACCTGCCTCATCACCGTGAACTTGCCTGGTGATCTTGACTCTTGGTTAAACCTGGCTATAATCTCTAGGTCTGCTCTTCTTGCCTCACTGGAGTACTGTGGGGCTGGGCACTGGCTGGCAAGGCCAGAGCTGAGCCCATCAGCAAAGCTGGTGGTGCCTCTGTGAGAACATAGTTAAGAAAGTGCAAAAATGCCAGAGAGCAGAGAAGGCAAGGAGGGGGGGCGGGGAGTGTGAGAAACAGCAGCGTGAACACCAAGGTCAGAGAAAGAGTGGGAGGAGGTGCTCCAGGTGCTGGAGCAGAGATTCCCCTGCAGCCCATGGAAGAGACCACACTGGAGCAGATATCCACAATGTAGCCCACGGAAGACCCTATGCCAGAGCAGTTGGATATTTCCTGAAGGAGTTGCAGCCTGTGGAGAATCGACACCAGAGCAGGGGAAAAGCATGAGTGTAGTCTAACAGGAGGTGGTGGAAGGCCAGGACTTATGTAAAGCTGATAAAGGGGATTCAGACTGGAACACGGAACGTCTAAACAAGAATTACTGTCCTTGGGAGTAAAGCACATCCTGGAGAAATATGTAAGCTAATTAAGATGTTTTGGGAACTATCTGAAACAACTAGTAGAAGTGTGATAAGAAGCACCCTCATGCGAACTATCCTCATTATAATACTAAAAGTCACACCCCTCGAGCTGGAGACCCTGGCCCAAGCAGAGACCCCTCACCTTTGAGCATGCACAGAATATTAAAGTAGCACTGTAGCTTTAAGCTGAAATAAGAGAAATGTAGAGCAATAGAAAAGTGCTTTGTGCAATTACTTATGCATATGCATAACTAGACTGTATAAATACTGTACCTGCATGACCGAACTTTGTGCTAGCTTTGTGGAGCTACCACCTAGCACCCATCTCTGTGCAGACATGAAATAAAATACCTCTGCCCTGTGTGTATATTGGCGTCTCGCACACCGGGTAAATGACCTCACACTTGTGGGACAACAGTTTTGGCACCCCAGGTGGGACTGAGCTGACAGCCTTGCCCGGTTCATCTTGCCGCATTCGACGGGGAGAAAAGACCTGAGTGGACTCCAGCGTGCACCGACCTCTTGATCGGGGACTCCTTCGGCTCCTCTCCTGCAGTTGGGCAGTAAGCGACACAATGATGCAACGCTACTGAAAAGAGGTATTTTGGGGGGGGATATGAGAAAAGGGGGGTAAGGGCAAGATCTCTCGGGAAGCAGGCACCATCTGTTCTGTTCTGGGCTCTGCATAAGGCACATCAGGGAAGATACGCAGCAGTAGCATAGTTCTGTTTGTTTCTACATGCTGTTCTGTTTTGTTCTGATTAACAAAGGGAGATGTTCCTCGTTCTGGTTTGTGTAGAAACGCTGGGTTTTTCGGTACCAATATGGGTGCTGCTGCTTCCCAGGAGGCATCCCTTTGCTCTCCTCTAGGATGCGTCCTGAAGAATTGGAAGAAATTTGGGGGGATCCCATGACTAAAAATAAGCTATAACGATATTGTAATCAATGGTGGCCACAATATCAATTGGAAGATGGTGAAAAATGGCCTGAGAATGGATCCTTGAAATATAACACTATATTGCAATTAATGTTGTTTTGTCGGAGAACTGAAAAATGGGATGAAATACCTTAGGTGGATATGGTTTTTGTGTTAAGAAATGATTGGGATATTAGGAAGAAATGTGGCTTAGTGGATTCTAAACATCAGATTGGAATATATGCATTAAAAGAGAAAAAGGGAAAATCTTGTTGTATTGAATTGAAACAATCCAGAAGGAATGTATAGTACTGTGAAAACTGTAATGATGACTCATAATCCTAACTGGGGAGATGAACAGGCTCTCCTAGAATATTTGTTTGCCACTGAGGAGAGGAGAATGATTTTAGAGAAGGCTAGAGAAGGACTAACTCAAGAACATGGGGGAGTACCTAATGCTAACACATACCTCCCAAAAGAGGATCTGGAGTGGGATCCAAACACAAGTGAGGGATTACAGAGGGTAAAGGAATATCAGAAGTTAATTTTGTATGGGATTCAACATGGAGTGCAAAAGCCTAAGAATCTATCTAAACTATCTGAAGTAAGGCAGGGGGATAAGGAAACCCCGTCAGCCTTCTATGAGAGATTGTGTGAAATAGCTCGAAAATGGACGGATCTGGATCCGGAAGATGACAGCAATTCAAAGTTATTTAACATGCTGTTTATTGGTCAAGCGGCAGCAGATATAAGAAAGAAATTACAAAAGGTAAAGAGTGCAGATGGCATGACAATCTCACAGTTACTGTCAATCGCATATAAGGTGTATAATAATCGGGAGGAAATAGAAGAGAAGGAGAGGCGGGGACGAGCAAGGCTGCAAGCTGCTTTGTTGGCTGCCTTGACAGAAGGACAAGAAAAAGGAAGAGGTAGAGGAAGTACGCGAGGTGGATTTTGGGTCCAAGGAAGGGGCCGTAGAAATTATAGTGGAAATCGTCATGACATTCCTTTTGGAACGAATCAGCGTGCATATTGTAAGCAAGAGAGCCATTGGAAAAAAGATTGTCCACACCTTCCGAATAATCAGGAAAGAGGGGCAGAAGAAGCCGTTGGGGTCATGACAGAGACTGGGTTGGACTGAAGGGGACCGGAGGAATCTATTAAAGTTTCCCCAGCCGATCCTCTGGTTCCAGTCAAGCTGGGGAATGAAATAATAGATTTTTTTTTAATTGATAGTGGAGCCACACATTCTGTAGTAACTAGCTGTAGGGGACCCTTAAGTAGAACTAAAATAAGCATTGTTGGTGCAACAGGGAAAAAGACTTTAAGGCTGTTTTTACAACCTATAGAATGTTCAATTGGAAATAGTAAATTAACTCATGAATTCCTTTATATGCCAGAATGCCCCTTACCATTGCTTGGACAGGATTTACTTTGTAAACTGAATGCACAACTAACTTTTTCTGAAGACTCTGTTCAGTTGCATATTCCTCCAGAGACTGCCTGGAAAGCCCAGATATGTTTGCTAACCGAGAAAGATCCTAATGAAGAAATGAATATTCCAAAGGAAGTACTGAATGTGGTCATACCTCTGGTATGGGCATCAAAGATACCCGGACGAGTGAAGAGTGTGACCCCGGTAAAGATTAAACTGAATCCAGGAGCTCAACCGGTAAGAAAGAAACAATACCCCATTAAGCTGGAGGCCTGAAAAGGATTAGAACCTATAATAAGTTCCTTTTTAGAACATGGATTGTTACGGGAGTGTCAAATGGAATTGAATACTCCCATCCTACCTGTAAAGAAGCCCCATTCTTCTGAATATAGACTGGTACAGGACTTACGAGAAATTAATGCAAGGACAGTAGATGTCCACCCTGTAGTTCCAAATCCATATACCCTCCTTATTACAATCCCTAACAGTAATACTTATTTCACAGTATTAGATTTAAAGGATGCCTTCTTCTGTATTAATTAATATTAATAAGTGATTAACATTTTATTGAAAGAAATTATCCCTAGATTCGTTGTTCCAGAAGGTATATCCTCTGATAACGGACCCCACTTTATTGCAGAAACAGTGCAGGGAGTTTCTAGATTTCTAGACATTAAATGGGATTTGCATACCCCTTGGAGGCCACAGTCCAGTGGCAAAGTAGAAAGAATGAATCAAACTTTAAAAAGGCAGATTTCTAAAGTGTGTCAGGGAACTCAAATGAAATGGGTAGATATTCTACCCATAGCATTAATGAGAGTACGAATTACACCCAGAGCTAGGGAAGGTGTAAGTCCATTTGAGATCCTGGATCCTGTATGGGAAACCATATCCAACCAATCATTTAACCACAAAGGGAGACCAAATGCATATAAAGGGACAGGCTGTAATTAAAGAGTATTTGATCTCTCTCTCGCAGAATTTATCCTCCCTGCATAGGTACCTAAACCAGAAGACTCCCATTCCCTTGGACACCCCGGTACACCCCTTCCAACCAGGAGACACGGTCTACGTACAAACTTGGAAAGATGAGCTCTTGAAAGAAAAGTGGAAAGGACCTTATTCAGTGCTATTAAAAACTTATACAGTGGTAAAGGTGAATGGGATCAACTCCTGGATTCATTATACTAGAGTAAAGAAGGCGCCAGACCAGGACAAGTGGACCTCCATGCCAACAGGAGAACTGAAACTCCGACTAACCAGGGACTGTCGATGAATTGCATCAAGGTTTTTCTTTTAGAAAACCACTATTGAAATTACTCCTAGGACACTCTTGGAATTAATTAATTTAGCATGGTTACAATGAAAATTGTATCTCTGACATTGATTAACCTAGCCTTTACTTTTTGTAACAGAAATCTAGTCTTAAAACTTGTCCAATCCTTTGGAAGAATCCATAACGTCAGCAGTATAATGGCCTGTTTACCATTACCTAAATCTGCAGCCGATCCCCTCGAGTGGGGAATTTTAACTTTA
The DNA here is from genome assembly GCF_035582795.1 of Mycteria americana. Taxonomy (NCBI): domain Eukaryota; kingdom Metazoa; phylum Chordata; class Aves; order Ciconiiformes; family Ciconiidae; genus Mycteria; species Mycteria americana. Next base: position 6,101,198 of record NW_027445436.1, on the reverse strand, counting down.
GATTTAAACTGAAGCTTTCCTCAGTCCCCAAATTACCTCCTTTCAGAGTCAAATGTGGTTGTACAATCTAACAGGACAAGTAGAACTATTAGCGAATGCAACCAGAGCAGGATTACAAGATTTAAAACACTCAATTACAGGAAACTTCAAAGATGACACTGCAGAACAGGCTAACCTTAGATTTAATATTACTACATGAACACGGGGTATGTGGGTACCTAAATCTGAAAAACAAAGGTCTTTGCATCCATATCCCCAATATAACTGAACATTTAGACCAACAAATAGACGAAATAAAACAAGTGGCAAAATCAAGCAGAAATATTCAGTCCTCTAAACAAAATATTACAAAGTTTTGGATTCTCCCTAACTGGATGGCTGGCAAGTTTACTTCAAGCAATAATTATAATTGTACTCATCATGATAATTAATCTGTATTGTTGTTAGTTGTGTCTTAAAAAGTGTTAGATGACTAATTGTACAAGTTACTACCAGAAATAATATACTATTAATGAGAACTAATAATGAGACTGTCCTGGTTTCGGCTGGGATAGAGTTAATTTTCTTCCTAGTAGCTGGTATAGTGTTGTGTTTTGGATTTAGTATGAGAATAATACTGATAACACACTGATGTTTTAGTTGTTCCTAAGTGATGTTTACACTGGTCAAGGACTTTTCAGCTTCCCATGCTCTGCCAGGCGCACAAGAAGCTGGGAGGGGGCACAGCCAGGATAGTTGATCCAAACTGACCAAAGGGCTATTCCATACCATACGATGTCATGCCCAGTATATAAACTGGGGGGAGTTGGCCAGGGGGTAGTTATTGCTGCTTGGGGACTGGCTGGGCATCGGTCAGTGGGTGGTGAGTGGTTGTATCACTTGTTTTTTTCCTGGGTTTTGTTCCTCTCTCTTTCTCTTGTTGTTTTCCTTCTCATTACAATTTATTGTTATTATTATTATTATTGTTGTTGTTGTTGTTATTGTTATTGTTATTTTGTTCCAATTATTAAACTGTTCTTATCTCAACCCACAAGTTTTCTTACTTTTGCTCTTCCGATTCTCTCCCCGATCCCACTGGGAGTGGGGAGGGTGAGCGAGCGGCTGTGTAGTACTTAATTGCCGATTGGGGCTAAACCACAACAGTCCTTTTTGGCGCCCAATGTGGGGCTCAAAGGGTTTGAGATAATAACAGATTAACCAGAGCGTATTAGGGAATTTAGATCTGTTAGTAGTTGCGGGCCACAATATTGATTCATCTGTTCTCGATATTGGTTTACCTGATCTGCACCATGCTCATTTTTTTGCTGTACATGTTAAAGATTGGTGTTGGTTTTTGCAGTTTGCTGTGCTCTGCAGTGATTAGTGATGTTTTGCCTGTGAGATTTGTTATTAAAACACAGTCCTGGAGCTTAATCTGGTATTTGAGTTTTGTACTGAAGCCATTACTGTACGTCGGGTACCACCTTATGGAGACAATTAGCATTCTTCCTCTGAGAGTTTTTTTTTATAGAGGAAATACAGAATGGCACCTTTGCTACTTTCTTCTACAATGTTTCCTCCTTCATTACAATAACTTTTCAGTATCTTGAACATCCTTGGGTAGTTAAGATACATCTACTGGTATTGCACCCCATTGTGACTGGCCCAGAAGCTCCATGCATCCTTGGCATAGACTACCTCAGGAGAGGGTATTTCAAGGACCCAAAAGGGTACAGGTGGGCTTTTGGTATAGCTGCCTTGGAGATGGAGGAAATTAAACAGCTGTCTAGCTTGCCTGGTCTCTCAGAGGACCCTTCTGTTGTGGGGTTGCTGAGGGTTGAAGAACAACAGGTGCCCATTGCTACCACAACGGTGCACTGGAGGCAATATCGTACCAACTGAGACTCCCTGATTCCCATCCATAAGCTGATTCGTCGACTGGAGAGCCAAGGAGTGATCAGTAAGACTCGTTCACCTTTTAACAGTCCTATATGGCCAGTGAGAAAGTCTAATGGAGAGTGGAGATTAACAGTAGACTATCGTGGCCTGAATGAAGTCACTCTGCTGCTGAGTGCTGACGTGCCGGACATGCTGGAACTGCAATATGAACTGGAGTCAAAAGCAGCCAAATGGTATGCTACAATTGATATCGCTAATGCTTTTTTCTCAATCCCTTTGGCAGCAGAGTGCAGGCCACAGTTTGCTTTGACTTGGAGGGGCGTTCAGTTCACTTGGAATCAATTGCCTCAGGGGTGGAAACACAGCCCTATCATTTGCCATGGACTGATCCAGACTGCACTGGAACACGGTGAAGCTCCAGAACATCTGCAATACATTGATGACATCATTGTGTGGGGCAATACAGCAGAGGAAGTTTTTGAGAAAGGGAAGAAAATAGTCCAGATCCTCCTGAAAGCCGGTTTTGCCATAAAACAAAGTAAGGTCAAGGGACCTGCCCAGGAAATCCAGTTTTTAGGAATAAAATGGCAAGATGGACGTCATCACATCCCAATGGATGTGATTAACAAACTAACAAACAGCCATGTCTCCACCAACTAGCAAAAAGGAAACACAAGCTTTCTTAGGCGTTGTGGGTTTTTGGAGAATGCATATTCCAAATTACAGTCTGATCGTAAGCCCTCTCTATCAAGTGACCCGGAATAAGAATGATTTCAAACCGGGCCTTAAGCAACAACAAGCCTTTGAACAAATTAAACAGGAGATAGTTCATGCAGTAGCCCTTGGGCCAGTCCGGGCAGGGCAAGATGTGAAAAATGTGCTCTACACCGCAGCCGGGGAGAATGGCTCTACCTGGAGCCTCTGGCAGAAAGCACCAGGGGAGACTCGAGGTCGACACCTAGGGTTTTGGAGTCGGATCCAAGGCCCGCTATACTCCAGCTGAAAAAGAAATATTGGCAGCATATGAAGGGGTTCGAGCTGCTTCGGAAGTGGTTGGTACTGAAGCACAGCTCCTCCTGGCACCCTGGCTGCCAGTACTTGGCTGGATGTTCAAAGGGAGGGTCCCCTCTACACATCATGCAACTTTTGCTACGTGGAGTAAGTGGGTTGCACTGATCACACAACGGGCTCAGATAGGAAACCCCAATCGCCCAGGAATCTTGGAAGTAATCATGGACTGGCCAGAAGGCAAAGATTTCGGAATATCGCCAGAGGAAGAGGTGACGCCTGCTGAGGAGGACCCCCTGTACAATAAACTACCAGAAAATGAGAAGCAGTATGCATTGTTCACTGATGGGTCCTGTCGTATTGTAGGAAAGCATCGGAGATGGAAAGCTGCTGTATGGAGTCCTATGCGACAAGTTGTAGAAACTGCTGAAGGAGAAGGGGAATCAAGCCAATTTGCAGAAGTAAAGGCCATCCTGTTGGATGACATTGGACACTGCTGAACGAGAAAAGTGGCCAGTGCTCTATCTCTATACTGACTCATGGATGGTGGCAAATGCCCTGTGGGGGTGGTTACAGCAATGGAAGCAGAACAATTTGCAGCGCAGAGGCAAACCCATCTGGGCTGCAGCATTGTGGCAAAATATTGCTGCCCGGGTAGAGAACCTGGTTGTAAAAGTACGTCACGTAGATGCTTAGGTACCCAAGAGTCAGGCCACTGAGGAACATCAAAACAACCAGCAGGTAGATCAGGCTGCTCAGATTGAAGTGGCTCAGGTGGATCTGGACTGGCAACATAAGGGTGAATTATTTATAGCTTGGTGGGCCCATGACACCTCAGGCCATCAAGGAAGAGATGCAACATATAGATGGGCTCGTGATTGAGGGCTGGACTTAATCATGGACACTATTGCACAGGTTATCCATGAATGTACAACATGTGCTGCAATTAAACAAGCCAAGCGGTTAAAGCCTCTGTGCTATGGAGGGTGATGGCTGAAATATCAATATGGGGAGGCCTGGCAGATCGATTCTATCACACTCCCACAAACCCGCCAAGGCAAGCGCTATGTGCTTACAATGGTGGAAGCAACCACCGGATGGCTGGAAACATATCCTGTGCCCCATGCCACTGCCCGGAACACTATCCTGGGCCTTGAAAAGCAAGTCCTATGGCGACATGGCACCCCAGAAAGAATTGAGTCAGACAACGGGACTCATTTTCGAAACAACCTCATAGACACCTGGGCCAAAGAGCATGGCATTGAGTGGGTATATCACATTCCCTATCATGCACCGGCCTCTGGGAAAATCGAATGATACAATGGACTGTTATACACTGCGAGCAATGGGTGGTGGGAGATTCAAACATTGGGATACACATTTAGCAAAGGCCATCTGGTTAGTCAACTCTAGGGGATCTGTCAATCGAGCTGGCCCTGCCCAATCAAAACTTTTATGCACTGTCGAAGGGGATAAAGTCCCTGTAGTGCACATCAAAAGCATGCTGGGGAAGACAGTCTGGGTTACTCCTGCCTCAGGCAAAGGCAAGCACATTCATGGGATTGCTTTTGCTCAAGGACCTGGGTGCACTTGGTGGGTAATGCGAAAGGATGGGGAAGTCTGCTGTGTACCTCAAGGGGATTTGATTTTGGGTGAAAATAGCCAATGAACTGAATGGTATGATGTTAATTGCTATATAATACTGTATGTCATCACTTTTATGGTTGCTACATGCCATATCAATGGTATTTCAGTGAGAATCACCCAGATTAATGAAGAACAAACTTTGATGAAACCAAGCAAAGTGCAGCGGTGATGGAACCAGAACTGGCTTCAGCATGCAACAATCCAACACCACACACCATCTCTCCTGCCCTGAAGGACTGTTATGACAGATGGAGCCCAAAGTCATGGAATAAATGAATTCAACAGACATTTTAGAGGGATGGCCCATAGACCAAGGGAATGATATCTGTGTGTATATATCAAAGGACAGGAAAAGTGGTGGTGATTAATTGGAATGTATTAGAAAGGGTAGGACCTGGGCATGACGTAGATGGTATAGAATAAGGGGTGGATACTGTCGTGGTTTCGGCTGGGATAGAGTTACTTGTCTTCCTAGTAGCTGGTATAGTGCTGTGTTTTGGATTTTAGGATGAGAATAATATTGATAACACACTGATGTTTTGGTTTGTTGCTAAGTGGTGTTTACACTGGTCAAGGACTTTTCAGCTTCCCATGCTCTGCCAGTCTCACAAGAAGCTGAGGGGCACAGCCAAACTGTCCAAAGGGCTATTCCATACCATATGATGTCATGCTCAATATATAAACTGGGGGGGAGTTGGCCGGGGGGTAGCGATTGCTGCTCAGGGACTGGCTGGGTGTCAGTCGGTGGCTGGTGAGTGGTTGTATCACTTGTTTTTTTCCTTGGGTTTTGTTCCTCTCTCTCTCTCTTGTTGTTTTCGTTTTCTTTACAATTTGTTATTATTATAATAATTATAATTATAACTTTATAATTATATTTTTTCCATTATTAAACTGTTCTTATCTCAACCCATGAGTTTTCTTACTTGTGCTCTTCTGATTCTCTCCCCCATCCCCCTGGGAGGAGGGAGGGTGAGCGAGCGGCTGTGTGGTGCTTGGTTGCTGACTGGGGCTAAGCCACGACAACAACCTTCACCCCTTATCCTTGGATCTTGTTGAACTGGTACTGGGAAGTAAATATAGTTTAATTTGGAACCTGTGAGGGGGAGCAAGAAGGAAGAAAAGCCCTCAGGGTAGCTTTTAACTTTCACTAGATGGGATATCGTCATTTTAGGCTATGCTACAGGAAAAGATCCTAAAATGTAGTTGTCTTCCAAGAAACCCAGTCAAAATTATCCTGAGGAACAAAAAAATCATTTAGTGACAGTTAAGTTTTCAGTCAGTCACACTCCCTACAACATAAGACTTTGTTCCTTTCCACCTTCACAGTGCACATGATGCCTTTGAAAACTCAAACCAGTGCTCCATAAAGCTTTCACTTTCATCTCCAGCAGACACTCAAACAGAATACGTGTCCTGACTTAATCAAGCTTGCACTCAAAAAAAGCCATAACAGTGATCTCATCTCTTCTTACATTGGTGATACCAGCAGATCAGTGTATCTGACTGTTACACACTATGCACTAGGGAAGTGATTTTCCTTTAATGCTGTTGAGGTCACTGTTACTGCTTCTGAACCAAAAGAAAAAAAAGTCCTGCCTCATCCCCACACTCAATAAGGGGCATAAGCCTTTAATACAGCACAGTAGGGAACATCTGGAAAGTGATTCCAGACAAGAAAGATATCAAACATGAAACACCATGATAGCCTATTTACAACTGAACACAGACTGTGTTTAGATGTCACTAGGCCCAGGACTCTGTCAGAGCTGAGAAGTACACAGTGCAATGCAGAGGGGTGAGGAGAATCAGGAATGGACCATGACTAAGAGACCAGCAAGATCACCACCTCTGTATGGTGTTCCTCATTCAGCTATGTGAGGCTGGTCCACTGTGCTATGTTACTCCAAGAGCCACAGCAGAAACTGACTCTGAGGACTGATGTGATGGGTATTTTATCCTGAGTAAAGGCCCTTATCCTTAGATGTTCTCCTTATGCTGGCTCCATCCCTGGATGGCAAAGAAGAAACTATACTAAGTTTATGCTCTAAGAGGGAATTCCTTTACCCAAGTTGATATAGTTGTAGCCAGACTCCATTAGTTCTGTGACTGCACTAAAGAGAAGATGCTCACAGATTTAGTCTTACCGCTATATAGTAAAAGATCTTTCTCCAACTGCTTGCCTACAAGCAAAAACCAAATCCTGGCCCACCAGATGGTTTTCTGTCGCCCAGTGACCAGGACATGTTCTATATTATTAAATATTAAATAGGGTCTCTTACAGTTGAAGGACACTTGGTTCTTATGCTGCAAATGTACTCATAAGGATCAACCATTTTGTGTCTAAGACAACTTAAAAAAAACTCCCAGAAGCTTCAGAACATACAAAAAATAATGTTCAGAAATCTTTATTTTACACTGCAGTACAAATAGATAAGAATGAAGAATGCTACCATCTGCTGTCAGTAATAGTGAACTGATGCTGTTTTCCATTGAGAAAAAATACCAGTTTGAATTAAAAATCCTTTCTAATTATCGGATAGTGTAAATGAGCCTTGGTCTCTAAAAAATTCTAGAAAAACATAGTTTGTGCCAATGGTAGACTAGAATAGAATAGTTCACTTGGAAGGGACCTACAATGATCATCCAGTCCGACTGCCTGACCACTTCAGGGCTGAGCAAAAATTAAAGCATCTTATTAAGGGCATTGTCCAAATGCCTCTTAAACACTGACAGGCATGGGGCATCGACCACCTCTCTAGGTAGCCTGTTCCAGTGTTTGACCACCCTCTCGGTAAAGACATGCTTCCTAATGTCAAGTCTGAACCTTCCCTGACACAGCTTTGAACCATTTCCGTGTATCCTGTCACAGGATACCAGGGAGAAGAGATCAGCACCTCCCTCTCCACTTCCCCTCCTCAGGAAGCTGTAGAGAGCAATGAGGTCGCCCCTCAGCCACCTTCTCTCCAAACTAGACAAACCCAGAGTCCTTAGCCGCTCCTCATACGACATGCCTTCCAGCCCTTTCACCAGCCTTGTTGCCCTCCTCTGGATGCATTCAAGTACCTTCACATCCTTCTTAAATTGTGGGGCCCAGAACTGCACACAGTACTCAAGGTGAGGCCGCACCAACACTAAATACAGCGGGATAATCACCTCTTTTGACCAGCTGGTTATGCTGTGTTTGATGCACCCCAGGATGCGGTTTGCCCTCTTGGCTGTCAGGGCACACTGCTGACTCCTATTGAGCCTGCTGTCAACCAGCACCCCCAGATCCCTTTCTGCAGGGCTGCTCTCCAGCCACTCCTCTCCCAATCTATACTTGTGTCTGGCATTACTCCGTCCCAGGTGCAGAATCTGGCATTTGTTCTTGTTAAATTTCATGTCACTGATGATTGCCCAATGCTCCAATCTATCCAGAACCCTCTGCAAGGCCTCTTGTCCCTTCAAGAGAGTCAACAGCACCTCCCAGTTTAGTATCGTCAGCAAACTTGCTAAGGGTGCATTCAATTCCTGCATCCAGATCATTGATAAAAATATTGAACAGAACTGGCCCTAGAACTGAGGCCTGTGAAACGATGCTGGGGACTGGCTGCCAGCCAGTTTTTTTCCTGGAATTTCAATACATCCAGACCTCTTCTGGAATGATGAGCACGACTTACCCAAATGTACCAACTAAAGTACAAAATGCTATGTGCAAAATCCACTTGTTATTTGACAAACTGGCTTCCACCAGTTTGCACGAACATTCCTCCCCTGGCTAGGAGTATCAGAATTAGAAAGGGCTATTGTAAATATATCTTCTGTAATAGAAGAGATTTCAGCCTTACAGTTAGAGGTAAAACAAGCATCTTGGGTAGCCCTACAAAACAGAATGGCATTTGATTATGCGCTCATCGCTCAAGGAAGATACATGTGTATTAGTTAACAACACTTGCTCTACATATGCAGACCAAGATCAGAGAATAGAAACAGACATACATAAAATGTGAGGTAAACTTCAGATACTGCATGCAATACCTGGAGAAAAAAATCCTTTTTGACTGGTGGGGATGGCTCCCAGACATGGAAGGATGGTTAGGAAAACCCGCTTAAGACAGCACTGAATGAGGCATAACGCAATCAGAGGCCAGAACAATGATGCTGAATATATTAGAAGATAAGGAAGAAGAAACAGAAGTGCTTGGACTCATGACTATTAATGATTATAAAATCTAGAGGCAAGAACGGATGATAGGACAGCACAGCCCACACGGTGATGGATCCTGGGCTCCCAGGAGTTGTGAGCAGGGCATCTGCAGCCCTTCTACCATACTCTAGATCTTTAAGAGAAGGATGTTGCGAGACTAAAAGTCTCAAAAAATCTCATAAGCCTTTGCAGGCCTCACTAGTTAAAAAAAAAATCATTTGCAGCTAATGGTCTTGCCAGTCAGAACAATTTTAGTTAAAAAAAGAGTGTATTATTTGTAAGAGGACGTGCTGTTGTGGTGGGTTGACCTTGTGTCGTGGTTTAACCCCAGCCAGCAACTAAGCACCACACAGCTGCTCACTCACTCCCCCCTGGTGGGATGGGGGAAGAGAATCAGAAGAGTAAAAGTGAGAAAACTCATGGGCTGAGATAAAGACAGTTTAATAGGGAAAGCAAAAGCCACACACGCAAGCAAAGCAAAACAAGGAATTCATTCACTACTTCCCATGGGCAGGCAGGTGTTCAGCCATCTCCAGGAAAGCAGGGCTCCATCACACGTAATGGTTACTTGGGAAGACAAATGCCATCACTCCAAACGTCCCCCACTTCCTTCTTCTTCCCCCAGCTTTATATGCTGAGCATGACATCATATGGTATGGAATATCCCTGTGGTCAGTTGGGGTCAGCTGTCCCAGCTGTGTCCCCTCCCAATTTCTTGTGCACCCCCAGCCTACTCACTGGTGGGGTGGTGTGAGAAGCAGAAAAGGCCTTGACTCTGTGTAAGCACTGCTCAGCAATAACTAAAACATCGCTGTATTATCAACACTGTTTCCAGCACAAATCCAAAACATAGCCCCATACTAGCCTCTATGAAGAAAATTAACTCTATCCCAGCCAAACCCAGCACACCTTGGCTGGCTGCCAGGTGCCAGGTGCCTCCTCCATCAACAGGCTGCCATCCAGGTGCCTCCTCCATCAACAGGACAGGGAGAGAAAATATGACAAAAAGCTCGTGGGTCGATATAAGGACAGGGAGATCACTTACCAGTTACCATTACAGGCAAACAGACTCAACTTGGCAAAATTAATTTTAATTTATTGCCAATTAACAATAGTAGGATAATGAGAAATAAGAACAAATCTAAAAACACCTTCCCCCCACCCCTCCCTTATTCCCAGGCTCAGCTTCACTCCCGACTTCTCTACCTACTCCCTGTGAGCGGCACAGTGGGATGGGAAATGGGGGTTGTGGTCAGTTCATAACGCTTTTTCTCTGCCATTCCTTCCTCCTCACACTCTTCCCCTGCTCCAGCATGGGGTCCCTCCCACAGGATACAGTCCTCCATGGCCTTCTCCAGTATGGGTTCTTCCCATGGGCTGCAGTTCTTCAAGAACTGCTCCAGCATGGGTCCTTTCCATGGGGTGCAGTCCTGCAGGAACAGACTGCTCCAGCGTGGATCCCCCACAGGGTCACAGGTCCTGCCAGAAAACCTGCTCCTGCGTGGGCTCCTCTACACAGGACCACAGTTCTTGCCAGGAACCTGCTCCTGCGTGGGCTCTCCACAGGCTGCAGCTTCCTTCAGGGCATATCCACCTGCTCCAGCGTGGGGTCCTCCACGGGCTTCAGGGTGGATATCTGCTCCACCGTGGACCTCCATGGGCTGCAGGGGGACAACCTTCCTCACCATGGTCTTCACCATGGGCTCCAGGGGAATCTCTGCTCTGGTGCCTGGAGCACCTCCTCCCTCTCCTTCTTCCCTGACCTTGGTGTCTGCAGGGTTGTTTCTCTCACATTTTCTCACTCTTCTCTCCCCCAGCTGCTGTTGCGCAGCATTTTTTACCCTTTCTTAAATATGTTATCACAGAGGCGCTACCAATGTTGCTCATCGGCTCAGCTTTCGCCAGCTGCAGGTCCATCTTGGAGCTGTCTGGAACTGGCTCTATCCAACATGGAGGCAGCTTCTGGCATCTTCTCACAGAAGCCACCCCTGCATCCCCCCCTCCACTACCAATACCTTGCCATGTAAACCCAGTAAAACTGTCTTGAGCCTCCTTATCTCAGGGTGCCTGAAAACGGGCTGTTAACACATGAAGAAGGGAGCAAAGGGAATAACCCAAGAGGGGCAAAACAAACGTTTTGGGAAATGGAAACAGATAAGAAGCATAAGGAGGAATTTGAAAGACTTGCAATGATGAATGTGTGTGAGTACAAACTACTTGCAAAAGGAGGGAATGAAGGGGAAATTCAAATTGTAATTGTGCAGCAATGGAAATTTGTGGCAGAGGAATGACCTGGCATGGAGGGCAAGAAGGCCTACCTGCAGAAGGGGTTAAACTGGCTGGAAGCAGGAATGCCAGAGACTGAACGACTCCCCTTAAGGGAGTGAGTGAAGTTTGCTGAAGAGATAACAAATGGTAATTCAAAATCAATTGGCTTTAGATTATGTGTTAGCTGCACAAGGAGGAATTTGTGCTTTAGTTAATGCTAGTTGTTTTTATATTTACCAAGATCAAAGGACGGAAACAGATGGGGAAGAGATAAAGACTCATATGAAAATATTGCATGATATTGGAAAAGAAGGACTCCTCAACATGTCTGGGTGGGTAACCTCATAGTTTCCCAACCTCTCCATCTGGATCCAAAGCTTTTAACTGTACTGGTTGCAATTTTACTTGCTTTTGCTGTAATGTATGTCCTTCTGCATTACTGTATTTCTCTGTGTTCTAGATTGTCTTCAAAGATCACCTACTGAGTGACTTAATCAAATCTGACCCTGATGGTCAAAAGAAAAGGGGGGACTGTGAAGAAAACACAAATTTAGGACACAATAGGATGAACTTTACCCTCGTTTTGGTGAGCTTTCCATTAACTCAAGGAGGTAAAACACTAAAGCATGAAAGCTCAGCTAGTCACAATGACCTTGCCTGATAACAAACCCATGGAAATCAGTTCTGAGCATGTAGTACACAAAGGATGAAAAACAGCCCAGACCACTGTCTCTGATCACGCAGCCATGCAAAGGAAACCCCACCGTGTACACAAACATTAAGGACTGACTGGCTGACTGTAGATAAGCCTAGGACTGTAACTGGGTGATAGTCCACCTGTATATTCTATATAACCTGTGTGCTACTAATGATTAGGGTCCCTCAGAACTAGGCTGGGGCACTGCATGTGCATTGTGGTAAAGAATTTCTCTTTAGAATTCTATATTTCAGGTGTTTGCAATAAAGAATTCTGTAACCAGATGTAATCGAAGTGATTAGTTTGTTCTTTTATAAATAAGTAACATAGAGATAGGAGCAGAGTAGACAATACTTTAATGTTGTGTTTGTACACCTATGGCTATGGATATGCTGCCATGCCCAAAGACAATAGGACAAGGAGTAGTACGGACATGCTGCTATGTTCTCAGTACAGCCCCAGCCCATCTTGACAATGAGTTGAGGGGCAGTTAGAATAATTGGTTTGTGTTAGAATAGGAATAAGGGTGCCAAATCATTGTTAGGGACCATGCACCATGAAGAAGGGAAGCAAGTTACATAAGCAAGGTGATATTGCACATGTCCAGAAGAAGGGGTCAACTAAAGGACGCACCTGTACGACCACCAAGGACCACCAGAGACCCCCATGGAAGCCCCTCGGAGTTCAGGGACACATGCGTAATGACCATGCAAATATGATAATTAGTTCTGGGAAATAGAATGAATATGCATGGTCATTCTGGGAAATTTGATGCATATGTATGTAATTCAAGAATATAAGCTTTGGTTGATGTAATCTGCAGTATGCACGCTAGGTGGAATGATCCCCCATGCATCCGGTGCTGTAATAAAGAATGCCTGCTTCTTAATACTACATTGGTGTTAAGGAGTTTGATTTCCGATTTCGGTGACAATCCCATGACACCACACTCTCCTTAGCCTTCCTTTTGCTGCCAGCGTGCTTATATTAGCTCTTCTTTGTGTCCTTCACATCCCTCACTAGTTCCAACTCCAGCTGAACTTTGGCTTTCCTGACTCCATTCCTACACGTGCAGGCAATATCTTTGTGTTCCTCTCAAGTAGCCTGTCCCTGCTTCCACCTTCTATGTACTTCCTTTCTGTGTTTGAGCTCTGTCAGGAGCTCCATGTTCATCTGTTCTGCCACACTTGCTCAGCTTTCTGCACATTGGAACAGACAATTCTTGTGCTCTGAGGAGGCTGTCCTTGAAGATCGCCCAGCTCTCCTTGGCCCTTCTGCCCTCCAGGGCAGTTTCTCCCATGATCCTGCCAAGCAGGTCCCCAAACAGGCTCAAATTTGCTCTTCTGAAGTCCGGGGTTGTAATTCTACTGTTTTTCTTGCTCACTCCTCTCAGGATTTTGAACACCACAGTCTCATGGTCATTGCAGCCAAGGCTGCCCTTGACATTTGCATCATCCAACAGTTCTTCCCTGTTTGTAACTAGCAGGTCCAACACAGCATTTCCCCTAGTTGGTTCATTGATCATCCGAATCAATAATTTGTCTTCAATACATTCCATAAATCTCCTGGATTGGATGTGCCCAAGTTTATTGCCCTTCCAACAGATACTGGGGTAGTTGAAATCACCCATGAGTATCAGAGCCTGTGACTGTGAGGCTTTTTCCAGCTGCCTAAGGAAGGCTTCATCTGCCTCCTCTTCTTGAGCAGGAGGCCTGTAGCAGACACTTACTACAACAGCAGCTGTGCTAGTCTGGCTTCTAATCCTTATGCACAAACTCTCAACTGCTTTGTCACTTGCCCCAAGGCAGAGATCAATGCACTGAAGCCATTCCTTTACGTAAAGTGCAGACCCTCCTCATCACCTTCTTACCCTATCCTTCCTAAAGAGCCTGTATCCCTCCATTGCAGTGCTGCAATCATGAGAGCTATCCCACCATGTCTGTACTCCCCATGAGTTTATAGCTCTGCAACTGTATAGCGACTTCTAACTCCTCCTGCTTGTTCCCCATGCCATGTACATTGGTGTACAGTGGGTTGATTCCAGCCAATGGCCAAACACCCACACAGCTGCTCACTCACTTCCCTCTTCTGCGAGAGGGGAAGAAAATAGAAGGAATGCAAGAAAACACATGGATCAAGATAAAGACAGTTTAACAGGTAAAGCAAAAGCTGTGCACACAAGCAAAGCAAAATAAGGAATTCATTTACTACTTCCCTTTGTTGGGCAGACATGTAGCCACTTCCTGGGAAGCAGGGCCTCATCATGCATAACAGTTGCTTGGGAAGACAAACACCATAACCACAAATATCCCCCCTTCCTCTTCCTTTCCCTGAGCTTTTATAGCTGAGCATGATGTCATGTGGTATAGAATATCCCTTTGGTCAGTTGGGGTCAGCTGTCCCAGCTGTGTCCCCTCCCAACCTCTTGCCCACCCCTAGCCTACTCAGTGGGGCAGAGTGAGAAACAGAGAAGGCCTTGATGCTGTGCAAGCACTGTTCAGCAATAGCTAAAACATCAGTGTGTTACCAACACTTTTTTTGGTCATGCATCCAAAACACAGCACCATACGGGTTGCTATGAAGAAAATTAACCCCATCCCAGCCATACCCAGTACAACAGGCATTTGAGATGGGCCCTAAGTTGTGCTGCTTTTACAGGGAAAGTGTAAGAGCCTCTGTCTTGGAGCTGGCTGGCATTGGCTCTATCAGACACAGGGGAAGCTTCTAGCAGCTTCTCACAGAAGCCACCCTTGTAGCCCCACCCCCCGCAAACCTTGCCACACAAACCCAATACACCTATTCTCAACTCACAGGTATGCAGGTGGAGCAGGAGCCATTCTCCAGTTGCCAGTCATCACAAGCTTCCAGCCTCCTCCATCCTGACAGACATCCTCCACTATGTGTTTGACCATGATCTCCATCTGTCCTTCCTTCCTTCCTTGCTTGCTTGCTTTGTGTGTTTCAGGCTCTTGTCTCTGCAGAGTTTCCATGAAGACACCTGTACTGGGTTTGTGTGGCAAGGTTTTGGTAGCAAGGGGGCTACAGGGGTGGCTTCTGTGAAAAGCTGCTAGAAGCTTCCCCTATGTCCGATAGAGCCAACGCCAGCCGGCTCCAAGACAGACCCGCCACTGGCCAAAGTGGAGCCAATCAGTGATGGTGGTAGTACCTCTGTGATAACATATTTAAGAAGGGAAAAAAAGCTGCTGCGCAACAGCAGCCAGAAGAGAGGAGTGAGAATATGTGAGAGAAACAACTCTGCAGACATCAAGGTCAGTGAAGAAGGAGGAGGAGGTGGTGCTCCAGGAGCCAGACCAGAGATTGCCTTGCAGCCCGTGGTGAAGACCATGGTGAGGCAGGTTGTCCCCCTGCAGCCCATGGAGGTTAGCAGTGGAGCAGATGTCCACCCTGCAGTCTGTGGAGGACCCCACGCCAGAGCAGGTGGATGCCCGACAGAGGCTGTGACCCTGTGGAGAGCCCGCACTGGAGCAGGCTCCTGGAAGGACCTGTGACCCCGTGGAGAGAGGAGCCCACACTGAAGCAGGTTTGTTGGCAGGACTTGTGACCCCGTGGAGAGAGGAGCCCATGCTGGAGCAGGTTTGCTGGCAGGACTTGTGACCCCATGGGGGACCCACGCTGGAGCAGTCTGCTCCTGAAGGACTCCATCCCGTGGAAAGGACCCATGTTGGAGCAGTTTGTGAAGAACTGCAGCCCGTGGGAAGGACCCACATTGGAGAAGTTCATGAACAGCTGTCTCCCATGGGAGGGACCCCACGCTAGAGCAGGGGAAGAGTGTGAGGAGGAAGGAGTGGCAGAGACAACGTGTGATGAACTGACCGCAACCCCCATTCCCCATCCCCCTGTGCTGCTTGGAGTGGGAGGAGGTAGAGAAAATTCAGAGTGAAGCTGAGCCTGGGAAGAAGGGATGGGTGGGGGAAAGGTGTTTTAAGATTCAGTTTTATTTCTCATTATCCTACTCTGATTTGATTTGCAATAAATTAAATTAATTTTCCCCCAAGTTGAGTCTGTTTTGCCCGTCACGGTAACTGGTGAGTGATCTCCCTGTCCTTATCTTGACCCATGAAGCTTTTGTTGTATTTTTTCTCCCTCTGTCCAGCTGAGGAGGGGGAATGACAGAGTGGCTTGGTGGGCACCTGGCATCCAGCCAGGATCAACCCACCACAACCCTGTCAACCTCCTCTTCATTTTCCCTAATGGTGCGCAGCGTGTTCCCCTCTTCCTGCAGCTCCTTCACCTGACAGCTCAGCACCTCAACCAGATCACACCTCTCACAGGAGAGGCCACCATTGCCCCCAGTCCCAGGGAGAGGCCCCAGGCACTCTCTGCAGCCCAAGACCTGGACAGCAGCATTCTGTCACGCCTGAAGCTCTGTCTGGGTTGAGTTCTCCAACGCGCCAAGGGCATTGGTGCCAGTGAGTGCTGGAGAGCGTGCCCTGCTGCATCTTGAGACCATCACCGCACAAAATCCAAGCAGCCCTACCCAGTCCTGAGCAGAAGGGCTGGACCTCTCTGTGCTCCTGCTGTGCTAACTGCTGCGAGAACTGCTATGTCTCTATCTGCTGTTCTCTGTGTGCTTGAACCTCCCTAGTCAGGAGTCAGCCTTTCCCAGCAGTAGCCTGGATCTGATGACACCAGAAGAAACTCCCAGGAGAATTGGAAGCCAAGCCCAGAACTGCCACACAAATTGAGAGCACTGACCACAAACAGCGTATGTTCTGTATAATGGGAAGTTTCATGTGAGATATGTTAGCAAGGTATAACCTCTCTCTCTTCTCTGTCTGTTAAGAATTACTCTTCCCACTGTGCGTGCTTTTCCTACTGTCTCCTTTGCCTGATGTGGAGCAGAAATGGGACCATTGTGCACTGGTGCCTTTCTGTGACTTACCCCCATCTGCTTGCTGCACCCAAATGCTTTCACCAAGTGGTGATGCTGGACTGAAAAGAGGAAAGAGGCTCTGCTGAAGAATGAACTGTTCACTTCCTAACACTTTCTGCAGGAAATGAAGAAACAGACCTGTATACTCAAATAATTTCTTTTCCAATTGACTTTTTGCTTAAAACTCCTGCAGCCACTGACTTCTCAGGTTTTAAATACAGCTCAGTTTAGATGTTAGTACTGGAGCCTGGCAAGCTTCTTTCAGATATATACCATCAATTTTGTCTGGCAACATCAACTAGTAACTGAATAGGAAGAGATGGAATTACCGGTTTTAAGCTATTTAATGCCCCAGTATCTTGCATGTGTCTTCTACCTCATATTGACATCCCTACAGCTTTAACTTCCAAACCTGTCCCATTCTCACTGAGGTGCCCCAGACACAAGCTGCCCTTGTAACCATGTAGCCCTATAATACAGTATCACAGAATCATAGAATAGAATATGGGGACACATGGGGACGGCCTGCTCTTGTGCCTTTAGGACTTCCTCCTTAAAGAATGTCCAGCCTTCCTGGACTCCTTTGCCCTTCAGGACTGCTTCCCAAGGGACTCTGTCAACCAGGCCCCTAAACAGGTCAAAGTCTGCCCTCCAAGAAGTCCAAGGTAGCAGTTCTGCTGACCTCCCTCCTTACTTCTCCAAGAATTGAAAAATCTATCATTTTGTGATCGCTATGCCCAAGATGGCCTCCAGCCATCACATCACCCTCAAGTCCTTCTCTGTTTGCAAAAAACAGGTCCAGTGAGGCCCCTTCCCTAGTTGGCTCACTCACCAGCTGTGTCAGGAAGTTATCTGCCACACACTCCAGGAACCTCCTAGACTGTTTCCTCTCCGCTGTATTGTATTTCCAGCAGACACCTGGTAAGTTGAAGTCCCCCACAAGAACAAGGGCTAGTGATCATGAGGCTTCTCCCAGCTGCTTATAGAATAGTTCATCTGCCTCATCATCCTGGTTGGGTGGTCTATAACAGACTCCCACCATGATATCTGCCTTGTTGGCCTTTCCCCTGACTCTTACCCATAAACACTCGACCCTTTCATCACCATCGTCAAGCTCTAGACAGTCAAAACACTCCCTAACATACAGGGCTACCCCACCGCCTCTCCTGCCTTGCCTATCCCTTCGGAAGAGTTTATAGCCATCCATTGCAGCACTCCACTTGTGTGAGTCATCCCACCATGTTTCCGTGATGGCAACCATATCATAGTTTTCCAGCTGCACAATGGCTTCCAGCTCCTCCTGTTTGTTGCCCATACTGTGTGCATTGGTTGGGCTATTGATCCTGCCACCTTTTTTGGGGGAGAAGCCCTAATTCCTACGTGACCATTCTCAGGTGCTTCCGTGATTTCTAACACATCCATAACCCTTGCATCTTTGCTGCTGCATGGATCTCCATCCCCTACCTCCACTGAGACAGCAGACCAAAGGACCTCGCTAGCCACTGTCCCTCAAACACTGGCATGCCATCCCATGGCTTATCTCTAGCGAGCCTGGTTTTATCCCTTTCCCCTTCAAATCTAGTTTAAATCTCTTTCAATGAGCCCTGCTAACTCCTGCACAAGGATCCTTTTCCCCCTTTGAGACAGGTGTACCCCATCTGTCGCCAGCAGGCCTGGTGTTGTGTAGACCGACCCATGATCAAAAAACCCAAAATTCTGCTGGTGACACCAGTCTCAGAGCCAGGTATTGATCTGCTGGCTCTTCCTGTTTCTTCCCTCATCATTCCCTGCAACTGGAAGGATAGAGGAGAACACTACTTGCGCTCCTGATCCCTTAACTAGTTGTCCCAAGGCCCTGAAGTCTCTCTTGATTGCCCTTGGACTTCTTGTTGCAACTTCATCACTGCCACCTGAAAAATCAATAATGGATAATAACCTGAGGGCTGTACCAGGGTAGGAAGTTTTCTTGTAACTTCTTTAACCCGGGCCCCAGGGAGGCAGCAGACTTCCCTAAGGAGTGGGTCCTGTCTGCAAATTGGGCCTTCTGTTCCCCTCAGGAGAGAGTCTCCTATGATAACGACCTGTCTTTTTTTCTTTATGGAAGCAGTTTTGATGCCGGGCGTAGGCCGACTTAACCTCGGTGACGCCACCAACCTAGGTGAACCATCGTCCTCATCATTGTTCAGTTCCACTTGCAGAGCCTCATACCTATTATGCAAGGGCACCTGGGAAGGTGGGGTAGTCATGGATGAGACGCGCCTGCTGCGCTGGGCAGGAACTTGTCGGCACTCCCCCCTATCTCTTAAGTCACTGTGTTCAGTCAGGCAGAGCAAGGATAGAGAATTCTCTGTATCATGTGTCCTGTTTGCCTGACAGGCCTGTCCCAGGGAAGGTAGGGTGTGATTCCAGTAGTCTATCTCTCTCTCAGACTCCCTGATGCTCCTCAACCTACTCACCTCCTCCCGGAGCTCTGTCACTAAGCTGAGGAGTTCCTCTACCTGGGCACACCTCCCACAGGTGTACTCACTGCTGCTGTCTGGTACTGGCATAAGAGTAGGGCACACCCTGCAGC
The DNA here is from genome assembly GCF_035582795.1 of Mycteria americana. Lineage (NCBI taxonomy): Eukaryota > Metazoa > Chordata > Aves > Ciconiiformes > Ciconiidae > Mycteria > Mycteria americana. The sequence continues at coordinate 6,082,048 of NW_027445436.1, read as the reverse complement.
CTGACACCTGGGTGGCAGCATGTTCCCACTGGAGCTCTGTCTGGGAAGCTGTGTCAGTCGTGGTGGGTGCAGAGCTTAGAGAGGCCGTGGCTTTCTGCTGAGTGGATGCCATTGCTCCCCTGGTCGAGCTGGCAGAGCTTCAGTGCCCTTCCTGCGCAAACTGCCGCACCCTTGCTGATGCGCCACACCCTGTTTGCTCGCCCTGGTCACTAACGCTTCCTAAGGGCTTCTTTTATACGTGTGGGGGTCTTGGCCACCATTGCTTTCAGGTCTCGTCATCTGCTGTCGCACAAGCTGCGGGCTCCTGGCAGCTCTCTCGACTCCCCCTGAGGTTCCCCTGGTTCAGGAAACCCCGCTGTGCACCGCGCTAGATAGCTCCGCTGCGGATCGTGCTGGCACCAGAGCTGCTCGCCTTGGCGACTGAGTAGTAGCTATGGCTGCACCACATCTCACACTTCATTGGTTCTGACTCAGACCCAGACCTACTGACTTGGCTTCTGCCTTGACCTCAAACCTGCCTCATCACTATGGACTTGCTGAGTGATGACTGGACTGAGGCTGACCCTGGCTCTTTGTTGGTGCCCCAATTGCCTTGCTGTCATCATCAGTTCCCAGGTCACCTTCCCCTGGGTAAGTGTGGTGGGTTGACCTTGGCCAGCTGCCAGATCACCACCCAACCACTCTCTCACTCCCCCTCCTGAACAGGGCAGGGGGAGAAAATATGATGCAAAAAGCTTGTGAGTTGAGATAAAGACAAAGAGACTGCTTACCACTTACTGTCATGGGTAAAAATGACTCGAGTTGGGGTAAATTAATTTATTGCCAATTAAATTAGATTTGGATAGTGAGAAACAAAGAAAAATTAAAACAACACCTTCCCCCACCTTTTTCCCCAAGGCTCAACTTCACTCCTTCATTTCCGACTCCCCCCCCACCCCTAGTGGCACAGGGGGAATGGGGAATGGAGTGTTGTGGTTAGTATATAACAGTTCCTCTCTGTCACTCCTTCCTCCTCATGTTATACCACAAGTGTGAGGTCATTTACCTGGTGTGCGAGACGCCAATATACACACAGGGCAGAGGTATTTTATTTCATGTCTGCACAGAGATGGATGCTAGGTGGTAGCTCCACAAAGCTAGCACAAAGTTCGGTCATACAGGTACAGTATTGTCCTGGTTTCGGCTGGGATAGAGTTGATTTCCTTCCTAGTGGCTGGTGTAGTGCTGTGTTTTGGGTTTTAGTATGAGAATAATATTGATAACACACTGATGTTTTGGCTGTTGCTAAGCAGTATCCACCCCTTATTCTATACCATTTACGTCATGCCCAGGATCTACCCCTTCTAATAAAATTAAGTTCATTTAGTCCATGGCTTTGGGCTCCATCCATCATAATAGTCCTTCAGGGCAGAAGAGATGGTCTGTGGTGTTGGATTGTTGCATGTTGAAGCCAGTTCTGGTTCCATCACCACTGCACTTTGCTTGCTTTCGTTGAAGTTCATTCTTCATTAATCTGAGTGATCCTTATTGAAAAAGTGATGACACACAGTATTATACAGCAACTGACATTATACCATTTAGTTCATTGGCTATTCTCACCCAAAATCAAATCCCCTTGAGGTACACAGCAGACTTCCCCATCCTCTCACATTACCCACCAAGTGCATCCCACGAATGGGCTTGCCTTTGCCTGAGGCAGGAGTAACCCAGACTGTCTTCCCCAGCATGTTTTTTATGTGCACTACAGGGACCTTATCCCCTTCGACAGTGCGTAAAAGTTTTGATTGGGCAGGGCCAGCTAGATTGGCAGATCCTCTAGTGTTGACTAACCAGGTGGCCTTTGCTAAATGTGTATCCCAATGTTTGAATGTCCCACCACCCATTGCTCTCAGTGTAGTCTTTAACAGTCCATTGTATTGCTCAATTTTCCCAGAGGCTGGTGCATGATAGGGGATGTGATATACCCACTCAATGCCATGCTCTTTGGCCCAGGTGTCTATGAGGTTGTTTCGAAAATGTGTCCCGTTGTCTGACTCAATTCTTTCTGGGGTGCCATGTCGCCATAGGACTTGCTTTTCAAGGCCCAGGATAGTGTTCCAGGCGGTGGCATGGGGCACAGGATATGTTTCCAGCCATCCGGTCGTTGCTTCCACCATTGTAAGCACATAGCGCTTGCCTTGGCGGGTTTGTGGGAGTGTGATAGAATCGATCTGCCAGGCCTCCCCATAGTGATATTTCAGCCATCACCCTCCATAGCACAGAGGCTTTAACTGCTTGGCTTGTTTAATTGCAGCACATGTTTCACATTCATGGATAACCTGTGCAATAGTGTCCATGGTTAAGTCCACCCCTCGATCACGAGCCCATCTCTATGTTGCATCTCTTCCTTGATGGCCTGAGGTGTCATGGGCCCATCAAGCTATAAATAATTCACCCTTATGTTACCAGTCCAGGTCCACCTGAGCCACTTCAATCTGAGCAGCCTGATCCACCTGCTGGTTGTTTTGATGTTCCTCAGTGGCCTGACTCTTGGGTACATGAGCATCTACGTGATGTACTTTTACAACCAGGTTCTCTACCCGGGCAGCAATATTTTGCCACAATGCTGCAGCCCAGATGGGTTTGCCTCTGCGCTGCCAGTTGTTCTGCTTCCATTGCTGTAACCACCCCCACAGGGCATTTGCCACCATCCATGAGTCAGTATAGAGATAGAGCACTGGCCACTTTTCTCATTTAGCAATGTCTAAAGCCAGCTGGATGGCTTTTACTTCTGCAAATTGGCTTGATTCCCCTTCTCCTTCAGCAGTTTCTACCACTTGTCGCATAGGACTCCATACAGCAGCTTTCCATCTCCAATGTTTTCCTACAATACGACAGGACCCATCAGTGAACAGGGCATATTGCTTCTCATTTTCTGGTAGTTTATTGTACAGGGGGGCCTCCTCAGCAGGCATCACCTCTTCCTCTGGTGATATTCCGAAATCTTTGCCTTCTGGCCAGTCCATAATTACTTCCAAGATTCCTGGGCGATTGGGGTTTCCTATCTGAGCCCGTTGTGTGATCAGTGCAACCCACTTACTCCACATAGCATCAGTTGCATGATGTGTGGAGGGGACCCTCCCTTTGAACATCCAGCCCAGCACCAGTAGTCGAGGTGCCAGGAGGAGCTGTGCTTCAGTACCAACCACGTCCGAAGCAGCTCGAACCCCTTCATATGCTGCCAATATCTCTTTTTCAGTTGGAGTATAGCGGGCCTTGGATCCTCTGTATCCCCGACTCCAAAACCCTAGGGGTTGACCTTGAGTCTCCCCTGGTGCTTTCTGCCAGAGGCTCCAGGTAGGGCCATTCTCCCCAGCTGCGGTGTAGAGCACATTTTTCACATCTTGCCCTGCCCGGACTGGCCCAAGGGCTACTGCATGAACTATCTCCTGTTTAGTTTGTTCAAAGGCTTGTCGTTGCTCAGGGCCCCATTTGAAATCGTTCTTCTTCCGGGTCACTTGATAGAGAAGGCTTACGATCAGATTGTAATTTGGAATATGCATTCTCCAAAAACCCACAACACCTAAGAAAGCTTGTGTTTCCTTTTTGCTAGTTGGTGGAGACATGGCTGTTATTTTGTTGATCACATCCATTGGGATCTGGCGACGTCCATCTTGCCATTTTATTCCTAAAAACTGGATTTCCTGTGCAGGTCCCTTGACCTTACTTTGTTTTATGGCAAAACCGGCTTTCAAGAGGATCTGGACTATTTTCTTCCCTTTCTCAAAAACTTCTTCTGCTGTATTGCCCCACACGATGATGTCATCAATGTATTGCAGGTGTTCTGGAGCTTCACCGTGTTCCAGTGCAGTCTGAATCAGTCCATGGCAAATGGTAGGGCTGTGTTTCCACCCCTGGGGCAATCGATTCCAAGTGAACTGAACGCCCCTCCAAGTCAAAGCAAACTGTGGCCTGCACTCTGCTGCCAAAGGGATTGAGAAAAACGCATTAGCATTATCAATTGTAGCATACCATTTGGCTGCTTTTGACTCCAGTTCGTATTACAGTTCCAGCATGTCCGGCACGTCAGCACTCAGCAGCAGAGTGACTTCATTCAGGCCACGATAGTCTACTGTTAATCTCCACTCTCCATTAGACTTTCTCACTGGCCATATAGGACTGTTAAAAGGTGAACGAGTCTTACTGATCACTCCTTGGCTCTCCAGTCGACGAATCAGCTTATGGATGGGAATCAAGGAGTCTCGGTTGGTACGATATTGCCTCCAGTGCACCGTTGTGGTAGCAATGGGCACCTGTTGTTCTTCAACCCTCAGCAACCCCACAACAGAAGGGTCCTCTGAGAGACCAGGCAAGCTAGACAGCTGTTTAATTTCCTCCATCTCCAAGGCAGCTATACCAAAAGCCCACCGGTACCCTTTTGGGTCCTTGAAATACCCTCTCCTGAGGTAGTCTATGCCAAGGATGCACGGAGCCTCTGGGCCAGTCACAATGGGGTGCTTTTGCCACTCATTCCCATTTAGGCTCACTTCGGCCTCCAATACAGTTAGCTGTTGGGATCCCTCTGTCACTCCAGAAATACAGATTGGTTCTGCTCCTATATAGCTTGATAGCATTAGGGTACACTGTGCACTGGTGTCTACAAGAGCCTTATACTCCCGTGGGTCTGTTGTGCCAGGCCATCGAATCCATACAGTCCAGTAAACCCGGTTGTCCCTTTCCTCCACCTGGCTGGAGGCAGGCCCCCCCCTAGTCCTGGTCATAATATTCATTACCCATTTCTTGTATATACAAGTCAGGAGCTCCTTCATTAAAATCAGGAGTAAGATCAGCCCTTTTACTCTGTCTGGGGAACTGTCCGCTGGAATCCGGAGCAGCAATTGTCCTGGAAGAACCCCCTTTGGTGATTGTTTTTCCTTGCAACTCACATACCCGTGCCTCTAGGGTTGAGATAGGCTTTCCATCCCACTTCCTCATGTCCTCTCCGTGGTCACGCAGGTAAAACCATAGGGTGCCCCATGGTGTGTACCCTCTATATCCTCTCTCTTGAGCAGAGGAACGCTGACTCCTAATAGCTGAGATAGATACTGATCTGTACAGGTGGGGAGTAGGACATATCCTCTTTGAATTGTTGGAACACCCAGGACAGTTTCTCCACACCCGAGACAAGGGAGGAAGAGATACTTTATTTGTATTCCCCAAGTCAGCTTGCTGCTTCATCCACTGTTGGACCCTCTCCGTCTTTCCAAGTCAGTATTGCCAATGAGTTGGCACACGACGATGGTGCGCTCCATACCAACTTCCACCACATGGGTTGTGTGCACCAGACTTCATCTGGATCTTTGGATAACTGCTTGTCATGCAGGTTACCATAAATCACCTCCAGCATGGCTAATTCCCTCAGGTACTGGATACCTTTCTCCATGGTGGTCCATTTCCCAGGGCGATATATAACATCTTCCTTGAAGGTATACCTTTCCTTCACGCCTGACAGTAGTCGCCTCCAGAGGCTGAGGGCTGGTGCCCCTTTTCCAATTGCTTTGTCAATGCCCCCTTCCCTAGAAAGGGATCCCAGCTGCTTGGCTTCCTTACCCTCTAATTCCAAGCTACTGGCCCCGTTATCCCAGCATCGGAGCAGCCAGGTGACGATGTACTCGCCTGGATGACGGCTGAAATCTTGTCACATATCTCGCAGCTCACTCAGGGATAGAGATCGGGTGGTTTCCATCTCATTTACGAGTTCTTCCTCTTCCTCCTCCTTTTCTCATGATACCCCTGCTTTTTCATCATCCCTTTCTAAACAAGCTGACTTTCGCTTCCAAGATTTCTTCTTGTGTATAGGGGCGACTGATACCGGCATGGGTTTGTTCCCTGTTTCAGCCACAGTGCCTGTCGCTGGGGTTGGAGTAGCCACAGTGCCTGTCGTTTTGTAGTCAGATCCAGAGACCTTCTCTTCCCCTTGAGGGTACTGAATAGTGTTGAACAGGGCTCAGTAGTCATGGGCCAGGCCCCAGCACATTGCAGTGATTTTTATCTCCTTAGAATTGCCAGGGTGACGACATACTTTTTCCAAATATTCTACTAATTTTTCAGGATTCTGCACTTGTTCAGGGGTGAAGTTCCAAAACACTGGAGGTGCCCACCATCCTAGGCATTTGCCCATGCTATCCCACACACCCTGCCACTCATAACTATCCAGCCTTGGGGCAGATCTCTGCATGATATTCTTAAATTGCTTACTAATCTTAGACAAAACCAAAACAATATTCCCAAGCAATACCAATAGATGTATCTTAACTACCCAAGGATGTTCAAGATACTGAAAAGTTATTGTAACAAAGGAGGAAACATTGTAGAAGGCGGCGGTGAACGTGCCATTCTGTATTTCCTCCATAAAAAACCTCTCAGAGGAAGAGGTATAATTGCTAATTGTATCCATGAGGTAGTACCTGATGTACAGAGCAGATCATCCTGAGTGCTATCACAGGGCATGTAGAGAATAACCGAGGGATCAAGCCCAGCCAGCATGGGTTCAGGAAAGGCAGGTCCTGCTTGACCAACCTGATCTCCTTCTATGATAAGGTGACCCGCCTAGTGGATGAGGGGAAGTCTGTGGATGTTGTCTATCTAGACTTCAGTAAAGCCTTTGACACGGTTTCCCACGGCATTCTCCTGGAGAAACGGGCTGCTCATGGCTTGGACGGGTGTACTCTTCGCTGGGTAAAGAACTGGCTGGACGGCCGGGCCCAGAGAGTGGTGGTGAATGGAGTTTACTCCGGTTGGCGGCCGGTCACAAGCGGTGTTCCCCAGGGCTCGGTGTTGGGGCCAGTTCTGTTTAACATCTTTATCAATGATCTGGACGAAGGGATCGAGTGCATTCTCAGTAAGTTTGCAGACGACACCAAGTTGTGTGGGAATGTTGATCTGCTTGAGGGTAGGCAGGCTCTACAGAGGGACCTGGACAGGCTGGATCGATGGGCTGGGGTCAACTGTATGAGGTTTAACAAGGCCAAGTGCAAGGTCCTGCACTTGGGCCACAGCAACCCCATGCAACGCTACAGGCTTGGGGAAGAGTGGCTGGAAAGCTGCCTGGCAGAGAAGGACCTGGGGGTGTTGGTTGACAGCCGCCTGAATATGAGCCAGCAGTGTGCCCAGGCGGCCAAGAAGGCCAATGGCATCCTGGCCTGTATCAAAAATAGCGTGGCCAGCAGGACTAGGGAAGTGATTGTGCCCCTGTACTCGGCACTGGTGAGGCCGCACCTCGAATACTGTGTTCAGTTTTGGGCCCCCCACTACAAGAGGGATATTGAGGTACTGGAGCGCGTACAGAGAAGGGCAACGAAGCTGGTGAAGGGTCTGGAGCAGAAGTCTTATAAGGAGCGGCTGAGGGAGCTGGGACTGTTTAGCCTGGAGAAAAGGAGGCTGAGGGGAGACCTCATCGCTCTCTACAACTACCTGAAAGGAGGTTGTAGAGAGGTGGGGGTCGGTCTCTTCTCCCAGGTAACAAGTGATAGGACAAGAGGAAATGGCCTCAAGTTGCGCCAGGGGAGGTTTAGACTGGATATTAGGAAATTTTTCTTCACCGAGAGGGTTATCAAGCATTGGAACAGACTGCCCAGGGAAGTGGTTGAGTCGCCATCCCTGGAGGTATTTAAAGGACGTTTGGATGAGGTACTTAGAGACATGGTGTAGTGGTGGTTTTTGGCAGTGTTAGGTTTATGGTTGGACTCGATGATCTTAAAGGTCTTTTCCAACCTATATGATTCTGTGATTCTGTGATTCTGTACAGTAATGGCTTCAGTACAAAGCTCAAATACCAGATTAAGCTCCAGGACAGTGTTTTAATAACATATCTCACAGGCAAAACATCACTAATCACTGCAGAGCACAGAAAACTGCAAAAACCAACACCAATCTTTAACATGTACAGCAAAAAAATGAGCATGGTGCAGATCAGGTAAACCAATATCGAGAACAGATGAATCAATATTGTGGCCCACAACTGTTAACAGTATTCCTTAATACGCTCTGGTTAATCTGTTATTATCTCAAACCCTTTGAGCCCCACATTGGGCGCCAAAAAGGACTGTTGTGGTTTAGCCCCAATCGGCAATTAAGTACTACACAGCTACTTGCTCACCCTCCCCCCCGGTGGGATGGGGGAGAGAATCGGAAGAGCAAAAGAAAGAAAACCTGTGGGTTGAGATAAGAACAGTTTAATAATTGGAACAAAATAATTGTAATAGCAATAGCAATAGTAATAATAATAATAATAATAATAATAATAATAATAATAATAATAATAATAATAATGTAATGAAAAGGAAAACAACGAGAGAGAGAGAGGAACAAAACCCAGGAAATAAACAAGGAATGCAACCGCTCACCACCCGCCGACCAATGCCTAGCCAATCCGTGAGCAGCGATCGCTCCCCCCCCCGGCCAACTTTCCCTGGTTTATATACCGAGCATGATGTCATATGGTATGGAATAGCCCTTTGGCCAGTTTGGATCAACTATCTTGGCTGTGCCCCCTCCCAGCTCCCTCTGCGCCCCGCAGAGCATGGGAAGCTGAAAAGTCCTTGACTAGTGTAAAGATTACTTAGCAACAACTAAAACATCAGTGTGTTAACAACATTATTCTCATCCTAAATCCAAAACACAGCACTGTATTAGCTACTGGGAAGAAAATTAACTCTATCCCAGCTGAAACCAGGACAGTTGTTAAAGAGCTTTTCCATGGAGCAGCTTTGTTTTATGTGTTACATTTATTCAAATACTTGTTCACACAGTAGCTTTGCCTATTTGCCTTCAGGTAATGCTGATGCAGTAACTTGAGCTGCTTTTGAAAACTTACATTTTAACTAAAACTATGGCATAGCCTGGTTGGAGCTCTTATTTCTCTTTCTGGATATGAGAATATGCTCTCAAATATTAGTTTGTCAATGACTATCATTAGAAGAACATTGTGGGTTACATTCTGAAATAAGAAAAGTTACATCAGGGATTAATTGGACCCTGCTTTGTCTTCTTCGAATGCAAATGATGTCTTTTCTGTTGCTTTTTTGCATAATAAAACAACTGATATTCTCTCTTGGCAGCACTCCTTAGGTGGGCAGCCATTTTTTTGTTCTACACCCCTGCCAGGCTAATGAATTCATGTACTGACCAGTTCACAAATAGCTGAGAAACACTAACATATGATGCATGTAAAATAAATCAGCTGGAAAATAGACACGGTCAAGACAACTTCCTTGGTCCAGATAGAATAAAATTCTGGATTGCCACTTAAAAGTTGAAAATTAAAATAAACTTTATGTAGATAAAGTGATGGAATAACCTCATTTGAAATTACTTTATGACTGTCAAGTGTATCTGCAATTCAGAAAAGGTTGGGACAATATGTTTATGGAGGTTTTTGGTGTTTTGTTTTTTTTCTAGACACACAAATTACATTACGTCATGGCTAAGTATTGTAGGCCCAGTTGTGTGTTGAAATCTACCCCGAGTTATCCAAAACTAGCACTTGAGCAGAATACAAATGCTGGATTAATCAAAAGGTAAGAGAGAATTAAATCACCTTTTTTCCTCTCCTCCCCCCTGGTCCTGCAAAATTGAAGAAGGTCAAATGGATAACTGGCAACACATTATCTTTTTCTTTGGAGCTCTTGGCTCAGTTCATTTAGGACTCTCCTTTTGACAATTTGCTTACAGGACTGCCTTATTGCCTTTTTTACTTTGCACTGAAAGTTTGCAGAGAGAGAGCTGATTGGCACACTGCCAACACCCTTCCTGACTGTCAGGAAATCCCTGAGATACCGGGGTCTGCTTCAGCTATGTCAGAGCTGGTAGTCCCTCCTGCACATGGCTTGTGGTGTGATCTAGTATAACTCCACTGCAGTAATTTTAATTTAATCCCTTCTCCTTTTTCTGTTAAGTGTCTCCAGATCTCTGAGCTGAAGGACAGATGATGGTTAGCTGTAGTAAAGCTACTGCAGACTTTCCTAGGACTGAAATCAAAAACAGACTAAAGAAATCCTTCCTGATTGGTAAGCAATACAATGTGTAAAGATGACTGTTCGAGGCTCTTTTGCTGACAAGAGCTTGCCTGATTGCAGCTGAAGACCTAAGAGTTGGCTGCAGTTGTGACAATGACTCTCAAGTGCCACCAAGACATGAACTCCCTTGTGATAGCATTGACTACTTGAAGTCACTCATTTCCTACCTATGTTTCATTATGGTTGCGGCCTTAATAAGACTGTATCCTGTGGGAGGGACCCCACACTGGAGCAGGGGAAAAGTATGAGGAGGAAGGAGGGGCAGAGACAAAGTGTTATGAACTGACCACAACCCCCATTCCCCATCCCCCTGCACCAGTTGCGGGGGGGTGGAGGAGGTAGAAGAGTCGGGAATGAAGGAGTAAAGTTGAACCCGGGAAGAAGGTGGGGGGAAGGTGTTTTTAGTTTTGTCTTTATTTCTCACTATCCTACTCTTTCTTTAATTGGCAATAAATTAAATTAATCTTCCTCAAGTCAAGTCTGTGACAGTAATTGGTAAGCGATCTCCCTGTCCTTATCTCAACCCACAAGCTTTTCCATCTTCTTTTCTCCCTCTATCCTGTTGAGGAGGAGGAATGAGAGAGCTGCTTGGTGATCACCTAGCAGCCATCCAAGGTTAACCCACCACAGGGCTGAGACTAATTTGCCTAGGGACCATCTTCTCTACCACACCGTCTGACACATGGAGCCTCCTGTGTCTTCCACACATGGATGTACATTGTGACTTCAGTGGTGGATTCTGGCAAAGCTTCTTTAAGCTGTGTGTAGAAAGTCCTTAAACATTTCATTAATACATTTAAAGTTCTTTAATTTTTCTTTCTCAGTATTAGCTGTATCTTCAGATATACCAACATTTTAATAATGTAGTCATTAGCTCAGTGACTTCACTAAAGCATTCCATTGCTCTCATTCCATTCTAAAATAATGTTGAGAATAGACAAATAACTGAAAAATACATGCACAATAAAAAACTGGAGCAAACTAATCCTGTCGTATAGCTGCAATCATCCCCCCTTTGCTGGTGTGAGCCGCTGAATGGGCCACATGAGCAAGGGCAGGTAGGGGAGACCTTATCGCTCTCTACAACTACCTGAAAGGAGGTTGTAGCAAGGTGGGTGTTGGTCTCTTCTCCCAAGTAACAAGTGATGGGACAAGAGGAAATGGCCTCAAGTTGCACCAGGGGAGGTTTAGATTGGATATTAGGAAAAAATATCTTCACCAAAAGGGTTGTCAAGCATTGGAACAGGCTGCCCAGGGAAGTGGTTGAGTCACCATCCCTGGAGGTATTTAAAAGATGTGTAGATGTGGCACTTAGGGACATGGTTTAGTGGTGGACTTGGTAGTGTTAGGTTAACGGTTGGACTCGATGATCTTAAGGGTCTTTTCCAACCTAAATGATTCTATGATTCTATATGTTATTCTTCTTGCTGTACTCCCAAAGCCATTTTACCTGCAGTTAGCAGGGAGCTGTAGATCACTCCAGCCAGGTTCACTGCAAGGTATTTCCTACCTCTTGGGTAGTTGTAGTACAATTAGCATGAAGTGATCAAGTGAACTATAGTCTGAAACAGGGGTGGGAGAGAAGTTTTTCAAGCAATAGGAGAGTCTCTCTATCTCTTCTTTAGTATCTTCTCAGGAATATCTCCTAGGGAGAAATCCCTGGGCACATCACAGGAGTTTGAGTGAAAAGAGCTAAAATCCCCAAAGACAAAAAGAAATGCTGTAAATATCTTGGTTGCTCAATGTTTCCTTTTAGTCTCCCTTTCGCAGATAATTTGGCCTAGCTTGCCAGTATTGTTGGCCTTAAGTAAGGAAGCTTAGATAGTAGAATTGCTAACGAGCTTTCTTTATTTGACCTAATCATTAGAGTAAGAATGCTTTGCCTGTGTTAAATCCTTGGTTAGCTGAGATAGTTGCAATGAAGATAGATAAAAAGGAATTCTTCAGGCCCTGTGTCCCTGGAAAGGGCTGATAAGGAGAAACTACACAAGAACCACCTGATTTTGGATATGCAAGGAAGGTATGAGTAAGACAAAGATGGACTGAGCATGCGTAAAGACAAAGTTCAGTCAGCGGTCAGAGTGATGAAGACTACTGACTTCCTCCAACGACCACCAGAGGATCCCTAACGACCACCTAAGGACTTAAGTACGCATGCGTCAGGGACATTTACATATATTAATGAGTTCCAAGAAATCTCATGTTTATATAAATTAATCTTATGAATATGTATATTTTGCAACATATAACCTCTGTGATCTTGCTTGTTTGTGGGAGCACTTGTGGCGGAGCGATCCCCAGTGCTGCCCAGCGCTGCAATAAAGAATACCTGCTTAATAGTCATCCCGACTATTGAGTTCTGATTTCGGCTTTTCACGGCAACATGAGCAACCCCACCTCCCCAGAAATTTTAGGGGGTGTCTCTGTTTCAGTTGATTGACCCCGCCTTCTTCATTCTTAAATACCTAATATCAGTTGGTTGTGGCTGAGTAGTTAATTTAGAGCATATTCAGTCTGAACCGAAACATTTAAAGCAAAGTTCCTACTTTGGTGAATGAGCCTGGTATCTCTGGCTCCCCCGTGGAAGGAGGATCTGAATGTTATCTCAGCCCCTTCCCCCGCACTGAACCCCCTTCACTGTGGCCGCCTTTAGCCCTTACATTTAATGGGGGGGGGGTGTCCTGCAGGATGGCACAAAACTGTCACCTGACCCGTCCCTGTGCCCGAATTGTTGTTGTTCTTAAAGCCAGGATCTTTTAAGGACCCCTAGAAGGGTTCCAGCTCCTTAGGGGAGGAAAAAATCATGTATCTCCTTGGATCAGGGACTTATCTGAGCATCCTTGTGTCACCTTAAACCATATATATATATGTGTATATATTTTGGAATAAGATAGAAATAGTATAGGACTTATTAGTAGCTAAGAAGGGATCACAGTTAGGAGTAGAAACTAGCATATGAGAATATGAGAATTGTAGAATCTTCAAGGTAATAGATAATGTCCAGGCCAGATAAGAGGGTACGGGCACTGCATATTTTACTAACAAGCATATGTTTCTTCTCAAAGAATGTGAAGCTGTAACCCTTCAAAGACCAATAACAGGAACATCCTCTTACCGGGAGAGCCGTAAAGATAAAGGGGCACCACAACAACCATGAAAGCAACAGGAATCACAGTAACTAGGGGAAAGGTAAAGGCGGCAGGGGGAGATTGCGACCACTGACCCAACTGAGGAACGAAAGGACTACCCCCACACACACACTCCTTGTGAGCATGTGTAGTGAATTAAAATCACACTGTAGCTTTAAATCGAAGCGGAGAAAATACGGACCAATGGAAGAAGAGGATGCTTAGTCAGTCTAATGATTATGTATTAGATAGGCGTGGTGTGTTAACTTTAATGTATAAATATTGAGGAGAATTACAATAGGTGTGCTCGATTTGTGGAAATATTCCACCTTGCACCCTGCGCAGAATAAAACAATGTCTCCTCTCTAAACATACTTTGTGTGTTTCGGGAGTTATTTTATAAAACAGGCAACACTTGGACACAAGGACCTCTTATGCCACTAAAAATTGGACTGGCTGACCCTGGGTTGTCCTGTCCAGCCACCTCTTGTTTACAAGCAGGATTTGTCTTACAAGGGATTTACGTTTCCACTAGGTATATTATTTGCAGAGTCACGTGATGTTTGTTCCCCTATAATTCATCGATTTCCTCTGCACTACTCAGGGCTGCTACTCGGCTCCATCAGGTTTAAATCTCTGTAAGATGAGGCTCTTCCTTTGCAACTGTGCATTTCTCTTTTCTACCCGATTCTTCACAAATTTGGAAATTCAATTTGTAGAGAGCTCAGCCTTAGCCTGATTCTCTCAGGTTTCCTCCTGCTTTATAGCCAATATCATTATCGATTTGATAGGTGGAAGTGATCTGTTACTTAGTCTTGTACATACTTTGGTAAGCCTCTCTTTTCATCCCCCAAACTACAAATCACTAGTCACTAGGCCTGCAGTTTGAGCCATTTACACCTCCTATTGTCCTTCTAATGTTCTGTAAACATCTTTTCAATCCAATTGTTCCAATTAACCCAAGGATTTAGAAGCACAGGTCCCGTTTGGGTACCTGCATAAAGCTCTAGAAGGTTGGTTGCAAATTTAACACTGTAGGCACATTAGCAAAGGATCAGTCCCGCCCCCCCCCCCCCCCCCCCAAGAGTTATGTATGTGTAATCTCGGGAGTACTCACAACTCGACCAGATCCTGCTGGCTACGAAACTGTTAAGGGTTGTTAGGAGCGCAGCTGCCTACTCCAGCAGCCATGGCCAGAAATCTCCTGCCCGGCTGCTGGATCCCAGCCCAGGGAATCCGGGGTCTCTGTCCAGGCTGAGGGACTCAGCTGTTGCTTTCCCGGTTGCAGGCTCAACCAGCAGTGAAGTTGAGCACGTATCTGAGAGACGCACACAGGACGTATACAGGACATTGATACAGCCAGTCACACAGACTGCCACAGACAAGGTGCTATTGTCAACAGCACCCATGTATTAGGATTCACATAAAACATAAACACAGAGAGCTAAGTCACCTTCCTCCTCTTCAGCTGGTAGGGATATAAATTCACTAGTGAAAGCACGCACACACTGCTCTCTAGATTCACAAGCACATGCACATTCGCAGATTCCCCGAGTAACAGCATGGACACTTCCATCCTCTCGCTACCCCTGCCCAAATCCTGGGCCCTCTTTTCTGCAACATTACAGGGGTAGGAGGAGCATTAATGGGGGTAGAAGGGGATTTCAGGGGAGAGGCTTGAACAAATTCCCAGTTTGGACAGGAACCTTGAGATAGTTTCCCTTTTAGAGGGGGAAGTTTCCATTGCCAGACATAATTATTCCAAACATACCAATAATGCATTTGCCCTGGGAATTGTTCATCCAATTCGAGCTGCAAAAAATGCAGCCTATCAAAATCAAAACTGCCCACCTCAGGCCACCGTTGGTTTGCAATTCCCAGCGGGATGGGGGAGAGAATTGGAAGGGTAAAAGTGAGAAAACTCATGGTTTGAGAGAAAGACAGCTTAATAGGTAAAGCAAAAGCTGTGCACGTAAGCAAAGCAAAACAAGGAATTCATTCACTACTTCCCATCGGCAGGCAGGTGTTCAGCCATCTCCAGGAAAGCAGGGCTCCATCATGTGTGACGGTTACTTGGGAAGACAAATGCCATAACTCTGAAGGTCAGCCCCCCACCCCCAGCCTACTTGCTGGTGGGGCAGTGTGAGAAGCAGGGTGAGATGCCTTGATGCTGTGCAAGCATTGCTCATCAGTAACTAAAACATCAGTGTGTTATCAACACTGTTTTCATTACAAATCCAGAACATAGCACTATACAAGCTACTAAGAAGAAAATTAACTCTATCCTAGCCAAAACCAGTACACAGATGGGTCCAGTAGCCAGGCTGAGTCGGCGGCTCTGGGCTCGTCATGGACATTATCACTTCCTGAAATACAAAATCGCTTCTAGGACAGCCTGAAGGGGTGGTCTGTGGATCGAACATTGAGATTTGGGCCCCGGTGTCCACAACAACGGTGACCGAGTGCCAGTCATTCATGACAACTTCTAATTGGAGCTAGGACATGTGGTAAGCAAAAAGGGTATGCCAGAAAACAGGGCTAGGAGGCAGATCTCCATCTGGCAGTGGACACCTGCCCACCAGTTGTCTGGCAGCACCTTGGGAGGGGGATGCTAAGGGGTTAACACTGGCGTGCCAGGAGGCACTGCAAGACTCCGGGTGGGGGGCCACCTGCCGATGGCCATTCAAAAGCTGTAACAAAACATTATTCAGCAATTTATTAATTTGTTGGGAGGGGTAAACCCAGTTTCCAGAAGGAGCTGCCTGAGGTGGTCCCTCTCTGTCTGGCTGGTGGAGGTGCCCTGTCCTCTGATCAGGTGAGGATTCCTCTGTATCTGACTGCTGGACACAGAAGCCATTGCCACGGCACCCACCCCTGCAGCCAGGGTGTGCAGAGCTCCTGCGCCCATGGTCCCCTTCACTGAGGTAAGTTAGAGCTGCCCCAGTGCACCAGAGACTCCCGAGCCACTCCACCCAGCCTTCCCCTGTAGGGTTGGGAAGGGGGTCAGGGTCTGGTCCGTGGCCAAAAATGTTCCTGTCCCAATTATCATCCTTATCGTCCTGGTAGATAGTGGCCCTAACTTGGGCCATTGTACTGGGACAATCTTTCCAGGCCTCAAGGGCCTGCTGAGCCAAGGAGGCTAACTTATGCTCATCCCTCTTGGCCCCTTCCTTAGCTTCTCCCACCTGTTTGAGGGCACCATGCAGCCCGGTAACTTCAGTCCAGGCAATGTTGAGGGCACAACTCAGGAGGCCGATTAAGGCTCCCTTGCCCTCTCCTTGTTTGCAATGACTAGCCTTACGCTACAGTTCAAATTCATCCCTCAGTAGCCTGGGGATCTGTTCAATTATCTTGGACCCACTCCTCCTCCCGTTGGGGGGAGCTCCAAACTTGCTCCTTTCCTGAAGTCTCCAGTAGTTGTCGGAAAGACTCTTATCCTGTTTGTGATGCCAGTAATGTGGTCCAAACACTAATGGAGTCTGACAACATGTTCTAAAACAAAGCTTTATTGAGTCAGTAGGAAAGATGAGCAACAACGCGCCCATACGGTGACTCGCCGATAGCAAACACAGGATCATAAGCGATGCCATGGCTCCAGTGGACTGCCAGGGACACTTGGTGTCCAGGTCATCTGGTAGCAACAGCCAACCGTGCAAATGCCTTTTGAATGCGGGTGAGAGTCGCACCGCCCCTTGGCTCCACCAATGGCAGAGTGATTTGAGAGAATCGTACCTTACATGGATAATGTGAGCGGCAACCTGCCTGTGCTGCTGCCGATGTCAGTCAGGGGGCAGGGTGTTGGCAGTCTGTCTACCCTGCTGATATTGGTAATGGGGCAGGGTGTTAATCCATTATGTGGATCTAGTTTGGATCTTAAAACCCGTGTTGAAAACTGATGTAGTCTCTGTGCAGGTGGCACAACTGACATTTGTTATAATAATCGAATTTTTTCTGGGAAAAGACACCCCCCACCCCCATATGGAGTTAAACTAAGTGTCTCTAGTTTCATCCAAGTGGTGTTTTAAAAGTGTAGGGAAAGGCATCTTCAGAATCAAAGAGGGTTGAGAGAGGAGTTGTTAAGATTCTTGAGCTTTCAGTAAACAATTAAGTTGAACTGTTACATTTAGAAATTAATGCTGTATTTGAGGCAGGCATCATGCTGAGATGTCTATGGTTGCTCTTTCCCTTTGGATGCTTACATGCAGACCTTTAGCTTCACACATCATTTGTGACTTCATTCATGAACAGAGGATTGTTCTGAGACAGGAAAAGCTGGCGATTGAGTTTTCTTTTTTTAAAGTTGGATCCCCTCCTGTGGGGAAGATGGCTAATAGCAAAGACTACCAGAATACTATGAACCCCAAAGGACAGTTTCCTGGGCTGATAATGTGGAAACTGTAAATTCAGATTAACGCTCATTGGTAGCAGCTTATGCTTTTATGCCCTTCTTTGGCTTTATTGCCAGTTCTGTGTGACAATCAATAGACAATACCCTGCTTTTTCTCCTTCTAAAATCAGTGTTACTACCCAACTGGATTTCTTCTTTTATATCCCTCTGTCCTATCAAACAAGATATCCTGCTCTTGTGAATAGCTAGTTTCTTGTATCCAGGTATGTTTTGCTGTCTTCCTAAATTCAAGAATGGAATCTAATGACTTCATTTCCAGTTTTCTATTGATGCCTAACAAACATTGTGCTTTCATATAACAGACTAGAAAAGCTTATGTCAGGTCTTTCTAGAGACTGACTCATATAAAGGTTATAGTACTGACTTTGAAGCTCAAGCGATAAAGGCATTGGCAAAGAATTAGCAAGCACCAGTGTTCAGCATCACAGTCTGTGAGACTGTTTCACATTCTAGTTATAACAGGAAACACCTTAACTGGCAAGGCACATCAAAATGCAGGAGTTGAAAGCAAGACATACGGTAAGAGACTGAAATATTCAAGTGTGATACTATGACTGAGGTGCATGATAGGGTTGGAGATAAGTGATCTAGAAGACAAAGAACATAAGTAGATGGGCATGCGCCCTGCCATCACAGATGGCTTTGGTTGCTTCAGACAGCCAAGTGTGTCCTTTTTTTAAAAAAAACAGCTTTTTATGAATACCCTCTCAACATGCTTTCTGTGGCTAGCAGACTGTATTGTTGTTTTTTACTAGCAAGTTGGTCTCACAGCAGGTTGGAGTATCTATTTGCAGTACTTTTCAGATGGTGATAAAACATTGGACACTTTCTGAGCCACATGGAAAACTCTTGTCCTTCATTGGAGGGTTGCTGCAACCAGGAGCAGCTTCAGCAGTGCAGTTTATCTCCTCTGATTCTTAGGCAAGTGGTAACTCATCCTCTCCAACACAGGAGAAAACTTGTAAATGTTGAACTATGCATAAAACCACACTAAGCAAACACTGCAAGTGTACTGTGCAAACTTGAATGTCAGGCACTAAAGCCACTAGCTGTTGCTTTGCTATGTTTCTCAGATGTGAAATAAAAGTCCTGTAATGCCTGTCACTTAGTATTGTAGGTGAAATGAAGGTGTCACATTCATGCACTGAGGTTTTGGTTGGATGGAGCAAATCAGTTAAATGGTGGTTAAAATTATTTCTAGAAGTTCTGGTTCATGTTCAGCCCGAGTACACCCTTAGAGCTGTTGATATATCTAGCTCCTTATTTTGAAGTGATGTAACTTATTGAAAATGCCAAAAAACCCCCAACAAACCCAAACCACAAACCTTAAGGTTCACTCTCCTCTCCCACCTGCTTGCTTATTAAAAAAAAAAAAAAAAAAAAAAATCCCCAAAACAATCGGAAGGATATTTTTAAATAGTGATTTTTAAAATCACTGATTAAATATCACAAGATTTTTAAATATCACTGACTATTATCTGGATTTAACCATCCACTTCAGACTTGATGGGAACTTTTTTTGAGCTGTGTTATTTCTAGCACAATCATTAAGCGCAGTAGAAGAGTATTCTAATATTTTTGTAAAATGTAACTTAAGCTAATAGGCCAAAAGTTAATATTGACATGTATCCAAGTATTGGCTATTTGCCAGGGATGTCTGTGGTGGGTTGACCTTGGCTGGCTGCAAGATTGACCACCAAGCTGTTCTATCACTCCGTCTCCATCAACAGGACGGGGAGAAAATACAATGAAAAGCTCGTGGGTTGAGATAAGGGCAGGGAGATGACTTACCAATTATCGTCACGGACAAAACAGACTTGACTTGGGGAAATTAATTTACTGTCAATTGTAACAGAGCAGGATAATGAGAACTAAGAACAACTCTAAAAACACCTTCCCCCCCGCCCCTCCCTTCTTCCCAGGCTCAGATTCACTCCCGGCTCTTCTACCTCCTCCTCTCCCTGAGCAGCCCAGGGTGATGGGGAATGGGGGTTGCGGTCAGTTCATAACATTTTGTCTCTGGCTCCTTCTTCCTCTCACTCTCACATCGAGATTGGTTCCCTTTCAGAGGGGGAAGTTTCCACTGCCAGACATAATTATTCCAAACATACCAATAATGCATTTGCCCTGGGAACCGTTCATCCAATTCAAGCCGCAAAAAATGCAGCCTATCATAATCAAAACCGCCCACCTCAGGCCACCGTTGGTTTGCAATTCCAAGGGTGGTCAATGCGGGCCAGGTATCCTGACGCAGTTGCAGTGCCCTTTTCCTAGATAACCCCTGGGTTCCATCTGGTTTTGACCAATTGGTTAGCAATTCACCTAAAGGTGTCCCTTTCACTATACTGTGTCCAGTCCCCATTATTATTAACTCTCACCTCCTCACCGCAAAAAAATGATTCGTCCAACCGCTATCCCCTGCGCTCAAGTTCCCCGGGTGAACTCACCTTTTGCCATCAGTGGGTCGTTGACTCACAGGGGATCGTAGCAGCTGGTGGATTCAAGCGAGTCTGCGAAGTCCCTTCTGGGGTGCCAAAACTGTTGCGGGATTCTTTATTGGCGACCGAGGAAGGAGATGCAGACACCCTTAAGTATAGAATTCCAAAGGGAAATTCTTTACCGCAATGCGCATGCGGTGCCCCAGCCTAGTTCTGAGGGACCCTAATCATAAGTAACACACAGGTTATATAGAAGATACAGGTGGGCTATCTCCCAATTACAGTCCTAAGCTTATCTATAGTTGGCCGATCCTTTGCGTGGCTGTGTGATCAGAGACAGTGGTCTGGGCTGTTTTTCATCCTTTGTCTGCTACGTGCTCAGAACCGGTTTCCACGAGTTTGTTATCAGGCAAGGTTGTCGTAACCAGCTGAGCTTTCGTGCTTCAGTGTCTTCCCTCCTTGAGTTCTTGGAAAGCTCGCTGAAACTAGGGTAAGGTTCATCCTATTAAGTGACCTAAGTTTGTACTTTTCTTCACAGTGGGCCCATTGCTCAGTGGGGCAGGGGACCTAGTGATCAAGGACATCATAAAAGTCAAGTTACTCAATGCTTTTTTTGCTTCAGTTTTTACTGGTAAGGTCTGCTCTCAGGTCCCTGAACCAGCTAGCACGCTTTGGGGGAGTGAAACAGTAGCACAGTACAGGAAGAAAGAGTTAGGGAGCACTTAAGCCAATTGGACATATACAAGTCCATGGGACCAGATGGGATGCAAGCGTGCTGAAGGAGCTGGCCAATGTCATTGGGAGGCCGCTGTCTATCATCTTTGAAAGGTTATGGCAATTGGGGGAGGTTCCTGATGGCTGGAACAGGGCAAACATCACTCCCATTTTCAAGAAGGACAAGAAGGAGGATCCAGGGAACTACAGGTTGGTCAGCCTTACCCTCTTTTTCCCAGGAAGATTATGGAGCAAATCCTCTTAGAAGCCATTTCTAAAGAGATGAAAGACAAGAAGGTGATTTGGAGCAGCCAACACGGCTTTAGCAAGGGCAAATCATGCCTGACCAATCTCATTGCTTTCTGTAATGAGGTGACTGGCGCTGTGGAAGAGTGGAAGGCAGTGGATGTTGTATACCTTGACTTTAGCAAGGCCTTTGACACAGTCTCCTATAGTCTTTTATCTCCAAATTGTTGGGATATGGGCTTGATAAGTGGATGATAAGATGGATGGAAAATTAGCTGGACTGCTGAGCTCAAGGAGTTGTGATCAGTGGTACAAAGTCCAGCTGGGGGCCAGTAACTAGTGGGGTCTCTCAGGGATCAGTACTGGGATCAATACTGGTATTTAATGTCTTCATTAATGATCTGGACGATGGGATGGAGTGCACTGTCAGCAAGTTTGTGGATGACACCAAATTGGGGGGGGGGGGGGGGGGTGTCAGTATGCTGGAGGTCAGGGCTGCCACTCAGAGGGACCTGGACAGGCTGGAGAAATGGGATGACCGGAACCTCATGAAGCTCAACACAAGCAGATCCGAAGTCCTGCATTCCTGGAATGAAATAACCCTATGCAACAATACAAGCCAGAGGCCAACTGTCTGGGAAGCAGCTCCACAGAAAAGGATCTGGGGGTCCCGGTGGACAACAAGTTGACGATGTGTGCAAGCACATGACGATGTGTGCAAGCAGTGTGCCCTTGCAGCAAAGATGACCAACTGCATCTTGAGCTGTATTAGCAAAAGTGCAGCCAGCAGGCCCAGGGAAGTGACCCTTCCCCTTTATTCGGCACTTGTGAGACTGCATCTGCAGTACTGTGTCCAGTTTTGGGTTCCCCAGTACAAGAAAGATAGCGACACACTGGAACAAGTCTAGCGGAGGGCCACCAAGCTGGTTGGGGGCTGGAGAACATGACATCCAAGGAGAGGCTGAGAGAACTGGGCCTGTTCAGCCTGGAGAAGAGGGAGAGATAAGGACAGGGAGATTACTTGCCAATTACCATCACGGGCAAAACAGACTCGACTTGGGGAAATTAATTTAATTTACTGTCAATTAATTGTAACAGAGCAGGATAATGAGAAATAAGAACAAATCTAAAAACACCTTCCCCCCACCCCTCCCTTCTTCCCAGGCTCAGCTTCACTCCCGACTCTTCTACACCCTCCCCCCCCCAAGGGGCACAGCGTGATGGGGAATGGGGGTTGTGGTCAGTTCATAACGTTTCATCTCTGCGGCTCCTTCCTCCTCATGCTCTTCCCCTGCTCCAGCGTGGGGTCCCTCCCACGGGATACAGTCCTTCACGAACTTCTCCAATGGGGGTCCTTCCCACGGGCTGCAGTTCTTCAAGAACTGCTCCAGCATGGGTCCTTTCCATGGGGTGCAGTCCTTCAGGAGCAGACTGCTCCAGCGTGGATCCCCCATGGGGTCACAGGTCCTGCCAGAAAACCTGCTCCTGCGTGGGCTCCTCTCCACGGGGCCGCAGTTCCTGCTAGGAGCCTGCTCCTGCGTGGGCTCTCCACAGGCTGCAGCTTCCTTCAGGGCATATCCACCTGCTCCAGCGTGGGGTCCTCCACGGGCTGCAGGGTGGATATCTGCTCCATCGTGGACCTCCATGGGCTGCAGGGGGACAACCTGCCTCACCATGGTCTTCACCACGGGCTGCAAGGGAATCTCTGCTCTGGCGCCTGGAGCACCTCCTCCTCCTCCTCCTCCTCCTCCTCCTCCTCCTCCTCCTCCTCCTCCTCCTCCTCCTCCTCCTCCTCCTCCTCCTTCTTCCCTGACCTTGGTGTCTGCAGGGTTGTTTCTCTCACATTTTCTCACTCCTCTCTCCCCCAGCTGCTGTTGCACAGCGTATTTTACCCTGATATGTATCCTTCCACGAGCACAGCTCACTAAGCATGAGAAGTATCATGACACCCACAAAGCCCTTCTGGAGCGAGGCCGTACCCAGGCGGCTCTGTGATTAGCTGAGGAAAGGGGAGACGGGGTGGGGCTTACTCCTCCCAGCTGCTCTTTCTCTTGGTCACGTGTAGTTGACGCGAGTTGGGTTTCTGTGCTGCACTTCCTACGTCATCGAGAATGTGAGGTGGTGGATGCAGCGTCCAGTTTGGTCAGCGGCAGTGGCGACTTTTATCTCCAAATTGCGTTTTCAGGTGGCATGGAAGACGCAACAGGTGAGTCACTGGGGAGAGGGTGTGCTGCTGCTCGCATCTCTCTCCACTGCGGCGGGGCCACCCTGTGCGGCCTCTCTCCCTTGTCCCTCATTCCTGTCTCATAAGGATTCCCGACGGTGGTGAAGGTCGCGCCGGGCTAGACCGCTGCTGCCTCTGGAGCATGAGCGTCCTAGACTGTCACGGCAGCGCGGAGGGGGGCGGGGAGCACCCGGAAGCGGCAGGGGGGTGGTGGTGTACGGTAGCCGGGCTGCATCAATTCGTCCCCGCGCTCCAGACTGGGAGTGGCGTCTTGGGACACGCTCCTCAGTGGGAACCGCAGGAGAGATGTTCCGCCATGATGCGGAGTAGGCGACGACTGGACAGGAGTAGGGAGAATAACAACAGCACGCGGCAGTCTTCTGCAAGCCGCCTGGAATCCTAGCTGCTGATCCCTTGGTCGCTTTCTCTCATGCACGCAGGCAGTGAGCTCTGCAGTACCTGCTGCCGAGGAGCTGGTGGCAGTCTACACAGCAGAGCTTGAAAGCCTGATCCTGCTCAGGACACAAACACGCTCAGGTTGCTTCTCTAAATCCTCGCATTGTTCCTGATGCAGGCACCGGGAAAAGGCTAAACAAGAGAATGCAATGGCTGCCTTCCACACTCAACACTGTGTTTAGGTGTCTTTTCTTTTGGCAGTTCCACTTCTTTACAGAGAATCTCTTCTCAGGCTAGAAGAAAAAAAAAAAAAAGAGAACCATTCAGGTTGGAAGGGACTTCTGGAGGTCTCTAGTCCAACCTCCTGCTTAAAGCAGGGTCAACACTGAATTCAGACCAGCTTGCTCAGGGTTTTCTCTAGTCAGGGCTTGAAAACCTCCAAGACTGGAGACTGCACAACTTCTCAGGGCCCCTGTTCCACTGCTTGACTGTCCTCATGGTGAAAAACAGTTTTCTTATAGCCAACGTGAACCTTGCTTGTTTCAATTTGTGCCCATTGTGACATCTTCCCACTATGCAACACTGTGAAGAGCCTGGCTCTGTCTTCTTGATAGCCTCCCTCATAGGTACTGGGGGGCTGCTATTAGGTGCCCCTGCAGCCTTCCTTCCTCCAGGCTGAACAAACACCGTTCCCTCAGCCTCTCCTCATAGTGCAAGTACTCCAGCCCCCTGACATCTTGGTGGCCCTCTGCTGAATTTGATCCACTTTATCAATTACTTTCTTGTATTGGGGTGCCCAAAATTTGACACAGCATTCTAGATGCTATCTAATGAGCACCAAGTAAAGGAGGATAATCACTTCCCTCAGTCTACTAGCTATGCTCCTGGTAATATAGCCCAGGATACTGCTAACCACCTTTGCTAACAGGGCACAGTTCTGGCTCATATTCAGCTTGCTGTTTTCCAAGATTCTCGGGTCCTTTTCAGCAGAGCTGCTCCCCAGCCAGTCCCCAGATGGTACTCATGCCAGGGGTTCTTCTTCCCTAGGTGCAGGACTTGGCATTTGTCCTTGTTGAATTAAATTACGTTCCTGTCAGCCCATTCCTCCAACCTGTCTAGGTCTCTCTGAATGGCAGCCCTGCCCTTGAGTGTATTTACTTCATCCTCCCAACTCCTGCAAACTTGACAAGAGCAAGATGCATCACCTCCTCCAGGTGTTTGATAAAGATTTTAAACAGGACAGGTCCCAGGATAGACCCCTGTAGTACCCCACTTGTCACAGGCACCCCGGTAGAGTACAGCCCATTAACCACCACTCTCTGAGCTCAGTCACCCAACTAGTTTTTAAACCCATCTAGTTGTCCACCCATCCAGACTATAATATCCCAACTTGGATACAAGAATATTGTGGGATACAGTATTGAAAGTCCTGCTAAAGTCGAGGTAAATGACATCCAGTGCTCTCCCTTCATCCACAAATCCTGCCATTTTATCACAGAAGGCAATTAGGTTGGTCAGGCATGATAGCCCCTTGGTAAATGCATGCTGGCTGTTCCCAATCACCTTCTCCTTCATGTGCCCAAAAACATGTTCCAAGAGGACTTTCTCTATGATTTTCCCAGGAACTGAAGTTCCCTGGGTTGAACTTTTGACTTTTTTTTTTTTTTTTTTTTTTTAAGATGAATGCAACATTTGTCCTTCTCTAGTCATCAGGGAATTCCCCTGATCTTCATGACTTTTCAAAGCTGATAAGAGAACGGCCTCACTATGAAACCAGCCAGTTCTCTCAGCACCCTTGGATGCAGCCCATCTAGTCCCATGGATTTGTACAGATTAAGTTCTCTGAAATAATCCCCAATTCAATCCTCATCCACTGTTGGTAGTTTTCCTTGAACCCTGTCTCTAAGCACAGAGGCCTGGGAGACTGTTGGTGCAGATAGAGGCCAAGAAGGCATCGAGTACCTCAGCCTCATCTATGTCCGCTGTCACTAGATCACCCATCCCATTCAGCAATAGGCCCACCGTCTCCTTGTTCAGTCTTTTACTATTAAAGTGGTAGTAGAAGCTCTTGTTGCCCTTGATCTGTGATCTGTAGAGTTCCTCAAGTTGCTTAAAGAAGGCTTTGTTTGCTTCCTCACCCTGTCTGTAACAAACTCCTGCCACAATATCACCCTTATTGGCCTCTGCTTTGATCTTGTTTGGTTCCTGTTAGTTGTAAGGGTAATCTTCGGAAATTGAGACCAATGTAAGCAAAGATATAGCTGTATCTGGGATGGAATCACTTATTGGAAAATAAAAACAAACTGGGTAACCAAATTAATTTCCTTTATGATATTTAACTTCTGATTAAATCATATAATGAAGAAGGCAGTCAGATATCATAAACCTGTCAGCTCATGGTAACTATTAGTTGTATGGGGAGCTATCTGTGGAGAAACAGGTTAAAGACTATTACATAATATTGCTATTTATTTTCCCCCAGATGGATATGCAGAGTTACTGGGGAGGGGGGGGGAGTTCACTTCAAATTTTAGTGTCTTTTGTTAAGTAGTTCAAATAGCTTTTTCTTTTTTTCTTTTTTTTAATTTTTATTTCAGTTGTACCATGTTTTAGTTCAAAGTAAACAGTAACTAAGCAACCATTTTGGCACTAGCAAGCCACTCATCCACTTCTGCTTTTACATGGCCCAACTTTTTGTTTTAACACCAAAATAATTATAATGATTCTTCAGTGTGTTGACTACTTGTGCAAAATACTATAGTGCAACTAATAGGTCTTACTTGACAGGCCTTCACCAGTATCTGTGAGAAGTATTAAGGGTTCCTCTATTATAATGAGCTACCAAGACTGAAGAATTTCTTACTTACATGCATAGCTACGTCTTGAAAAGTGTCAGACTTAGAGGTTAATGCAGATAGTTAGGAACCATCTGTAGTCAAGTTTTGAAAAATATTGTATTGTTCCTGTTTTAAGTTGGTTGATACTGATTAAGAATTACCAACTCGAGCCAGCAGGCAGTAATTAGACACTATCCTAGTGATAAGTTATCAAACCTGAAAAATAAACAAAACCCATAAAACCTTCTACTTTAACTGTCATGCTTGTGCTTGGCATTAGGATGGGGATAAAAACTAAATAGATAGGGCCAGTGTTTCCCATATTTGGTGGTACAGGAGTACCGGTTTGCAGTACTATTCTGGTTAACTAATTGAATAACCTGTGACCTGAAAGCCATTGGGCCTTTTTAAGTGGTACACACTCTACAGTGCTCAGTAGTTCAATCAAGATGGGAAACATCCTGATCTCTTGTTAGGGAACTGCTTAATCTGGCAGCACCATAGAGGCAAGTCTGCCACAGCTCCATATCCCCAGATCCAACCAGTAGCAAGGCTGAGAATGTATTCCCAGTAGGCATACAAATACATATATAATACACATATACGCATGGCCAGCAACACAGAACAACACAGACAGAAACACTCAGCACTCAGACAAACAGCAACAATGGCCTCATCCTGTTCCCCTCTCTGGCTGATCAGGATGAAGGTCCATTAGTGGGAAATATATACGTATATACAATGTAGATCCATCCAGTAACTGGATTTAGACACTCAGTCTATCCAGTAGCTGGCCCCTGGATCTCCTGGTCTCCCCAGTTGCTGGCACCTGGGCATACGAGCCCCCAAGGCCCATAGCCTCACTCCAGTTGCCAGTACAGACCTTCTTTCACATACACACACTGTGATCCCCCAGTAGCTGGGCTTAGACACTCGATCTACCCAGTAGCTGGCCCCTGGATCCCCCCAGTCTCCCCAGGTGTCTCCCACAGAAACACACACACACACACACACACACGTACGTAAATGAGTCTCTTATTCTACCCCCAGACCCCACGGTCTCTTTGGCAGTTGGCTTGGACCCCCTGGTCCCTCCGGTAGCCAATTCCTCCAGGTGCCTCACCCTTAGAGACACATGCATACCTGGCTCCCAAGCCACGACCTTCTCCAATGTAGGTCCTTCCCACGGGCTGCAGTTCTTCAAGAACTGCTCCAGCATGGGTCCTTTCCACGGGGTGCAGTCCTTCAGGAGCAGACTGCTCCAGCGTGGATCCCCCATGGGGTCACAGGTCCTTCCAGAAAACCTGCTCCTGCGTGGGCTCCTCTCCACGGGGCCGCAGTTCCTGCTAGGAGCCTGCTCCTGCGTGGGCTCTCCACGGGCTGCAGCTTCCTTCAGGGCATATCCACCTGCTCCAGCGTGGGGTCCTCCACGGGCTGCAGGGTGGATATCTGCTCCACCGTGGACCTCCATGGGCTGCAGGGGGACAACCTGCCTCACCATGGTCTTCACCACGGGCTGCAGGGGAATCTTTGCTCTGGCGCCTGGAGCACCTCCTCCCCCTCCTTCTTCCCTGACCTTGGTGTCTGCAGGGTTGTTTCTCTCACATTTTCTCACTCCTCTCCCCCAGCTGCTGTTGCGCAGGAGTTTTTTTACCCTTTCTTAAATATGTTATCACAGAGGCACTACCAAAGTCGCTGATTGGCTCAGCTTTGGCCATCAGCGGGTCCATCTTGGAGCCAGCTGAAACTGGCTCTATCCAACATGGGGGCAGCTTCTGGCATCTTCTCGCAGAAGCTACCCCTGCACACACACACCCCCCGCTACCAAAACCTTGCCATGTAAACCCAATACAATGTAAAATACACCTAAATATAAATTGTTACTGTTGGGGAGGGGATGTTAAAGTGCAAATAGTAAATTGTGTTAAATTAATCTGGTAAGGAGAAAACCAAGTCTGATTATTTTTAGACTAAGTATATTAGTGTGCTATTTTTTTTTTATTCTACTTAATGGAATATTTGAAACATACTAGATTGTTTTTACATTATAAAAACAATGAAAGAGATAAGTTACAGTGAACTTTAAGCAAGCTTTTGGGAGAGGGAGGAATTTGGAGGCTTATTTAGGTGTTGTTTGGTGGGTTTTTTTGAAATTACACTGTCATGTAAACTTTTTAATGCTTTATTACTGGGCACAGTAATAAAGTGTTGAATCACAATTCAGAACTACTATATTTCACATAACTTGATAATGATTATTTTGTTTAACAAGTAACAAAAGGTTTTGATCCTACTGTGTTTTCACTGCAAGTACACTTGCATGTGTGCTTTTTTAAGTGGGACAATGTCTTGTTGGGCAGGTGGAAACCTGTAGAGTGGCTAGTTCTTAGCTACATGTATGCAAACTGACTGTTCCCCCCTGTCTTTTGTAAGAGGATAAGGGTTTGAGTTAAGACTCTGAGAAGGTAGTTATAAATTTGGCTCCTTCTGTATCCAGCTAGCAACTTCAACAAACCTTCTAGGAATTCAGTATCTACTTAACCCTCTGTTAAATTTGGTTGGAATTGGCCAAGAGACTTGGAAGTTAATAACTGAAGGGAGATGGATGAACAGGTGGTGAAATTCCATCTTGTTCTTTTAGGAAATCAAAACACTTCCATTTACTCTTTGCAGCTTTTATTTATAGTCTATATAAATAAAAAGTATTAGATTCAGAAAATCATACTTTATTTCTTCCTATATAGTAGGGATGCTTGCTCACCAGTAGTAAATGGTGATATAAGTTAATAATTCAAACATTTACTAAGCACACCCTCTATTAATGATTCTTTCAAGTTTATAATCAAAATATTAAGAGAAAAAATGCTGATCCTCTTATTCTTGAGAATAAATCATTCTGACATTTGAAAAAAATGTGTCCTAAAACTCTTTCAGGAGATATCAAAGTGAATTGTAAAACTAAAAGCCATAACAACAAATATGTGGAACGAATCCTCCAGTAATTTCAGCGTTAGTGACTTCCCAAGGCAGAGGTAGTGTCTGAGTAGCTAATAGTCCTCAGTAGATTTTTCTTCCATGAATATATGTAGTTGCATTTGAACCCACAGGAACTTGGCTGCGGTAAGGAGTTTCGTAGCTTAACTACACATTGTGAAGAAGTACTTCCTTTTGTTCTGAACCTGCTAGTTTTATTCCATAGCCCCTAGTCTTAGGGGAGAGAGAACAGTTTTCTTCTCCATTCAGGATTTTATAGTTTTTCTTCACATCTTACCCTTAACATTTCCCTGACTCTGAAAATTTCTATAGTTATAAAATATTTGTAGCCAAGCAGTTTGTGTATTTTGTTTTTACTTTTAGTGATTTGTGCAGTTACAGTACTAGGCTGTTCCCTTTCCTGAGACTTACTGAAAGACAATTGAACTGAATGTCTGCTGTTTATACCAGTGATGGCTAATTTGTGACCCACTGACTATATCTGACTCTCCAGAAGAATTAATCTAGCATTTCCTGGATCCCCAAGATCTGCATTGGAAAATGGTTTGAGACCTTATAAAGACTGCAGAGACTGGCTAACTAAACAACTTATCACACAATTGGAAGCATATGTTGTGTGGCCAAAATGGGTGTCCCTCATGACTAGGCATGCACCACCACATAGTTGAAATGCATGCCTTCTAGTTGTTTGGTAGGGGAATGGTTGGGATATTGTTATGGGCAAGACAGAGAATTTCACTTAAAAAATATGTTAATTGGCAATAAATTAAATTTAATTATTAATTCAGGTATTGAGAAACAAAGAAGACAAACAATTAAACAAACACTTAGGGAAAACACCTTTCTTCCCCCTTCCCCAGGCTCAACTTCAGTCCAGACACCTCTCTTCCTCCCTCCCTGGTCTCCACTGCTCTTACTTTTGCTGTGCATTACACTCGGTCCCTTCAGTGAGGCAACAGGCGGTGCAGGATGTTTGGAGTAGTGCATAGTGTTTTTTCTTCCACTGCTCCTGGCTTTTTATTAATTTCCTCTGCTCTGGCATGGGCTTATCTACAGGCTGCAGCCCCTTTTGGGGGTGTACCTGCTTTGGTGTGGCTTATTCACAGGCTGTAGTCCCCTCAGAGGCGTACCACCTCCTCTGGCATAGAACATCTCCTTCTGAGAGTGTCTCCAGCTTTGTCCCCAACAATATCCCCTTCCTTGTGTCTCTTTCTGTTTTTCCTCACATGTGTCCTCACACGTCTCCTCCTGTGTCTCCTGCCCCTAGCTGCTACCACCCTTTGTTAAATATGTTTGTGCAGAGGTGTCATGTGTTCCCCTGGTTGAAGTTTTGGTATGTGGTGGGTTATTTTCATCAGTTGCTGAGCTGACTGTAACCAGCTGTGACTAGCACAGGACAGTTCATGGCCTATGCATGCCCCCTGCTACCAAAACCCCACCATTTATGCTAAATATAGATATACTGCAAGTACTTCAAGGGAATCTTTGTCGCTAGCTGTTGCTGAAAGGTGAAGCATCACTGAACCAAAAAGGGAAAATCAGACAATGTATCAAACTAAGCCTTTCAAAAATATAATCTTGTTATTGACTTAGCTGCATTACACCTATTTAATAACCTGAAGTATTAATGCATTTTGCTGAATGTTGCATGTGCCTAGCACATAATATTGTCCTGGTTTCAGCTGAGACAGAGTTAATTTTCTTCGTAGTGGCTGGTATGGGGCTACGTTTTGGATTTGTGCTGAAGACAGTGTTGATAATACAGAGATGTTTTAGTTGCTGCTGTACTAGTCAAGGACTTTTCAGCTCCCCATGCTCTGCCAGGTGCAGAAGAAGCTGGGAGGGGACACAGCCAGGATAGTTGATCCAAACTGACCAAAGGGCTATTCCATACCATATGACGTCATGTTCAGTATATAAAGCTGGGGAAGAAGAAGGAAGGGGGGACATTTGGAGTGATGGCGTTTGTCTTCCCAAGTAACCGTTACGCTTGATGGAGCCCTGCTTTCCTGGAGATGGCTGAACACCTGCCTGCCCATGGGAAGTAGCGAATGAATTCCTTGTTTTGCTTTGCTTGTGTGCGCGGCTTTTGCTTTCCCTATTAAACTGTTTTTATCTCAACCCTCAAGTTTTCTTACTTTTGCTCTTCCGATTCTCTCCCCCATCCCACCGAGGGGGAGTGAGCGAGCGGCTGCGTGGTGCTTAGTTGCCGGCTGGGGCTAAACCACGACAAATATATATGACCCAAACAAAGCTTTTCACTTTACAAATGCTCATGTGTAAGATCTCAACTTTAACGTTGCTCGGAGAATTAAATTAAAATAGCAGAGGATGCTTTATTCCTTAACAAGAACATTCATGTAGTAGCTTACTATCTCTAATTCATGTACTTTAGCTTTAAACAGTTAGACACATTCACAAAAGCAACACACACATACACACACTGTGATCCCCCAGTAGCTGGGCTTAGACACTTGATCTACCCAGTAGCTGGCCCCTGGATCCCCTGTCTCCCCAGTTGCCTCCCACAGAAACACACACAGACACACATAAATGAGTCTCTTATTCCACCCCCAGACCCCATGGTCTCTTTGGCAGTTGGCTTGGACCCCCTGGTCCCTCCGGTAGCCAGGTGCCTCACCCTTAGAGACACATGCATACCTGGCTCCCAAGCCACTTCACCTACTTGCTGGCTATTCTGATTTGATAGTCGCTAGCGATCATACGTTGACTTACATGCCCTCACTCGCTCACTCCAGTTGCTGGCACCACAGACACATGGCTTGTGATCCCCACTGCAGTTGGTGGCACTTAGATCTTTGTACACACACACATGTACACAGAACTGAGAGCCCCTCACCCAGGAAATTATTTAGAAATGGAATTTAATGACAAGACAGGACAGGCTGCACTGGTCAGGCATAGGGCATGGCCAGACAAGCATACTGACTGGCCACCTGCTTACACACACATATCCCTCTATTTTCCCCACACTTGTTCCTCCCCAAGTCTCCTAGATCCCTTTCATTCCCCACCTTTGGTTCCTCCCCTAAACATCCCATAAGTCTTGTGCAATCCCAAAAGGCTCTTCCCCTGCATCCCTAGGGGTATGGAATACATTATGACAGTTACCACCCTTAGTCTGAAAGGTGCTTGGGGAGCTGCCCATTGATTCATAATATGGTTGAGGTTGGAAGGGACCTCTGGAGGTCATCTTGTCCAACCCCCCTGCTCAAACAGGGCCACTGAGAGCAGGTTGCCCAGGACCATGTCCAGATGGCTTTTGAATATCTCCAAGGAGGGAGATTCTACAACCTCTCTGGGAAACCTGTTCCAGTGTTCCGTCACCCTCACAGTAAAGAAGCATTTCCTTATGTTCAGATGGAATCTTCTGTGTTTCAGCTTATGCCCATTGCCTCTGGTCCTGTCACTGGGCACCACTGAAAAGAGCCTGGCTCCATCTGCTTTGCACCCTCCCTTCAGGTATTTATATACATTGATAAGATCCCTCTGAGCCTTCCCTTCTCTAGGTTAAAAAGTCCCAGCTCTCTCAGCCTTTCCTCATAGGACAGATGCTGCAGTCCCTTAATCATCTTTGTGGCCCTTTGCTGGACTCTCTCCAGTATGTCCATGCCTCTCTTTGTTGTGGTTTAACCCCAGCCTGCAACTAAGCACCACACAGCATTGCTCACTCCCCCCGGTGGGATGGGGGAGAGAATCGGAAAAGTAAAAGTGCAAAAACTCATAGATTGAGATAAAGACAGTTTAATAAGAAAAAAAAAAAACAAAGAAAAGGAAAAAAAACAAAGAAAAGCAAAACCAAGAAAAACAAGTGCTGAAAAAAAACCCCAGTTGCTCACCACGAGCTGACTGATGCACAGCCAGTTCACAAGCAATGGCAGCCCCAGCAAACACACACACACACCCACCCACACACACACACCCCCCACCCCCCCCAGTTTTATTGCTGAGCATGACATCATATAGTATGGAATATCCCTTTGGTGGTCAGATGGGGTCAGCTGTCCCAGCTGTGTTCCCTCCAAACTTCTTGTGCACCCCCCAGCCTACCTGCTGGCGGGGCAGCGTGAGAAGCAGAAAAGGCCTTGACGCTGTGTAAGCACTGTTCAGCAATAACTAAAACATCAGTGTGTTATCAACAATGTTTTCATCACAAATCCAAAACAAAGTCTGAGGACTCAGAGCTAGCCAACATTATTCCAATTTAGAAGAAGGGCATGAGGGAAGACCCAGGAAACTACAGACTTCTTAGTCTAAACTCAGTTCCTGGAAAAATCATGCTGGGTGCTATTGAAAGGCATTTAAAGGAGAATGCAATCATCAGGTACAGTCAACATGGGTTCACAAAGGGAAAGTCCTGTTTAACCAATTTAATATCCTTCTACAATAAGATCACCCACCTAGTGGATGAAGGGAAGGTGGTGGATGTAGTTTTTCTGGATTTTAGTAAGGCTTTTGATACTGTCCCTCACAGCATCCTTCTGGACAAGTTGTCCAACTGGGACATGAGCAGGTACACGGTGCGCTGGGTGAAGAACTGGCTGAAGGGCAGGGCTCAAAGGGTTGTATTGAATGGGGCTACATCTTGCTGGTGACTGGTCACCAGTGGTGTTCCTCAGGGCTCAGTTCTAGGGCCAGTTCTGTTCAATATTTTTATCAATGATCTGGATGCAGGAGTTGAATGCACCCTTAGCAAGTTTGCTGACGATACTAAACTGGGAGGTGCTGTTGACTCTCTTGAGGGACAAGAGGCCTTGCAGGGGGTTCTGGATAGATTGGAGCATTGGGCAATCATCAGTGACATGAAATTTAACAAGAACAAATGCCGGATTCTGCACCTGGGATGGAGTAATGCCAGACACAAGTATAGATTGGGAGAGGAGTGGCTGGAGAGCAGCCCTGCAGAAAGGGATCTGGGGATGCTGGTTGACAGCAGGCTCAATAGGAGTCAGCAGTGGGCAGCCAAGAGGGCAAACTGCATCCTGGGGTGCATCAAACACAGCATAACCAGCCGGTCAAAAGAGGTGATTATCCCACTGTATTTAGTGTTGGTGCGGCCTCACCTTGAGTACTGTGTGCAGTTCTGGGCCCCACAATTTAAGAAGGATGTGAAGGTACTTGAATGCATCCAGAGGAGGGCAACAAGGCTGGTGAAAGGGCTGGAAGGCATGGTTTAACCCCAGCCAGCAACTAAGCACCACACAGCCGCTCGCTCACTCCCCCTCGGTGGGATGGGGGAGAGAATCAGAAGAGTAAAAGTGAGAAAACTAGAGGGTTGAGATAAAGACAGTTTAATAGGGAAAGCAAAAGCCATGCACACAAGCAAAGCAAAGCAAGGAATTCATTCACTCCTTCCCATGGGCAGGCAGGTGTTCAGCCATCTCCAGGAAAACAGGGCTCCATCACGCATAACGGTTACTTGGGAAGACAAATGCCATCACTCCGAATGTCCCCCCCTTCCTTCTGCTTCCCCAGCTTTATATACTGAGCATGATGTCATGTGGTATGGAATAGCCCTTTGGTCAGTTTGGATCAACTATCCTGGCTGTGTCTCCTGTCAGCTTCTTCTGCACCTGGCAGAGCATGGGAAGCTGAAAAGTCCTTGACTAGTGCAGCAACAACTAAAACATCTCTGTATTATCAACACTGTTCTCAGCACAAATCCAAAACATAGCCCCATACCAGCCACTATAAAGAAAATTAACTCCTCAGCTGAAACCAGGACAGGCTGGAAGGCATGTCCTATGAGGAGCGGCTAAGGACTCTGGGTTTGTCTAGTTTGGAGAGAAGGTGGCTGAGGAGCAACCTCATTGCTCTCTACAGCTTCCTGAGGAGGGGAAGTGGAGAGGGAGGTGCTGATCTCTTCTCCCTGGTATCCTGTGACAGGACGCATGGGAACGGTTCAGTCAAGGGAGGTTCAGACTTGATATTAGGAAGCATTTCTTTACCAAGAGGGTGGTCAAACACTGGAACAGGCTTCCTAGAGAGGTGGTCAATGCCCCATGCCTGTCAGTGTTTAAGAGGCATTTGGACAACGCCCTTAATAAGATGCTTTAATTTTTGGTCAGCCCTGAAGTGGTCAGGCAGTTGGACTGGATGATTGTTGTAGGTCCCTTCCAACTGAGCTCAGCTCCTCTTCTCTTCTCTTCTCTCTTCTCTTCTCTTCTCTTCTCTTCTCTTCTCTTCTCTTCTCTTCTCTTCTCTTCTCTTCTCTTCTCTTCTCTTCTCTTCTCTTCTCTTTCTCCTCTTGCCCCATACAAGCTACTATGAAGAAAATTAACTCCATCCCAGCCAAAACCAGTACATTCTCCACCCCTTATTCCATACCATTTATGTCATGCTCAGGTCCCACACTATCCCATACATCATCGTTAACCACCCCCCCGCTTCCCATCCTTTGATATATACACTGATATCATCCCCTTAGTCTATGGGACAGTCCTGTAAAATGTTCATAAAATGCCAATAAAATGTCCATTGAATTAATTTAGTCCATGCCTTTGGGCTCCATATGTTATGGGGGTCACTCAGGAAAGGAGAGATGGTGTGTTGTGTTGGATTGTTGCACACTGAAGCCACCTCAAGTTGCGTCACCACTGTACTTGCCTGGTTCCTCACGAGATTCAGTCTTCATTGGTTCGGGTGAGTCCTGATATAATACCTTTGACATATGGCAGCCACAGCAGTGGCGACATACAGCATCATATAACACTGGCACCATACAGCAATGGCATCATACAACTGAAATCATGGGTTATTTTCACCCAGGATTAAATCTCCTTGAGGTACACATCCTTCTGCACTACCCACCAAGTACACCCAGGTCCTTGAGAAAAAGTAATCCCATGAATGAGTTTGCCTTTTCCCAAGGATGGAGTAACCCAGACTTTCCCAGCCAGTTCCTTATGTGTACTACGGGGATCTTGTATCCTTCCACAGTACATAAGGGTTTCAATTGGGCAGGGCCAGGTCGATTGGCAGATTCTCTAGTGTTAACTAGCCAAGTGGCTTCTGCTAAATTTGTATCCCAGTGCTTGAATGTCCCAGCAGCCATTGCTCTCAGTGTAGTTTTTAACAGTCCATTGTATCGTTCAGTTTTCCCGGAGGCTGGTGCATGATACACCCACTCCATGCCATGCTCCTTGGCCCAGGTGTCTATAAGGTTGTTTTGGAAATGAGTCCTGTTGTCTGATTCAATTCTTTCAGGGGTGCCATGTCACCATAAAACTTGCTTTTCAAGGCCCAAGGTACTGTTTCAGGCAGTGGCATGGGTCACAGGGTATGTTTCCAGCCATCCAGTAGGCGCTTCCACTATTGTAAACACGTGGTTCTTGCCATGGCGAGTTCATGGTAGTGTGATATAATCCATCTGCCAGGCTTCCCCATATTGATCACAGAATCACAGAATCACAGAATCATATAGGTTGGAAAAGACCTTTAAGATCATCGAGTCCAACCATAAACCTAACACTGCCAAAAACCATCACTACACCATGTCTCTAAGTACCTCATCCAAACGTCCTTTAAATACCTCCAGGGATGGCGACTCAACCACTTCCCTGGGCAGTCTGTTCCAATGCTTGATAACCCTCTCGGTGAAGAAAAATTTCCTAATATCCAGTCTAAACCTCCCCTGGCGCAACTTGAGGCCATTTCCTCTTGTCCTATCACTTGTTACCTGGGAGAAGAGACCGACCCCCACCTCTCTACAACCTCCTTTCAGGTAGTTGTAGAGAGCGATGAGGTCTCCCCTCAGCCTCCTTTTCTCCAGGCTAAACAGTCCCAGCTCCCTCAGCCGCTCCTCATAAGACTTCTGCTCCAGACCCTTCACCAGCTTCGTTGCCCTTCTCTGTACGCGCTCCAGTACCTCAATATCCCTCTTGTAGTGGGGGGCCCAAAACTGAACACAGTATTCGAGGTGCGGCCTCACCAGTGCCGAGTACAGGGGCACAATCACTTCCCTAGTCCTGCTGGCCACGCTATTTTTGATACAGGCCAGGATGCCATTGGCCTTCTTGGCCGCCTGGGCACACTGCTGGCTCATATTCAGGCGGCTGTCAACCAACACCCCCAGGTCCTTTGATATTTCAGCTATCGTCCTTGTTGTGGTTTAGCCCCAGCCGGCAGCTAAGCAACACGCAGCGGCTTGCTCACTCCCCCCCGGTGGGATGGGGGAGAGAATCGGAAGAGCAAAAGTAAGAAAACTCGTGGGTTGAGATAAGAACAGTTTAATAATTGGAACAAAATAATAGTAATAATAATAATGAATTGTACTGAGAAGGAAAACAACAAGAGAGAGAGAGGAACAAAACCCAAGGGAGGGAAAAAAGAAAAACAAACAAACAAACAAACAAAAAAATACAACCGCTCACCACCCACCGACCGATGCCCAGCCAGTCCCTGAGCAGCGATCGCTACCCCCGGCCAACTCCCTCCAGTTTATATACTGGGCATGACATCATATGGTATGGAATAGCCCTTTGGTCAGTTTGGATCAGCTATCCTGGCTGTGCCCCCTCCCATTTCTTGGGCACCTGGCAGAGCATGGGGAGCTGAAAAGTCCTTGATCAGTGTAAACACCGTTTAGCGACAGTCAAAACATCAGAATGTTATCAATATTATTCTCATACTAAAATCCAAAGCACAGCACGATATTAGCTACTAGGAAGAAAATGAACTCTATCCCAGCCAAAACCAGGACAGTCCTCTATACCAAAAAGGCTTTAACCACTTGGCTTGTTTGGTTATGGCGCATGTTTCATTCATGGATAACCTGTGCAATGGTGTCCATGGTCAAGTCCACCCCTCGATCACAGAATCAGAATCACAGAATCACACAGAATCGTATAGGTTGGAAAAGACCTTTAAGATCATCGAGTCCAACCGTAAACCTAACACTACCAAGACCACCACTATACCATGTCCCTAAGCACCTCATCCAAACGTCTTTTAAATACCTCCTTTCAGGGTAGTTGTAGAGAGCAATAAGGTCTCCCCTCAGCCTCCTTTTCTCCAGGCTAAACAGTCCCAGCTCCCTCAGCTGCTCCTCATAAGACTTGTGCTCCAGACCCTTCACCAGCTTCGTTGCCCTTCTTTGGACGCACTCCAGCACCTCAATGTCTCTCTTGTAGTGAGAGGCCCAAACCAGAACACAGTATTCAAGGTGCGGCCTCACTAGTGCTGAGTACAGGGGGACGATCACTTCCCTAGTCCTGCTGGCCACGCTATTTTTGATACAAGCCAGGATGCCATTGGCTTTCTTGGCCGCCTGGGCACACTGCTGGCTCATATTCAGGCGGCTGTCAACCAACACCCCCAGGTCCTTCTCTGCCAGGCAGCTTTCCAGCCACTCTTCCCCAAGCCTGTAGCGTTGAATGGGACTGATGTGGCCCAAGTGCAGGACCTTGCACTTAGCCTTGTTGAATCTCATACAATTGGCCTCGGCCCATCAATCCAGCCTGTCCAGGTCCCTCTGCAGAGCCTTCCTACCCTCCAGCAGATCAACACTCCCACACAACTTGGTGTCGTCTGCAAACTTACTGAGGGTGCACTTGATCCCTTCGTCCAGATCATTGATAAAGATGTTAAACAGGACTGGCCCCAACACAGAGCCCTGGGGGACACTGCCTGTGACTGGCCACCAACTGGAGTAAACTCCATTCACCACCACTCTTTGGGCCCGGCCATCCAGCCAGTTCTTAACCCAGAGAAGAGTACACCCATCCAAGCCATGAGCAGCCAGTTTTTCCAGGAGAATGCTGTGGGAAACCGTGCCAAAGGCTTTACTGAAGTCTAGATAGACAACATCCACAGCCTTTCCCTCATCCACTAGGCGGGTCACCTTGTCATAGAAGGAGATCAGGTTGGTCAAGCAGCACCTGCCTTTCCTGAACCCATGCTGGCTGGGCTTGATCCCTTGGTTATTCTCTACATGCCGTGTGATGGCACTCAGGATGATCTGCTCCATCAGCTTCCCTGGCACCGAGGTCAGGCTGACAGGCCTGTAGTTCCCCAGGTCCTCCTTCTGGCCCTTCTTGAAGATGGGCGTCACATTAGCTAATCTCCAGTCAGCAGGGACCTCCCCAGTTAGCCAGGACTGCTGGTAAATGATGGAAAGGGGCTTGGTGAGCACATCTGCCAGTTCCTTCAGTACTCTCGGGTGGATCTCATCAGGCCCCATAGACTTGGGAATGTCTAAGTGGTGTAGCAGGTCACTAACCATTTCCCCCTGGATTATGGGGGCTCCATTCTGGTCCCCGTCCCTATCTTCCAACTCCCGGGGCTGGGTACCCAGAGAACAATTGGCCCTGCTATTAAAGACTGAGGCAAAGAAGGCATTAAGTACCTCAGCCTTTTCCTC
Source organism: Mycteria americana (assembly GCF_035582795.1). Classification (NCBI taxonomy): domain Eukaryota; kingdom Metazoa; phylum Chordata; class Aves; order Ciconiiformes; family Ciconiidae; genus Mycteria; species Mycteria americana. The sequence continues at coordinate 6,042,227 of NW_027445436.1, read as the reverse complement.
ATCCTTGGTCACTGTGTTCCCTCCCCCATCTAATAGAGGCTGGAGATTCTCCTTAGCTCTCCTTTGGCTGCTAATGTATTTGAAGAAGTGTTTTTTGTTGTCTTTTACGGCAGCAGCCAGATTGAGCTCTAGCTCAGCTTTGGCCCTTCTAATTTTCTCCCTGCACAGCCTTGCTACACCTTTGTAGTCCTCCTGAGTTGCCTGCCCCTTCTTCCAGAGGCCATTTGTATGTTTCATCCCTTCCTAAATGTCCTTATGTGTCATGGGCCCACCGAGCTATAAATAATTCACCCTTATGTTGCCAGTCCAGATCCACCTGAGCCACTTCAATCTGAGCAGCCTGATCCACCTGCTGGTTGTTTTGATGTTCCTCAGTGGCCCCACTCTTGGGTACATGAGCATCTACGTAACGTACTTTTACAACCAGGTTCTCCACCCAGGCAGCAATATCTTGCCACAATGCAGCAGCCCAGATGGGTTTGCCTCTGTGCTGCCAGTTGCTCTGCTTCCATTGCTGTAGATACCACCACAGGGCGTTTGCCACAATCCATGAGTTAGTACAGAGATAGACTACTGGCCATTTTTCTGATTCAGCAATATCTAAAGCCAGCCATCAGTAAATAGGGCATATTGCTTCTCATTTTCTGGTATTTGTTATACAGTGGGGCCTCCTCAGCACAAATCACCTCTGACGACACTCCGAAGTTTCGGCCCTCTGGCCAGTCCATGATCAGTTCCAGGATTCCTGGGTGGTCGGGGTTTCCCATTCGACCCGTTGCGTGATCAGTGCAACCCATTTACTCCACATAGCATCAGTTGCATGACCCTCCCTTTGAACATCCAGCCCAGCACAGGCAATCGAGGTGCTGTGCTTCAGTACCAACCACTTCTGAAGCAGCTCGAACCCCTTCATATGCTGCCAATATCTCTTTTTCAGCTGGAGTATAGTGGGCCTCAGATCCTCTGTATCCCCGACTCCAAAACCCTAAGGGTTGACCTCGAGTCTCCCCTGGTGCTTTCTGCCAGAGGCTCCAGGTAGGGCCATGGTCCCTGGCTGCGGTGTAGAGCACATTTCTTACATCTTGCCCTGCCCAGACTGGCCCAAGGGCTACTGCACCAACTCTCTCCTGTTTAATTTGTTCAAAGGCTTGTCGTTGCTCAGGGCCCCATTCAAAGTTGTTCTTCTTCTGGGTCACTTGATAGAGAGGGCTTACAATCAGACTGTAATTTGGAATATGCATTCTCCAAAAACTCACAACGCCTAGGAAAGCTTGTGTTTCTTTTTTGTTAGTTGGTGGAGACATGGCTGTTATTTTATTGATCATATCCATTGGGATATGATGACACCCATCTTGCCGTTTTATTCCTAAAAACTGGATCTCCTGTGCAGGTCCTTTGACCTTACTTTCTTTTATAGCAAAACCAGCTTTCAGAAGAATCTGGATTATTGCTTTCCCTTCCTCAAACACTTCTGCCTCTCTGTTGCCCCACACGATGATGTCATCAATGTATTGCAGATGCTCTGGAGCTTCACCCTGTTCCAGTGCCATCTGGATCAGTCCATGGCAAATGATAGGACTGTGTTTCCACCCCTGGGGCAGTTGATTCCAGGTGTATTGGACACCCCTCCACGTGAAAGCAAACTGTGGCCTGCACTCTGCTGCCAAAGGGATTGAGAAAAACGCATTAGCAATATCAATTGTAGCATACCATTTGGCTGCCTTTGACTCCAGTTCATATTGGAGTTCTAGCATGTCTGATATGGCAGCACTCAGTGGTGGCATGACTTCATTCAGGCCATGATAGTCCACTGTTAGCCTCCACTCTCCATTAGATTTTTGCACTGGCTATATAGGACTATTAAAGGGTGAATGAGTCTTACTGATCACTCCTTGGCTCTCCAGTTGATGAATCAGCTTATGGATGGGAACCAGGGAGTCTCGATTGATGTGGTATTGTCACTAGTGCACTGTCATGGTAGCAACTGGCACCTGCTGTTCTTCGACCCTCAGCAACCCCACAACAGAAGGGTCCTCTGAGAGACCAGGCAAGCTAGACAGCTGTTTAATCTTCTCCATACTCAAGGCAGCTATACCAAAAGCCCACCAGTACCCTTTTGGGTCCTTGAAGTACCCTCTCCTGAGGTAGGCTATGCCAAGGATACACAGGGCCTCTGGGCAAGTCACAATAGGATGCCACTCATTCCCTATTAGGCTTACCTCAGCCTCCAACACAGACAACTGTTGGGATCCCCCTGTCACTCCAGAAAAACATCTAGGTTTTGCCCCTTTATATCCTGATGGCTTTAGGGTACACTGTGCACAGCTTTAGGGTATACTGTGCATCGGTGTCTACTAGAGCCTTATACTTCTGTGGGTCTGATGTGCCAGGCCATCGAACCCACCCAGTCCAGTAAACCCAGTCATCCCTTTCCTCCGCCTGGCTGGAGGCAAGGCCCTTTTATTCCTGATTGGAGTCTTCATTACTTGATTTTTGCAACTGCAAACTACAAGTCCCTTTATTAGGTTCAGAAGTAAGATCTTCCCTTCTACTCTGCTCCATAGAAACTGGAGCAGTAAATTTCCTGGATGGATGCCTTTTGGCTGTTGTTTTTTTCTTGCAATTCCCATACCCAAGCTTCTAGTTTCGAGGTAGGTTCACCATCCCACTTCCTCGTGTCCTCCTGTGGTTGCACAGATAGAACCACAGGGCGGCACGTGGTGTACGGCACCGGTACCCTTTCCCTTGAGCAGAAGTGTGGCTTTTAATAGCTGAAATATTTGTCAGTATGGGCAAGGAAGAAGACATATTCTCTTTGAATTGCTGCAACTGTTGGAACAGTCTCTCCACAGCTGAGATGCAGGCCCGTAGGGAGGAAGATAGATTCTCTTCGAATTGCTGGAGTTGGCTAGCCAATCCAGCCACAGTTGGTGCCTCCGTGTCTGTCCAGCTCATTATTGCCAGGATGCTGGCGTATGATGTCGGTGCACTTCGTACAAACTTTCGCCACATGGACCGCATGCACCGGATTTCATCCAGGTCTTTGGATGCCTGGTTATTGACCTGGTTGTTATAGATCACTTCCACCACGGCTAATTCCCTCAGATACTGGATACCTCCCTCAATGGTAGTCCACTTGCCTCAGTAATTTACAAGATCTTCCTTGAAGGGATACCTTTCCTTCACGCTCGACAGGAGCCACCTCTAGAGGCTGAGGACTGTTGCCCCTTTTCCAATCCTTTTGTCAGTGGCCTTATCCCTAGCAAGGGATCCCAGCTGCCCAGCTTCCTTACCCTCTATTTCCTGACTATTGGCCCCAATATCCCAGCATCAGAGCAACCAGCTGATAATTTGCTTGCCTGGTTGATGGCTGAAATTTTTTTACATATCTCGCAGCTCACTCAAGGATAGGGATCGGGTGGTTTCTGCCTTGTTTACGATTTCAGTCTCTTCCCTCTCCTGTTCTTGTGACTGCCTTGCTGCAGAACAGGCTGCCTCTTCTGATTCTCCCTCCTGCTCCCTCTTAGGAGAAGCTTCTTTCTCCCTTACTAGTTGACCTCCACTTCCATTGTTTCTTCTTGACTATTGGGGCAACAGATATAGTTGAGGGCTTAGCCCTCTGGTTTAGCCACAGTGTCTGTTGGTATGTTTTCAGATCCAGAGGCACTCTCTTCCCCTTGAGGGTGCTGAATAGTGCTGAATAGTGCTCAGTAGGCATAGGCCAGGCCCCAGCACAGTGCGAGAAGTTGTGTCTCTTTGGCATAGTCAGGGCCAGGGCATCTTTTTTTCAAACATTCTATTACTTCATTAGGATCCCACACTTGTTCGGGAGTGAAGTTCCAGACCATCAGTGACAACCATTCTAGGTACCTGCCCATGTTCTCCCACATGCCTTGCCACCCATAACCACACTGCCTCGGGGTATATCCCTGGGTGATATTCCTAAATAGTTGGCTAACCTTAGAAAAAAACAACAAAATATTCTTGAGAAGTACCGATAGGAGTATTTTGGTTACCCAAGGATGTTCAAGATACTGAGGACTTATTGTAACAAGGCAGAAAACACCTACCCCACAGGAGAAGAAGGGGAAGGTGCCATTCTGTGTTTCCTCCACCAAATGCCTCTCAGAGGAGAAAAGGGAAAAAGTGTAATTGTTAATTGTCTCCATGAGATGGTTCCTGAAATACAGGGAAGGCATCAATGCAGGGCCCAAATACCAGATTAGGCTCAAGGCCAGTGCTTTTATCATAATTCTCCCAGGCAAAACACCACCAAGTGCTACACAGCACAGCAAACTGCAAAAGCCAAAACCAGCCTTTAACAAGCTCTCAAATTTGATGTACAGCAAAAAAAGGGAGCATTGCATGGATCAGATAAACCAATGTTGAGAACAGATAAGTCAACATCATGACCAGCAACTGTTAAACAGATATAATAATTATAAGTTCCCTCCAATACACTCCAGTCAAATCTGTTGTTATCTCAAACCCTTCGAGCCCCACATTGGCCCCAAAATGGACTGTCATGGTTTAACCTCAGTAGGCACCACACAGACACTCGCTCACTTCCCCGTCCCAGTGGGATGGGGGAGAGAATCAGAAGGGTAAAAGTGTGAAAACTTGTGGATTCATATAAGACAGTTTAATAAGAAAAAAGAAAAACAAACAAAGAAAAGCAAAACCAAGGAAAACAAGTGATAAAAAAACCAATAATTGCTCACCACCAGACAACCGATGCCTGGCCAGTCCCCAAGCAATGGCCGCCCCAGCAAACTCCTCCCCTAGGTTTTATTGCTGAGCATGACATCATATGGTATGGAATATCCCTTTGGTCAGTTGCGGTCAGCTGTCCCAGCTGTGTCCCCTCCCAACTTCTTGTGCACCCCCAGCCTACTCGCTGGTGGGGTGGTGTGAGAAGCAGAAAAGGCCTTGACTCTGTGTAAGCACTGCTCAGCAATAGCTAAACCATCCCTATATTATCAATCAACACTGTTTTCAGCACAAATCCAAAACATAGCCCCATACTAGCTACTCTGAAGAAAAATTAACTCTATCCCAGCCAAAACCAGTACAATCTTGTACTAGGGGAGCCCAGAACTGGACAGAGTATTCCAGGTGTGGCCTCAACAGTGTTGAATAAAGGGGAGGGATCACCTCCCTCGACCTGCTGGCAACACTTGTCCTCATGCAGCCTAGAATACCATTAGCCTTCTTTGCTGCAAGGGCACATTGCTGGCTCATGTTCAACTTGATGTCCACTAGCACCCCCAGGGTCTTCTCTGCAGAGCTGCATTCCAGCTGGTCAGCCCTCAGCCTGTACTGGTGCCTGGGATTGTTCCTCCCCAGGTGCAGGGCGTGACACCTTGTTGAACTGCATGAGGTTCCTGTCAGCCCATTTCTCCAGCCTGTTGAGGTCCCTCTGGGTGGCAGCACAATGGTGTATCAGCCATTCCTCCCACTTTTGGGTCATCTGCAAACTTTCTGAGGGTATGCATTGCCCAGTCATCTAGGTCATTAATGAAGATGTTGAACAAGATCAGACCCAGTCTTGACCCCTGGGGTACACTGCTAGTTACTGGCCTCCAACTAGACTTCGTGCCACTGATCACCACCCTCTGGGCCTGGCTGTTCAGCCAGTTTTTGTTCCACCTCACTGTCTGCTCATCCAGCCCATACTTCAACAGCTTCCTTATGAGGATGTTATGGGAAATGGTGTCAAAAGCCCTACTGAAGTCTACATAGGCAATGTCCACTGCTCTCCTTTTGTCTACCAGGCCAGTCATTTCATCATAGAAGTTTATCAAGTTGGTTAAGCATGACTTCCCCTTGGTGAATCCATGCTGACTACTCCTGATGATTTTCTTGTCCATCATGTGTCTGGAAGTGGTTTCCAAGATTAGCTGCTCCATCACCTTCCCAGGGATGAAGGTGAGGCTGACCAGCCTGTAGTTCCCTGGGTCCTCCTTCTTGCCCTTTTTGAAGATAGGAGTGACATTTACTTTCCTCCAGTCCTCAGGCACCTCTCCCAATCGCCATGATCAATCAAAGATTATTGAGAGCAGCCACACAATGACATCAACCAGCTCTCAGCACTCATGGGTGTATCCCATCAGGGCCCATGGATTTATGTGTGTCCAGTTTGCTTCCCTGATCTGATCCTCTTCCACCAAGGGTAAGTCTTCCTTGCTCCAGCCTTATTCCCTGGTGTCTGGGACCTGGGATTCCTGAAAGGTGGTCCTGCTAGTAAAGACTGAGGTGTAGAAGGCATTCAGTACCTCAGACTTCTCTGTGTCCTGGTGACACCCAGGGCCCCTGCCCCATTCAGCAGCAGGCCCACATTTTCCCTAGTCTTCCTTTTGTCACCTATGTACTTAGAGAAGCCCTTCTTGTTGTCTTTGACATCCCTGGCCAGATTCAATTCCATTTGGACTTTAGCTTTCCTAACATGTCACTGCATGCTCAGACAGTGTCTCTGTATTCCTCCCAGGTTACCTGTCCTTGCTTCCACCTTCTGTATGCTTCCTTTTTATGTTTGAGTTTGGCCAGGAGCTCCTTGTTCATCCATGCAGCCCTCCTGGCATTTTCGCCTGACTTCCTGCTTGTTGGGATGGACCGCTCTTGATCTTGATCAGATTCTTGAATACCATCAACCAACTTTCTTGGGCCCCTCTTCCCTCCAGGGCCTTATCCTGTGGGACTCTTCCAAGCAAATCCCTGAAGAGGCCAAAGTCTGCTCTCATGAAGTCCAGGGTTGTGATCTTGTTTTTTTCCCTGCTCCCTCCTCTCAGGATCCTGAACTCCACCATTTCATGGTCACTGCAGCCAAGGTTGCCTTTGACCTTCAAATCCCCAACGATCCTCTCCTTGTTTGTGAATATGAGGTCCATCAGAGCACCTCTCCTCATTGGCTCCTCTATCACTTGGGTTGGGAAGCTGTTATCGATGCTCTCCAGGAACCTCCTGGATTTCTTATGCCCTGCTGTGCTGTCTCTCCAGCAGATATCGGGGTGGCTCAAGTTCCCCATGAGGACCAGGGCCTGCAAACGTGAGGCAATTTCTAGCTGTCTATAGAAGGCCTCATCCACTTGTTCTTCCTGGTCAGGCGGCCTATATCAGACACCCACTACAATGTCACCTTTACCTGTCTTCTCTTTATTCCTTACCCATAAGCTCACATTTGGCTCATCATCCATCCCCAGGCAGAGCTCCATGCATTCCAGCTGCTCTCTCACGTAAAGGACAACTCGCCCTCCTTGTTTTCCCGGCCTGTCCTTCCTAAAGAGCCTGTATCCCTCCATTGCAACACTCCAGTCATGGGAGCCATCCCACCACATCTCCACAAGATCATAGCACTGCAACTGCACACAGATCTCTAACTCATCATGTTTATTCCCTATACTGCATGCATTAGTGTACAGGCACTTCAGAGGGGCACCACAGCATGCTGATTTCCCAGAAAGGGTCTGTTTCCCTCCCACATCAGTGCCTTGTAGGCACTTCCTTGATTACATGCCAATGCTGGAGGTGACCCTACTTAAGCCCTGTTTTGTTGATTTTGTGATCCCTTTCAGTCACATCACCCCAGGCCCTTTGCTCATCAGCACTGTCCATCACTCCCTCACAGAGCTACTAGTAACTCTCTCCCTCCCCATTCCTAGTTTAAAGCCCTCCTTACCAGGTCAGCCATCCTCCTGGCAAAGATACTTTTGCCCTGCTTAGTGAGGTGGATCCCATCTCTCCCAAGCAGATGTTCATCCTTAAACAGGGACCCATGGTCACAGAAACCAAAACCCTGTTGCTGACACCAGCTCCACAAGCAGTTATTGGTATGCAGTATCAGTCCCCTCCTCCTTACACTTTCCCCTCACTGGCAGGATCAAGGAGAACACCATCTAGGCCTCCATACCCCTGATTATCACCCCCAGAGCTCTGTAGTCACTTTAGACTCCAGGTTGCCCCTGGCAGTATCATTTGTGCCTGCATGGAAGAAGGGGGTAATAGTCAAAGGGTCAGACAAGCTTCAGCAGCCTCTCCATAGCGTCCCAGATCCAGGCCTCTGGCAAGCAGCAAACCTCTCTATATGACAGGTCAGGTCAGCAGATGGGTGCTTCCATCCCTTGCAGCAGGGAGTCACCCACCACTTCCTCCTGGTGATCTTGCATGATTTAGGGTCAGTTGGCCTAGATGCTTTGCTTGAAAGCACACCCAACTCCTCCTCAGCTTTGAAGGCAGTGAATCTGTTCCATAGTTGCAAGCCTTCAGGTGGAGCCAGTAGCCTTCCTCTTGTTGCCAGAAGTCACCAGCTTTAATTTTTCACCTTCCCCAGAGGTTGCACTTGCCATTCTGCTAGTGCCATTCTGCCACTCTTGCCTGTGTTTCCACTGCAGCTGGTGTCCAGGGCTCTTGAAGCTGTTGTGCCTCTGAGAAGATCCTGACTCTGTCTGTGATGCTGCACAGCCTGCTGACTTCCTCCTGTAACTCCTCCACTTGGTGACTGCAGGAAAGAAGGCCACCTCTACCAGCCTCAGGGAAAGGCCCCAGGCATTCCCTACAGCCTATACTTGCAAGGCTGCATCCACCATCTAAAGCTCTATCTAGGTCAAAGCCTCTGCCCTGGCAGGGACAGCTGCTCTAATACCTACTGAGAAATATGTCCTATGGCATGTCACTACCATACCTGAGAACATATAGGCTAGTTTGAACTGTGATGAAGATCCCCCTCTGCAACAGCTGTTGCCTCTGGGAGGCTGTACTCCAGGCCTGGCTCTTTTATAGGCCTCTCCCTAGCACCAGCTAAAAGGGGGTTTGGCCGTCTCTAATCAGCAGGTAGCTGTAACAAAGGCTCCAGGCACCTTAGGTCAAGGGCAGCTGACCATGCTTGTTAGAAGCTGCTAGAGCTTCCTCAGGCCCACATCCTTGTGGCTCCCCTTATCTTGTCCTTATTTGGCAGCAGCAGGCACCCTCAAGTTTCTCAGAGGGTTCCCAGAAGTTCCCCAGTGATCCTGGACCCTGTCCTCAGAAGCTCCCAAAACAGAACCCAGAGACTGCTGTGCAAACTGCTGCATGTTGGCTGCCTCTGTTAGCTGTACTCATCTTGATGGATATCGCATCTGGATACTGGGGCTGAGGCTCTCCTGGGACAGTCCTGGGAGGGCCCCAGACAGGGTGTCTGTTTCTGAGTCCCTAATTTGGGTTGCCCACCTGCCTTTGTGCCTCTGTGCTCTTCTGGGCTTGTGGAGATGGGTCTTTGATGGGCTGATAGCTCTCCTGTGATGGGCCTGGGAGGAGCCAGGGCAGGCTATTATTTGGGCTCTTCCACCTGCCATTGTCTCTCTGTTCTCCTTTTGTGGGTGTACAGATGAGCTTTTTATCACATAGCATAACATCTCTCACCAGTGTTATGAACACAGAGATATAAAAGGATGTTGGGTACAAAATATTTTTTTTCTTTCCCTTGTGTGTATTCGATCTAGTGGGTGGAGTCTTGGCATTCTGAAGACCATGGTCATTTAGGCAGATAAATTTGCTGAACTCTTAGTTTTCTTAGAAGGACTAGATGTTATATACCACAGGATGGTATGGAAGTGATAGGAACCTGAAAGGATGGACCTTGGATCAGGGAATATGCTGGACTTTTGTTCAGTCTCTAGCTAGATTTCTAAGGACAGCACAAATACAGTCTTGATCAGTGGTCTCCAAAGTGGGTGTGCAAGACAATCCATTGTGGTGCGGGAAGAAAATATTTTTGTACTGTTAATAAATAAAATAAAAATTATTTTAATATAGTGTTTATTTAATCTTTATCTCATCCTTTTTAATGTCTATTTTTGTGTATATTTTATAACATACATAATATATTAGTACAGTAGTACATGTGTATAATTTATAAATAAATATACATATATTCGGGGTGCATGCTCAAAAATTTTTGGAGACTGCTGGTCTAGATGATCTCGTTGTTACCTGTCAAAATCACCTATGTCCCTTTGTAGTGTGTTCTGAAACCTCGGGGGGGGGGGCAGACTTCTGCACAGAAATTGGCTATTGTAATGGCTGCAGGAATTTGTGCATATTGGGAACACAGGTGATCCAAAACTTTTATTACTTCTGAGAACTGATTCCCTTGTAATACTTTAATTGGGAAGCAGCTCATGTACTCAGGTCATGTACTCCACCACTTGTGGTCTATGGACCACCCCTGTAAAATGTCCATAAAATGTCCACAGATGTCCACAAAATGTCCATTGCATTCATTTAGTCCATGACTTTGGGCTCCATCTCTTATGGTGGTCACTCAGGATAGGAGAAGTGGTGTGTTGCATGGAGTTATTTGGCACCAAAGCCAGCTCAGGCCAGGTCACTGCTGCACTTGTCCCAAAAATCGGGGTTCATTTACCCGGTGTGCAAAATGCCAATATACACACAGAGCAGAGGTATTTTATTGTATGTTTGCGCAGATATGGGTGCCTGTCCCAAGACAGCACACCCAGCTTTCAAATTAACAGGTATTTATACACAAAGCATGAACATATTCAACTTCCTAATATATATGCAGTGTTATTCTATTAAATGATTGGTTAAAATCTCTTCGCCCAGCATGTAAATTAGTACATTGTTCTTCTTCAACTTCATCATTTGAGTCGGTGGTATAATTGGGGTAGGTGGTCTGTGAGTCAGTGGTCACGATCTCCCCCTGCCGGAATTACCTTTCCCCTGGTTTCCTACTTTTTTGGCAGATCTAAGCGGTTCTTCATGGTTTACTAACTAGGCTAGTAATACATCAGTTACACTTCTGCTTTCGACAGCTACATCCTGCTTATTAGACAAAGGCACATTGTCTAAGTTCCTATGGAGATAGGGTAGGGCTCTACAGTAGATTTCTATAGCAGCATCAATCATTATGTGAATTGTATGTTTATATTTGATTATTACACCACTTGCACTGCTTCTTGTAAGGCTTGTCCTCCATTGGTTCAGGTGGTTCCTGCTATAGTAATTCCTATAACATGCAACTCAAATCCAGGGTTACAATAATTTAAAGGTATTTCCATCACAAGCTCCACCCCGGTCCCTTTGGACCAGACCATCGGGTTTAACATTGCAATGAACTCCTCCCCTTGCCCCTGCTCTGGCTTGGACATCCACAGACTGCAGTCCCTTAGGGGTGTACCTGCTCCAAGTGGAGCCTTATCTATGAGCCACAGTCTTTTCAGGGGTATACCTGCTGTGGCATAGACTTTTCCACAGCCACAGTTGCTTTGAGGTGCACCTGTTCCAGCGTGGCCTTCTCCATGGGCCACAATGCCTTCAGAGATATACTTGCTCCAGCATGGCCTTACCCACAGCCACAGTTGCTTTGAGGTGCACTTGTTCCAGCGTGGCCTTCTCCATGGGCCACAGTGCCTTCAGAGATATACCTGCTCCAGCATGGCCTTACCCACAGCCACAGTCCCTTCAGAAGTAAACCTGCTCCAACATAGCCTTACCCATGGCTGCAGTCCCTCCAGGGGTGTACCTGCTCTGTCATGGGCTTATCCATGGCCACACGCTTTGAGGTGCTCCAGCATGACCTCCATGCACAGCCACTGATGCTTCAAGGTGTACCTGCTGCAGCATGGACTTATCCACAGCCACAGATGCTTTGAGGTGTACCTTCTCCAGCATGGACTTATCCTTGGGCTACAATCCCTTCAGAGGTATACCTGCTGTGGCACAGACATAACCATGGCCACAGATGCTTCGAGATATACCTGCTCTGGCATGGACTTGTCCACGGCCACAGATGCTTTGGGGTGTCCTGCATGGACTCATCCACAGTCCCTTCAACTCGAGTTCACACTGGAGTTCCAGCCTGTCCAGTACAGCAGCACAGAAACAGCAGCAATGCCCTGGCCATCTGCCAGCCCAGGCGCATGGCCATTGCTGTTATCAGAATGTTCCCAGGCACAGCGGAGTAAGATGATAAGCAGTACAGCAGCACGGCAAGCAGCAAAAGCAAAAAGCAGCCACTAATGAGCCCTAGACTCTAATATACAGTAAAGCAAGCAAGCCCCATGACAAGCACAGAAGCCTGCTGATTAATAGCTAAACAGCAATAACAGCTATAAATTCGTTCTAGCACATTCCAATCAAATCTGTCATTATCTCGAACCCTTCGAGCCCCACGTTGGGTGCCAAAAAGGACTGTCGTGGTTTAACCCCAGCTGGCAACTAAGCACCACACAGCCACTCACTCACTCCCCCCACAGTGGGATGGGGGAGAGAATCAGAAGGGTAAAAGTGAGAAAACTCGTGGGCTGAGATAAAGACAGTTTAATAGGTAAAGCAAAAGCCGTGCACGCAAGCAAAGCAAAACAAGGAATTCATTCACTCCTTCCCATGGGCAGGCAGGTGTTCAGCCATCTCCAGGAAAGCAGGGCTCCATCACGCGTAACGGTTACTTGGGAAGACAAAATGCCATAACTCCGAACGTCCCCCCTTCCTTCTTCTTCCCTGTTTTTTATTGCTGAGCATGATGTCATATAGTATGGAATATCCCTTTGGTCAGTTGGGGTCCTGGCTGTGTCCCCTCCCAACTTCCTGTGCACCCCCAGCCTACTCGCTGGTGGGGTGGTGTGAGAAGCAGAAAAGGCCTTGACTCTGTGTAAGCAGTGCTCAGTGATAGCTAAAACATCCCTGTATTATCAACACTGTTTTCAGCACAAATCCAAAACATAGCCCCATACTAGCCTCTATGAAGAAAATTAACTCTATCCCGGCCAAAACCAGCACAGTGACACAGCAGGCCTTTGAAATTATGGCTGAAAGCAAAGGGTCTGTCATAAACACTTCTGAGAAAAATTGCATTGCCCGATCACTGCAAGTTCTCAAATCACAAGCATGAGAACTTATTTAAACTACATGAGGATTATCAAGGTAATGCTATAGTTTTAAACTGCTCCTTACTTCATAAATCCAGCTACTCCATAGAAAGAAATATGTACCTTATAAATCTGAGTTAGATCTCTTATTTTTTTTCCCTCAAAAGAAATCAGAAGTGATGTTGGCCACAAGTTGCTATTGCCAACACAACTGGTGACTAGTTGTTAAAAGTCTTAGGAATCCTCAGTGTTTTACGTGTTATATTATTGAGTGATGCTCTTACCCACTGCAGTAGTGAAGTTGGTATAACTCTTAATATAAAAGTGGGGTGTCAGATAAGACTGTAGCTTAGTTGTGGGTGTGACTATTTTACTATATGCAGATAGAACTAAGTTGATCCTAGGAACAATATATATTAGTATAGATGAAGTGGTACAAGCTCCCCAATGTGAATTCCTCACTACTGCCATAACTTCATATCAGGATAAGTGCTTCGTCTTTGTAAATCACTTCTATGGTGCTGTTCCTTGGCAAACATTAAAGAGCACAATATTATGCAACAGTGGTGGATCATGTATTGCCTATTAAGGACTAATTCTCTGTTTTATTTAATGAAACTCTGTTCGCTGTGTCCTTCAGGATCTTAGCTCTAGCAGAGCTCAATGTATTCTTTAGCTTTTCTATATTCTTTTACTTCTCTATAGTAAACTAATGCTGATAATTAAAATTCTTATTTAAATTATTCATTGTTGTCTGCCACAGGGAAATACGGGCAGGAATGACCAGAATTTGTAATGCTAAGCTCTGTGTAGAGTGTGTGTGTTTTCCAAAACCTTGGTAATTTGTATTGTATCTTACTAGTGTTAGAATAGAACATTCAGCATTTGAATTCCTTGTCATACTGTACTGGAAACTTAATGTGTAAACTTCCTATTTCTCCCTGACATTTTCAGCTGTAATGTGGCACTGGAGGGGTTCAAATGTCTATTTGTTTTAATTTAGTTTGGTTTTAATAAACAAAACATAAAAGGAGGGAAAAAATGGCTAGTTTTTCAGATCCTTGGATCTGGTGTAGAAAATTGTGCATTTTGCATCATCTATCAGATGAAGCATTTGTCACACTGTTCCACTGAATTTGATGAAGTTTCTTCAGGATGTAAAATGTTGAACAGTGTGCACATGGTGTGTGTGTGTGAACTAAAAAAGCTGTGTCACATGCCATTTTGTTCACATTCTTTTCTTTTTTTGACATAGGAAAAGAAATCTAAGATATATATTAAGGGGGAAAAAAAGATGGATTCACAAGATTGTGTCTCAACAAATTCAAAGCAAGATATCAGCCATCACATAAAGGGTAGCTCTGGTAAACATTATCTTTGTGGCTATTGTGCAGCCTTCACCAATATAGCAGTCACCTTTCCCATCCAGAAGGTCCTCTTTCGACAACAGTTGTATGGCTTGAAAACAAAGGATGCAGTACATCAGCTGCAGAAAGATGGAATTCGAAATCTCTATCGTGGAATCCTTCCTCCATTAATGCAAAAAACAACCACCCTGGCTCTAATGTTTGGCTTGTATGAAGATTTCTCCTCTTTGCTCCATAGTCACACAAGTGCACCTGAACTTCTAACTCGCAGCATGGCAGCAGTGCTTGCAGGGACCACGGAAGCCCTTCTTACACCTTTTGAACGAGTCCAGACTTTGCTTCAGGACTACAAACATCATGACAAATTTACAAACACTTACCAGGCTTTCAAGGTACTAAAAGTCTATGGGATTAGAGAATATTATCGGGGTTTGGTGCCTATTCTGCTTCGGAACGGAAGCAGTAACATCCTCTTCTTTGGCCTACGAGGACCTATCAAACAGTGTCTGCCTGAAGCAACTTCTTATAGCACTCACTTGGTCAATGACTTTATCTGTGGCGGGCTGTTGGGTGCCATGCTGGGATCCTTATTTTTCCCAATGAATGTTGTAAAAGCTCGCATGCAATCTCAAATTGGTGGCGAATTTCAGTCTTTTTCAAAAGTTTTTGTGACAATCTGGCTAGAACGTGATAAAAAATTGATGCATCTTTTCAGAGGAGCCCATCTGAATTACCATCGTTCTGTCCTGTCCTGGGGCATAATCAATGCAACATATGAATTCTTGCTAAAGCTGTTATGAAAAATGTTACCTTCCTTTGAAGCCCCTCTATTCACTTGGGTATTTGTACATTTGAGGTCACTTAGTCTCTGTGAATAGATTAATTTATGGAACTTTTTGTGAATAACATGGAGTACCATGAAACTTGGAGAGAATTCAAAGCAGCAGTTACATTTCAGTAGGGAGATGGGTGATATTGTTAGTGGCTGCTTAGTGTGAAAGGTAATTAGTCTTATTAACGGCCTTCAATATTTATAGGGTAAATGGCAATACATCTAAATCTTGATGCAATTGAATATACTTCTAAACAAGTTAAAGTATTTATATGCTGGTGGATAAATTTACCCACAGTGGAATAACTAGACAAATGCAAAGTAAAAAAAAATATTTATATATTGGTCTAGTAGCTTATTCTATCATTTCCAATGTTTCCTAATACTCTCAGTGATCAAATTTTTCACTGTGCACATTGTATAATATGGAAGTCAAGAAGGGGCCAATGAAAGCTACTTCTCTTGCTTGATACACTACAGAGGGTTAAGAACTAAACCTTCAAATGTCTTGGGGTTCTAAATTATCTTTGGAGTTTAAATAGAAGCTGCCAATTTCTGATGAGGATTACTTTCTTTCTGAACCTCAAGTTTAAACTGAGCCTACACAAACTATTTTGCCAACCATTTTACTGCTCAGCTTTAACATGAACATCATCTCATTCATCAACATAAGGGTAGCTACTGAATATTTAACTTCAGTGTAAACTGACCCAGTGCAAAGTGGGATTGTGCCTATGTATGTGTGTGTCTTGAAATGGAAAGGTGGAAGGAGCGAAACAGCAATTTTATCTCAAGCTTTAAAAGTGTTCTTCCTTGTTGAAAGACCTTCTATTTGCAAATTTGGTATACTCAAGTTTTCTGCTTTTGTATTGCTTTGTTTCTGTTGCAAACATACGAAAACTGATCTCTCTCTGTAATGCTCAAACAGTAATACAGCTTCCTCCGATTGTCAAACTACTTGATTAACAGCCTTTTATTATCTTTTGCAAACTATTTTTGTTTAATTTGGGCTGTGGCAGAATTTTACATCAGCACTGACAAAGTGAGATTTCTGGGTATAAGCATTTAAGGCCTTAAAGGGAAAGCAAGCATAACTACCACAAAGTATTCTTTGTTTTGGGGGGTGGGGGCAGGAAAGCTTTCAGAAACTATTTTTTAATTGTTCTTTTCCTAGGCTTTAGGCCCTGTAAAACTATCAGTGATAATACAGTAAAGCAATAGGAGTTGTGTGGCTAATAACTTACACTTCAAGCATTTGTAATTTGGTTAACAGATAACAATATGCAGTAAAGACAGGGGTGTGGTCAGCTGCTACGCATGAAGGTTACTTGCATGTTTCATTCACCAACAAAGAGAAAAGTGTAAAAGTGTATTAACAAACATATAAACATGACCCCAAGTGAATCCTAGAGTGAGGAAGAAAAAAACAAACCATCAACATCATATTCCTCCTGGCCATGGACTCCAGATGCTAACAACTCACCATAAGCACTCCCCTACCACCACTGGAATGAAACCACTGACCTTAGGACCCAGAAGAGCAGTGAAAGAGTGAGCATAACACCAGGAAAAGGGATAGAAACTGAGGGGTGTGTGTTACAATTTTAACTACATCATTAATCTTTCTTTTCCTGTAACAATTAGATCGGGACTAATGATTAGACTCTCAAGATTTGAATTACACTAACAATAAATTTTTGGTTTTACTTATGTATATAAGGTGTACTTTTTCTTTGCCCATAAACAAAATTTTGAGTGTCACAGTTCCAGCAGCTTTGGAGCCTGCCAAGGCACAAGTTAGTTCACAAAGGAGAGCACTCAACCATACAAGAAGCCTCACAAAAAAAAAAAAAAAAAAAGATTCCTACATTACGTAATTAAAACAGTTGTGCTTTTCCTTAGTTTTAGAAAGTTTTCTTACTTCAAGCAGCAACAGCCCACTAACTACAGAGGATAATCCAGAAGTTTGTCCTTGCCTCAGACACAGCTATTGTCCTCTGCTTTGTCATAGCTAGTTTTCATTTCCAGTTTTAAGCCTTTCTATTTGGGCTGATATCTCCCTGTTCACAAATGGCTTTAGCAGAATTTTATGAGGAAAGCAGAGCTTTTCGTATGCCTTCAAAGGCTTGATGTTTGAGCAAAGAGAGACTTTCTATTCCACAACTATTTTTTTTTTAGTCAATTGAATGGTTAATTGCATGCTTAACTAGTTTGTAATTATTGTACTATCCTCAGCATGCTACCTGCTTCTAGGCTCTCATGAGTCAACTGTTCCTGCTCCAAAGTATGTGTGATGGTGTGATAGCAACAGGCAGACTAAAGGAGGAAAACAGCCATTTTATATGCAAACAAAACAATTTGTGTAAGCACTGGGTATAAGTACTTAAGGCCTTAAAGGGAAAGCAAGCATTCTAATGGCAGGGAGTGGGCAGAAATCAGTGAGCATTTCTATAAGAGAGCTCAGTTTAAGAAAAATACATTAAAAGAGAAAAACAAATCTATTATAAAAATGCACTGAGTTACTTTATTAAATGCTTAATTTATCATGCAAGACAAGAGAAACTGTCCACAAACAGTAAGTATCAGCCCTCTTTTGAATATACTCAATATATTGTATTAGATGTCTATACTTTTTATTATAGAATCATAGAATAGCCCATGTTGGAAGGGTCCTTGAAAGATCATCTGGTCCAATCTTTCATGGGAAAGGGAGCCTAGATGAGCTATTCTAGCAAAATGAAACCTCAAATATTTAAAAAATATTCTACGTGCACCATATTTTCCCTCATAATAAAAAATGTTACACTGAGTTGGAAAGACTTGTTCATTGCTGTAGAGAATGCGATGTTAAGGGATGTTAAGAGTGGCCGCCTCCTCCAGCAGCTCTGGCCCAGGACTCCCTCCTGCCCAGCTGCTGGAGTCTAGCCTGGTGTGCCCAGGGACCCAGGGTCTCTGCTCAGGCTGAGGGACGCGGCTGCAATTTTCCTGTCTGCAGGTTCAATCAGTAGCAAAGCTGAAGCATGTATCCCAGAAACACACACACAAAGAGGACATACACAAGACACCAACACAGCCAGTTACATAGACTGCCACAGACAAGGCACTGCCTTCAACAGCACCTACATACAGGACTCACATAAAACAAACATAGACAGCCAACTCCCCTTCCTCCTCTTTGACTGGCAGAGGTAGAAGTTCACTAGTGAAGGCACATACACAACACTCTCTAGATTCACAAGCACACACACACATTCAGGGATCCCCTGAGTACTGGCATGGCCCCTCTGTCTGCCTGATACCCCTGCCCGAATCCCAGGCCCTCTTATCTGCTTCATGGGTCACCTACTTGACAGCTAGCCCAGCTAGCATGCAAACACCCATGCACTCGAACACTTGTCCCACAGGCACTCCACTCTCACAAGTCCCCTTGGGCATACCAGCATGGACCCTTGCCTGCCTGATACCCCGGCCCAGACCCAAGGCCCCAGCTACTCCAGCTTGAAGTTTTCTAGTGAATACACATGCACACTCCCCCCCACCCAACACACACCAGTTTTGGGGACAATACAGACACTCACCCCCCACCCTAGTGGCTGGCACCAGGCACATGGGCTGTGGTGCGCGGTCCTGCTCCAGCTTCCGGCGCTGAGGAGCCCCTCACTCACACCAGTCCCTCCCAGTAGCTGGTTTTTGGGGGGCACACCATTCCTACCCCAGTAGCTGGAGGTTAAAGATCCCCACTCGTTCTAGCAGCTGATGCTGAGACCCCACTCACTGCAGTAGCTGACACCAAAAGCAGGAGGCACCTACACCCCCGGTCTGACTCCAGTGGCTGACCCCGAGTCCACTCATGCCAGTGCCCCCAGTAGCTGGCATTCTGGGCACAAAGGCTGCAGGACCTTCCCTAGATCCACAGGGCTATGGCTCCCTCCAACTAGGACCCCCATTTGCTCCAGTAGCCGACACCACAGGCAGGGGGCGCCTACACCCCGTTCTGACTCAGACACACACAGATCTCACCAGTAGCTGGCACTTAGTCCTTGCAGCACACGGGACACAGAGTGAGATTATGCAGACAGATAGTTAAGAAAACATTTAAGAATAAGATAAAAGAAGATAGGACAGACTGTGGTGATCAGGCAAAGGGCTCAGCTAGACAAGCCTGCTGATCGGCCCCGTTTTACATGCAACCGGCCCCTTTTACACCCTTTTCTGTCTACCCCCCCCTTTGTTCCTCCCTGCTCCTCTTTCCCCGGCATGGGTTTGTACAGCTCTGTGGTGGGCTGACCTTGGCTGGCTGCCAGGTCCCCACCTAGCTGCTCTCTCACTCCCCCTCCTCAGCAGGACAGCAGGGAGAAAATACGATGAAGCAGCTCGTGGGCCAAGAAAAGGACAGTGAGATCACTCACCAATTACCATCATGGGCAAAACAGACTCGTCTTGGGGAAGATTAATTTAATTTGTTGCCAATTAAAAATAGAATAGGATAGTGAGAAATAAAACCAGAACTAAATCCACCTTCTCAACATCTCCTCTTCTACCTCCTCCCCTGCCACAGAGCAGTGCAAGGGGGATGAGGAATGGGGATTGCCGTCAGTTCATAAAGCTTTGTCTCCACTGCTCCTTCCTCCTCACACTTTTCCCCAGCTCCAACGTGGGTTTCCTCCCAAGGGATGCAGTTCTTCACGAACAGACTGCTCCAGCGAGGGTCCTCCCACAGGTTCTGCCAGAAAACCTGCTCCTGCGTGGGCTCCTCTCCACAGGCTGCAGTTCCTGCCAGAAGCCTGCTCCATCACAGGCTCTCCATGGGGTCACAGCTTCCTTCAGGGCATATTCACCTGCTATGGCATGGGGTCCTCCACAGGCAGATATCTGCTCCACTGTGGTCCTTCATGGGCTACAGGGGGACAGCCTGCCCCACCATGGGCTGCAGGGGAATCTCTGCTCCAGTGCCTGGAGCACTGTCACCAAAATCGGTAATAAACCTCTTAACACCAATGTAGCATTAAGAAGCAGGCATTCTCTTTATTGCAGCGCCGGATGCATGGGGGATCCTTCCGCCTAACATGCATACCAGTTTACACAGATCTAGGTTCATTTATACAGTATATCTTTCCATATGCATAGGTTTTCACACTACTGGGCAGGACTATGTTACTTAGTAGCTTACATAATGATGATTTAGCATAACACATGCTCAGTTTTTCACATGGGGGTCCTCTGGTGGTCATAGACCCCCAAACCATGCTTTTCCAATCATGAATTCAGGGTCATTCTTCCGTTTAAGTCTTATTGTTCTCCATTGTTAAATATCACAGATTAAAGATTAATCTATTAAAGATCCGGTTTCACCAGGATATTCTTGGGTTTTCTTTTGTTCCTTCTTGGTTGACCCTTTGAACTTTATTCTTTACATGTTCCTCACTTATTTTCCAACAGCACCTCCTCCCCCTCCTTCTTCACTGACCTTGGTGGCTGCAGGATTGCTTCTATCACATTTTCTCACTCCTCTCTCTCCCAGCTGCTGTTGCACAGCATTTTTTTTACCCTTTCTTAAATGTCTTACTACAGAGGTGCCACCAACATCGCTGATTGGCTCAGCTTTGGCCAGCAGCAGATCTGTCTTGGAGCTGGCTAGAACTAGCTGTCAAACATGGGAGCAGCTCCTGATCTCTTCTCACAGAAGACACCCCTGCAGCCCCCACTCCCCACTACCAAAACCTTGCCATATAAACCAAATACAAGCTCTATCAATTCCCACACCCCTCCAACTTTCCCCCATGGTTTACAGTCTTATCAACTGCAAAGTCCAGGTTGATCTTCCTGGAAGTAGCACCTGCAGTTCCCTGATAGCCCATCAATTAGTGTGACTGGCAAGGCTTGTTTCTTGTCATTGTCCCTGTGTTTGTTTTGTCAGGTCTGTGTCTCGGCATATTTTGTTTCTGGTTTCCCCCTTTTTCCCTTAGTTTCCCAATTGACAAGGTTCCCAATCAGATAACCTTGCTGGAATAAACATTCTCACACTCTCACATGCCCTCATAATTAGTGTGACTGACAAGGTTGGGTTCCCTCGCTGCCTCCCTTATCATTTGCCAGTCAGGTTTGTGTCCCAGTATGTTCTTGTTTATGGCTTCCTTTTTGCACTGAAAAATGTCCTTGACCAGATACCCTTAAAAGGGCATACACTCTCCTTCCACATACCCTTACATGCACCATTGGCTGAAATCAGGCAATAAAAAATTTCTCCTTCACACTGGACTAAAGGGGCAATGTCAGCTTATTTATTCTATTCTAACTCGTTTTTTTAAGTCTTGGAAAACAGATATATTTTTCTTAACTTTCATTTGGCAAGTGTATTACCTGTGTTCTTAAGGGCCTACATTTCATATAGCAATAGACCCTTGTTCTATGGTGGCAGAATCCTTTTCCACACAAGTGTTAATAAGATTTCAAGTAAAAACAAAAAAACAAAAAACCAAAAAAAACCCAAAAAAACCAAAACACACACCCCCCCCCAACCCCCAACAAAACATTAAGTAAGTTTGCCAATGACAGTAAACTAGGAGGAACTGTGGACTCCCTTGAGGGTAGAGAGGCCTTACAGAGAGCTTTGGATAGACTAGAGAGCTGGGCAATCACCAACCGTATGAAATTTTACAAAAGCAAGTGCTGGATTCTGCACCTGGGACAAGGTAATCCTGGTTATATCACCGAAATTGGGAATCAAACTCCTTAACACCGATGTAGCATTAAGCAGCAGGCATTCTTTATTACGGCGCCGGATGCACGGGGGATCGTTCCACCTAGCGTGCATACCGCAGGTTACATCAACCAAAGCTTATATTCTTGAATTACATATATATGCATCAAATCTCCCAGAATGATCATGCAGATTCATTCTATTTCCCAGAACTAATTATCATATTTGCATGGTCATTACGCATGCATCCTTGAGCTCCGAGGGGCTTCTGTGGGGGGTCTCTGGTGGTCCTGGGTGTTTGTACAGGTGTGTCCTTTAGTTGACCCCTTCTTCTGGACATGCGCAATATCAGCTTGCTTATGTAACTTGCTTCCCTTCTTCATGGTGCATGGTCCCTAACAATGATTTGGCACCCTTAACGCAAACCAATTATTCTAACTACCCTCGACTTGTTGTCAAGATGGGCTGGGGCTGTACTGGGAACATAGCAGCATGACCATACTACTCCTCGTCCTTATTGTCTTTGGGCATAGTAGCATATCCATAGCCATAGGTGTACAAACACAACATTAAAGCATTGTCTACCCCACTCCTATCTCTATGTTGCTTAGTTACAAAAGAACAAACTAATCATTTTGGTTACATCTGGTTACATTTCCCCCCTTTGGAAGTTTTGAAATAATCATCTTTTCAATACTTCCATTCTTAATCTTTCATATCTCAACATAAGCAGGTGGCTTCTCTCCCGGCATTGGTGTACGATGCTTCATCACTGATTTCTGTGTCAACATTTTCTTTAAACATTGATAAACCAAACAAATCACCAAAACAACTATAATCAAAATGATTAGTGTCTGTAACAACTCAGTTATCCATCCTTTAAGAGGAAATCCAAAGTGTCCCAAAATTTGGCCTAACCCATTTGTTTGCATTTCACTCCTTAAACCTTGAGTCTGCTGTGCCACCCTCTTCATATCATCTATTAGTTCATTCAAAGCAGCTGTAACATTTGGGATGTGCACACAGCAATCTTGATTTCTGTAAATCCACAATCGTCGCTTCAATTCCCCAATGTGTTTCTCTCTGTTTTTCCTCTGCTATTTTTATCATTATTTGTGGGGTAACTATGACTTGTCGGGTGGGTGTTACCCACCATCCATCCTCATTTTCTACTGCTCTCAACTGTTCTGCCAATAATCTATCCAATTTACCATAATTTGGTTTCGGGGTTGGAAGTTTTACCAGTTTTACTGGTACCAGGGCAAGGATGCTTTGCTCCGCTGCCTCTCTAGCAGTTTTATCAGCCAATCGGTTGCCCACATTTACCACGGTTTGTCCAAACTGATGTGCTTTACAATGCATTACCGCTACTTCCTTGGGCTGCTGGATGTCCTGGAGGACTTGGAGAATTTCTTCCTTATATTTGATGGGCGATCCTTGAGCTGACAACAGTCCTCTTTCCTTCCAGGTAGCTCCATGTGCGTGAATCTGCTTTCTGTGCTGATGTATTCACAGGGAGAGCTTCAGCTTTCATCACTTGGGTGGTGGTGACCACTGCATACCCCGCCATTCATTTTCCATCTCGGACAAAGCTGCTTCCATTCGTAAACAGCTCCAAATCAGGATTAGGCAACGGTTCGTCCTTCAGGTCCTGTCTGCTAGAATATACCTGTTCAATAGTTTGCAAACAATCATGGTGTAAAGACTCACCCATTTCCAAGCTCAAAAACATTGCTGGGTTCACTGCTGTTGTAGTTTTAAGCTCCACATCATCCTGTTCCAAGAGAGTGACCTAATATTTGAGCATGCGGCTCGGGGACAGCCAATGCCCCCTTTTTTTCTCCAAGACAGAAATTACCATATGTGGGACATAAACCGTAATTTTCTGCCCCATGGTTAATTTCCTTGCTTCTCGGATTAAGATTACAGTTGCTGCCACAGCTCGCAAACATCCAGGCCATCCCTTGCTGACATTATCCAATTGCTTAGAAAAATACCCAATGGCCCGTTTCCAAGTTCCTAATTTTTGAGTCAACACACCCAAAGCAAGATGTTATCGCTCATGTACAAACAATTCAAAAGGCTTTGCTAAATCTGGGAGTCCTAAGGCAGGTGTGGACATCAAAGCCTTCTTCAGATTTTTAAAAGCTGTCCGACACTCAGGTGTCCACAACAGGTGATTCTCCTGGGATCCTTTCAAAGCTGCATAATTGAGGATCCACAATCGACACCACCGGACCATACCCAAAAATGTCTGCAATTCCTGTATCGTTCTGGGTTCTGGAATTTGACAAATTGCTTCCTTTCTGCCTGCTCCCAGTCTTCTTTGTCCTCGTGAAATTTCAAAGCCTAAATATATCACAGTCTCTTTCCCAATCCAGGCCTTGCTTTTTGATACTCGGTATCCTGCTTGTCCCAAAAAATTCAACAAGCTGATGGTCACTTGTAAACAGTCCTCTCGAGTCTCTGCTGCTATCAAAATGTCATCTACATACTGCAATAGTATTCCTTCTGAATTTTCTTTTTTCCATGCTTCCAATTCCTTTGCCAACTGATTGCCAAATATTGTAGGACTATTTTTGAACCCTTGAGGTAGCACCGTCCAGGTGAGTTGTGTCTTGCGTCCAGTGGTGGGGCTTTCCCATTCAAAGGCAAATATGCCTGGCTATCTTTGTCTAGAGGTACGCAGAAGAAAGCATCCTTGAGATCAAGTACAGTAAACCACTTATGTTTTTCTTTTAAGGATGCCAGCAAGGTATATGGGTTAGCTACTACTGGGTGAATGTCTTGAACAATCTGATTTATGGCTCTTAAATCTTGAACTAACCTATATTCCTTGCCATTCTGCTTTTTCACTAGCAATATCAGGGTATTACATTCTGATTCACACTCTATCAATAATCCATAATCCAAAAATTTTGTTATTAATTCTTCCAACCCCTTTCTAGCTTCCCACTTAATAGGATACTGCTTTTGTCTTCCCCCCATCTTACTGGTTTAGTTTGAGATTTTAGAACAACCTTTACCGGTTCCGCCAATTTAGACCAACCTGGGATTCCACTAGCCCATACCAAGGGTGTTACTGCATCCTCCACTTCTGCAGGCATTTCTTCCTTCGGTCTTGGTGTGTTCTGTAACATAAAAATTCTCGCTTCCACAGCTTTTGTTTCAGATATTAACAGCTGAGTCTCCCCATTTTTAAAAATTATTTTGTGCATTCAATTTACTCAATATATCTCTTCCTAACAAAGATGATGGACATTCTGGCATATACAAAAATTGATGAGTTACCCATTGCTTTCCCAATTTGAATTTCAAAAGTTGTAAAAACGGCCGGTTTTCCTTCTGCCCTGCTCCCCCAACAACGCTTACAGTTTTATGACTAAACCCCCCTTTGCATATATTTAATACCGAATATGTTGCCCCTGTATCAACTAAAAATTCTACTTCATCATTCCCCAGCTTTAATGTAACCAGGCGTTCAGCTGGGGTTGACTCCCCTGTTCTCCTTCAGTCCTCATCATTCAGAGTCATCAACCTAATTGCCTGTAGCAAAGGATCCAATTCTCTCCCCTTGGGACATTCCCTTTTCCAATGCCCCCTCTCCTTACAGACAGCACACTGATCTTTTGCCAGCCGGGGAGGTCTAAACGGAGGTGCTGCTCCTCCTGGTGGTCCTCCTCTTCCCCTTCCCCTACCTATTCCTGCTTTCCCTCCTCCTCCTTTCCACATTTCAAACACCTTTTCCCAATGCTACAGGCAGAGCAACATCATCTTAAACTCTTATTCCTTCCCTGTTTTTTTCCAAAGTCAATACCATACAATCTTGCGGGATAATCCCACACTGTTTTTCCACTCTGGATGATTTCTCAAAACAAAAAAAATAAATACCTCATAAGGTATTTCATCCCATTTACCCTCCCACCTACAAAACAGCATTAATTGCAAGATGATATTATACCTCAATGTACTGTTCTTTGGCCATTTTTCCCCCCTATCCAAAGTATACAATGGCCACCAATGATTGCAAAATTCAATCAATTGTTTCCGAGTTCATGGATCTCCTCCTAGATTTTTCCAATGCCTTAAAACACATCCCAAAGGTGTTCTTTGCGGGATGGGTTTTTTACTCGGAAACGTACCCATTTCCCAAAAGACTAGTGGTTGTGATTATGCACTATCACAGGCACTAGTCAGAGGGACCCCAACCCTTGTTGGAGCTCCCTCTGGGATTCCAGCCCCCTGCCGGAAATCCCAACCTTGGAGACTTCAACCCCCCGTTGAAGACTCCCCCTTGGGCCCCGCTCCACAGGCTTTTGTCTAGCAGACCCTTACCAACCGAGGTACCTCTTTAGCCCAACCCTGCGTAGCTTTCGCCGCGCCTTACGAGCAGGCTTTAGCGGGACTCTAACCCACATCCTATAGTGGGACTCTAACCCAGGTCCTACCTAGAGTTCTGTTACCGGTTAGAAGAATGCCTTATTACCTTGTTCCAGGGGATCTTGCTCAGAATCCTTCGGTCCGTGGATCGGAGGTTCTCCCCGAGAATCCCTCAGTGCCGGTTGGAGGTCCTGCGATCCCTCGGATCCGCTGAAATTCAGAAGCAGGGTCCCATCTGGGTCGCCAAAACTGTCACCGAAATCGGGAATCAAACTCCTTAACACCGATGTAGCATTAAGCAGCAGGCATTCTTTATTACGGCGCCGGATGCACGGGGGATCGTTCCACCTAGCATGCATACCGCAGGTTACATGAACTAAAGCTTATATTCTTCAATTACATATATATGCATCAAATCTCCCAGAATGATCATGCATATTCATTCTATTTCCCAGAACTAATTATCATATTTGAGTGGTCATTACGCATGCGTCCTTGAGCTCTGAGGGGCTTCCGTGGGGGTCTCTGGTGGTCCTTGGTGGTTGTACAGGTGTGTCCTTTAGTTGACCCCTTCTTCTGGACATGCGCAATATCAGCTTGCTTATGTAACTTGCTTCCCTTCTTCATGGTGCATGGTCCCTAACAATGATTTGGCACCCTTAATACAAACCAATTATTCTAACTACCCTCAACTCATTGTTAAGATGGGCTGGAGCTGTACTGGGAACATAGCAGCATGACCATACTAGTACTCATCCAACTGTATTTGGGCATAGTAGCATATCCATAGCCATAGGTGTACAAACACAACATTAAAGTATTGTCTATCCCTCTCCCATCTCTATGTTGCTTAGTTACAAAAGAACGAACTAATCATTTTGGTTACATCTAGATACAAGCTGCAGCCTTGCCCAGTTCTTCTTGCTGCATCCGACGGGGAGAAAAGACCTGAGTGGACTCCAGCGTGCACCGACCTGTTGATCGGGGACTCCATCGGCTCCTCTCCTGCAGTTGGGCAGTAAGCGACACAATGGTGCAACGCTACTGAAAAGAGGTATTTTTTTGGGAAATGAGAAAAGGGGGGTAGGGGCAAGGTCTCTCGGGAAGCAGGCAGCATTTGGTAACATTTGTTTCGTTTTGGGCTCTGCATAAGGCGTATCAGGAAAGATACGCAGCAGTAGCATAATTTTGTTTCTACACGTTTTGGGTAACAAAGGTGTTGCAGGGAGACATCCCTCGTTTTGGTTTGTGTATGAAATGTTGGGTTAGGAAATTCTTTTTCAGTACGGATATGGGTGCTGCTGCTTCCCAGGAGGCACCCCTTTGCTCTCCTCTAGGATGCGTCCTGAAGAATTGGAAGAAATTTGGGGGGATCCCATGACTAAAAATAAGCTATAACGATATTGTAATCAATGGTGGCCACAATATCAATTGGAAGATGGTGAAAAATGGCCTGAGAATGGATCCTTGAAATATAACACTATATTGCAATTAATGTTGTTTTGTCGGAGAACTGAAAAATGGGATGAAATACCTTAGGTGGATATGGTTTTTGTGTTAAGAAATGATTGGGATATTAGGAAGAAATGTGGCTTAGTGGATTCTAAACATCAGATTGGAATATATGCATTAAAAGAGAAAAAGGGAAAATCTTGTTGCATTGAATTGAAACAATCCAGAAGGAATGTATAGTACTGTGAAAACTGTAATGATGACTCCTAATCCTAACTGGGGAGATGAACAGGCTCTCCTAGAATATTTGTTTGCCACTGAGGAGAGGAGAATGATTTTAGAGAAGGCTAGAGAAGGACTAACTCAAGAACATGGGGGAGTACCTAATGCTAACACATACCTCCCAAAAGAGGATCTGGAGTGGGATCCAAACACAAGTGAGGGATTACAGAGGGTAAAGGAATATCAGAAGTTAATTTTGTATGGGATTCAACATGGAGTGCAAAAGCCTAAGAATCTATCTAAACTATCTGAAGTAAGGCAGGGGGATAAGGAAACCCCGTCAGCCTTCTATGAGAGATTGTGTGAAATAGCTCGAAAATGGACGGATCTGGATCCGGAAGATGACAGCAATTCAAAGTTATTTAACATGCTGTTTATTGGTCAAGCGGCAGCAGATATAAGAAAGAAATTACAAAAGGTAAAGAGTGCAGATGGCATGACAATCTCACAGTTACTGTCAATCGCATATAAGGTGTATAATAATCGGGAGGAAATAGAAGAGAAGGAGAGGCGGGGACGAGCAAGGCTGCAAGCTGCTTTGTTGGCTGCCTTGACAGAAGGACAAGAAAAAGGAAGAGGTAGAGGAAGTACGCGAGGTGGATTTTGGGGCCAAGGAAGGGGCCGTAGAAATTATAGTGGAAATCGTCATGACATTCCTTTTGGAACGAATCAGCGTGCATATTGTAAGCAAGAGAGCCATTGGAAAAAAGATTGTCCACACCTTCCGAATAATCAGGAAAGAGGGGCAGAAGAAGCCGTTGGGGTCATGACAGAGACTGGGTTGGACTGAAGGGGACCGGAGGAATCTATTAAAGTTTCCCCAGCCGATCCTCTGGTTCCAGTCAAGCTGGGGAATGAAATAATAGATTTTTTTTTAATTGATAGTGGAGCCACACGTTCTGTAGTAACTAGCTGTAGGGGACCCTTAAGTAGAACTAAAATAAGCATTGTTGGTGCAACAGGGAAAAAGACTTTAAGGCTGTTTTTACAAGCCGCCCTAGAGGGGCGGGGGGGGCAGTGCTGCAAGCACCCTTAAGGCAGGCAGTAGGTCCGGCAGGAGAGCCGGTGTGGGTTAAAACTCCCTTCTCGGTAGCGGACTTAAGGGCTTGGAAAGAGATGGCTGGAACATATAGGGAAGATCCGGAAAAGGTGGCAAAGGTGTTAGAAACTATTATGGAAAATCATGACCCAGATTGGAGAGATATACAGGTGGTGTTAAAGACATTGTTGTCATATGAGGAACAGAGGACTGTTGTGGTTAAGGCTAGGGAAGAAGCAGAGAGGGTTCATGCCCAGGATGCACAGGCAGGAAGACTGGAGGATCATTTTCCCTCCACCAATCCAAATTGGGATCCTAACAATCAGGCACAAAGAGCATTGTTAACTGAATATCAGAGGTTGATATTGTTCGGTGTAAGGAATGCGATTCTGAAACCGAAAAATTTGTCTAAATTATATCAGGTGGTACAGGGGAAAGATGAAACTCCATCAGCCTTCTTTAAATGATTATGCGAAGTGGCTAAGAAATGGACCGATTTGGATCCAGAGAGAGAGGCCAATGCACTAACGTTTGTGACTTTGTTTGTGGGGCAGTCGAATCCTGATATTAGGAGAAAATTGCAAAAGATAGAAGGAGAAGAGGCAAGATCTATGAACAAGTTATTAGAGGTGGTGTGGAAGGTGTATAATAACAGGGAGGAGGAAGAAAAGAAGCGACAAGAAAAGGAGCAAGTTAAGAGAGAGAGTCGCAAGGCTCAACTGCTGGCTGCAGCAATAGCAGAAGGCAACCAAAATAGTAGAAGGCGAAATGATGGGTATAGGTTAAATGGAGGGACTATGATGACCTCCTTCTTTAGACCTGGGGAGGGTAAACCCTTGAATAAGGATCAGTGTGCTTTGTGTAAACAAAAGGGGCATTGGAAGAGGGATTGCCCTCAGAATCAATTCCGGAGGAATTTTCCAAGAAAACAAGAAGATCCCAAGGTGGAAGAGCTGCTTACTCTGGGTCAGGATTCAGATTGATGGGGACCGGGGGATGAATCAGAAGTTTCCCCGACAGAACCCCTGGTTACCTTGAAGTTGGGGAATGAAAAGGTAGATTTTCTAATAGATACAGGAGCGACATGTTCAGTGTTAAATACTTGTAAGGGTAAATTGAGTCAACAAAATATAGCTATTATTGGAGCCACAGGGAAAAGGGAGGTAAGGCCTTTCTTCCAACCGCTTAATAAGCGTGGAATTGGAAATCGAGTTATTACTCACAAATTTTTATACGTTCCTGATTGCCTGATGCCTTTGTTGGGAAGAGATTTACTCAACAAACTAAATGGACAAATTGTTTTTGAAAAAGGCAATATACAGGTACAGATACCGGAAGAAAAAGCCCTGGAAGCGCAAGTGTTAATGGTGCAGGAAGAAGCACAAGAGACTCCGGACCCTGAGACAATCCCGGAAGAGATATTTGTCAGAGTGGGAGATGGACCCGGAGTAACGATGAATCTCAATATGAGTATGGTCATTCTCGTTTATTCAGATTACTTAACAGGTTTATATAGAAGCTAAGCAAAGCACACGCTAACAGCGGCTATTCTATTGGATAACTATACTTGTCCACGTGCTTAAAACAGTTATACGATTGGTACAAAGTTGCCGTTCACGCACTGTTCACAAAGGGGGGTTTATCAGCACTTTCCCAGACTTAGTCCCGCTTATCTTGCTTTACCAAGTACTCCTTCTGCTGTTCTCAAGGGAATTTCACCTTGATCTCTGGCTCCCAGGCCCCATCAAAGGCTGGATTGCTCACATCAATTAAGCTGTGTCCTTTTTCACTTAACCATTCTTCCACAATTCCCCCTTCTTGTTTTTGAGCGATCCAGGCATGATTTATCATGGTTCTAAAAGCCTTTTTGACACAGCTACATGCTACACAAAAACACAGACCTATGATAACTAAAATTATTAAAAGTTGTAATCCCTCAGCTAACAAACCCTTCAGCCATGATGGTAAGGACCCAAACAAACTGGTTAACCATTCATCAAAAAACCCTTGATTTTGTCGAATTTTGTTGGCATGCTCCTTCAGCCATCGTAGTTGTTTGTGAATTGATTCACTGTGATCAGACAGGTTCATACAACACATGCCTTCAAAATCCTCACAACCATGACCTTGGGCTAATAACAAAAAATCAATTGCTGCTCTATTTTGCAAAATTGCGTGGCGTAAGCTATTTTGATCCTCTAATAACGTTTCTATTACCTGGGTAGTGACATTTGCTTGTTTTTCAGCCCAACAGGCTAATTGCCCAACCTGTTTCAGGGCTCGTCCTGCTGCCCCCCCAGGTATGAGCAGGGACAGGAACACTCTCTCAGTAGTACTGAGGAGGGTAGGTTCATCATCGCAATCTGGGGAAAGACCCTTGACCCCCCCCCCCCTTTTTTTTTTTTTTTTTTTTGAGTACTGTATGTCTAGGTCATAGGATCAAGATGCTTAAAACGTGAAAAGGAAAAAAAAACCCTTTAACTGTAATTTAAGCAATGAAAAGTTACAATAACTAAGTAGTACTATGCACGACAATCCTTCTCAGTCATCTCTAGAACTTGAGTAGTTTTTCATATTACCATTCACAAAAATTCAATAATGATCAATAATGAAATAATATTGATTTAATATTATAATGAAATTTAATTTCATATTTAATATTATATTTAATTTATTATATAATTTAATAATTTTAATAATTTTCATAAAAATTAATTTTAGTAATTTTAATTAAACAGTTTTATTAATTTTAATTTAATTTTATATTTAATTTAATATTTAATTTAATATTATAATGAAATAATAATGGTTAATAATGAAATAATAATACTTGCCAAATAATGTTTTTGCTTTAGTGGTCTGGATACAGTTACAAAGTAACTGTGAATGACAATCTTGGCATATAAATGGTTAGCAGATATTCATTCCAGAATTTAGGCAGCTGTCTGGTGCCACCCGATACATTTTGTAAATAGTTTTCCATATAAAATGTCTCACAGAAGGCTTTACAGCTAATTATCCTTTGTATATGCATACATAAGAGGATACCAGTTGCAATATAATCCATATTTGGCTTTTTTTTTTTCTCCCCACTTTCCTTGCCCATTTTCCTGTATAACCAGAAACGCTAATGTCGCAGGGCCTTCAGCCCCCCCACAGGCTTCCAGTGTCCTTCTAGAATTGCATCTTTGATGACACCACTCCAGCGTGTGGTTCTAGGGAGCGCTGGAGGGTTCATTAAACATGGAGGCACAGCTTCTCCTTTCCTTTTTGTTTGTAATTCCAGAGTATCAAGACGTTTTAAAACTGCTTGCAACACTTTTGCAGTGGCATCAGAGGATTGTGGCAGCTCCTCCCCGCTAGATGGTGTGGTAGTTCCAGAGGATTCCGTACAGGGAGGTAGAGGCGGATAGAACGAGGTTGAGGGCGGCAACGGAGGCGCGGAGGGTGGTTCACTGGGCGGAGCTGCAGGGGGAAGTCGGCAGGCTGTTCCGCCCAAGTCGTTAGGTTTTGTCGCTCCCGCCCCTCCAGGGGGTTTTGGCGGAGCTACTTCCGCATTCGCTTCACAGTTTGCATTAACTCTGCTAACAGGAACTTCCGCCTTTTCTGGCGCCTGCATTGATTCCGCCATAGCACGCAGTTCAGAAACATTTTTACAGACAGTTCCAGACGCGCCTCTCACGGCAGGCAGCCCAAAAAATCGCGCAATAGGTCCCGGTTTGTTTTCGGGCTTATCTTTAGACACTCCCGGACCTAACATTTGGGCAGCAGCGCAAGCTACTTCCCTCTCCACCTTCATCGCTTTCAAAGTTTCCAAGACAATGTTCCAGAGTCCACAAACCGCCTTTATTTCCTTTTCGTCCTTTTCATCCCCCTCTATTGTTTTCTGCCACATTGTTCCTCCAAAATCTCACCATTCCAATATGGAAAATAACATGCAGGTGTCAGAAAAGTGACCCCAACATTGTCCCAACTTAATCAACCTAATTAACTGCTTCACTGGTGCTTCTATCCCTCTCTTAGAGAGGATTCCAGTGAGCAACGTGGCCACAGCTTCTGTTTCCATCACTGCGCCTGAGAGGTGAGGAGCGACCTCACACCGGCGTCTGCCCTGCTTCTTGCTCCAGGCAGAGCTTCTCTCAGCCGTGGTTTCCCACTCCCGTCCTCTAGCTGCTTACCGCAGTCACGGAGATTTCATCGGCGAGTAACCATCCTCTGCTACCAGATGTCGGAGTGGGAGACGGACCCGGAGTAACGACGAATCTCAATATGAGTATGGTCGTTCTCGTTTATTCAGATTACTTAACAGGTTTATATAGAAGCTAAGCAAAGCACGCGCTAACAGCGACTATTCTATTGGATAACTATACTTGTCCACGCGCTTAAAACAGTTATACGATTGGTACAAAGTTGCCGTTCACGCACTGTTCACAAAGGGGGGTTTATCAGCACTTTCCCAGGCTTAGTCCCGCTTATCTTGCTTTACCAAGTACTCCTTCTGCTGTTCTCAAGGGAATTTCACCTTGATCTCTGGCTCCCAGGCCCCATCAAAGGCTGGATTGCTCACATCAATTAAGCTGTGTCCTTTTTCACTTAACCATTCTTCCACAGATATTGAATGCAGTGCCCCCACCGGTATGGGCCTCCGGGATCCCAGGATGATCACGCACTGCTGAACCGGTAAACATCACATTGAAACCTGGAGCACGACCGGTAAGACGAAAACAACATCCTATTAAACTAGAAGAGAGAAAGGGTTTAGAACCCATAATAGAAAAGTTTATGGTTCATGGACTGCTACGAGAATGCCAATCGGAGTATAACACTCCGATTTTACCAGTAAAGAAACCTCATTCAAATGAATATAGGCTGGTTCAAGATTTGAGAGCAGTAAATCAAATTGTGCAGGATGTCCACCCAGTGGCAGGAAATCCGTATACTTTATTGACTGCAATTAAAGAAACAGATCAGTGGTTCACAATATTAGATTTGAAGGATGCTTTCTTTTGCATCCCTTTGGAATTTGAAAGTCAAAAGATATTTGCCTTCGAGTGGGAAAATCCAAAAACTGGCCGAAAGGCTCAACTGTGCTGGACCGTTCTTCCGCAAGGATTTAAGAATAGTCCAACAATCTTTGGAAATCAACTAGCGAAGGAATTGGAGGATTGGCAAAAAGAAAATCCAGAAATAACTCTGCTACAGTATGTGGATGATATCCTTTTGGGAACAAGGACATTAGAGGACTCTGTACAGTATACCATTGATCTCTTGAACCTTTTAGGAGCAGCGGGGTATAAAGTGTCGAAGAAAAAGGCACAAATTGCACAACAGACAGTGACTTATTTGGGATTCACCATCACCAAAGGTCAGCGAAGCCTTGGTCCAGAGAGAAAAGAGGCAATTTGTCAAATACCAGAGCCTGTGTCTAAACGAGAGCTAAGAGCATTCCTGGGAACGGCCGGGTGGTGTCGCCTGTGGATTATCAATTTTGGACCGATTGCAAAACCCCTTTATGAGGCTGTGAAAGGTACAGAGGAACTTCTAGAATGGACTCCAGAATGCCA
This sequence comes from Mycteria americana, assembly GCF_035582795.1. Lineage (NCBI taxonomy): Eukaryota > Metazoa > Chordata > Aves > Ciconiiformes > Ciconiidae > Mycteria > Mycteria americana. The sequence continues at coordinate 6,007,751 of NW_027445436.1, read as the reverse complement.
AACAGCTTTTTCTAAATTGAAAGAAGCCTTGATGTCGGCACCCGCACTAGGGCTTCCTAATTTGGAAAAACCTTTCGAGCTTTTTGTGAATGAAAGACAGCATGCTGCGCTAGGGGTTCTGGTCCAAAAGACTGGATCTTGGAAAAGACCAGTTGGATATTTTTCTAAGCAACTAGATCAAGTAAGCAAAGGATGGCCCTCTTGTCTAAGAGCCGTCGCTGCGACTGTGCTGCTCGTTCAGGAAGCTAGGAAATTAACTCTGGGACAAAGAACGACGGTACAGGTGCCACATGCTGTGACAACAGTTCTAGAGCAAAAGGGGGGACATTGGTTATCCCCTAGTTGAATGATGAAATATCAGGCTGTGTTATTAGAACAAGATGATGTGGAACTGAAAGTAACAACCACCTTGAATCCAGCCACCCTGTTACCGTTGCCTGGGGAAACTGAATTGGAACATGACTGTCTAAAAACAATTGAACAGTTATATGTGAGTAGGACTGATCTGGAAGATATACCTCTGGATTCAGCAGAATTAAATTTGTTTATAGATGGGAGCAGCCAAGTGATCAATGGAGTCCGAAGAGCCAGATATGCAGTTATTATTGGAGGAGAAGAATTGGATGAATGGGAAGCAAAAGCCCTCCCTGCCAACATGTCTGCCCAGAAGGCAGAGCTGGTAGCATTAATAAGAGCTTTAGAGCTCGCAGAAGGAAAGACTGTGAACATATGGACAGATTCTAAATATGTTTTTGGAGTAGTTCATGCACATGGAGCAATTTGGAAAGAAAGGGGTCTCCTTTTGTCACAAGGAACACCAGTTAAGTATGGAGAACTAATAAGAAAATTATTGCAGGTTATTAAACTGCCTGAACAAGTAGTAATCATGCATTGTAAGGCTCATCAATTTGGAAATACCCCTGAAGTGATTGGGCATCGACAGGTGGATTTAGCAGCTAAAAGAGCAGCAGAAGAACAACAAGTTTTGGGAATATGGCCTGAGAAGTATGAAGACTTAAAGAGACCACCGACTTATAACGAGGAAGATGATCAATTAGCTAAATTGCTCAATGCAAAGAAGAACAAAGATGGATGGTGGACCACAGAAGATAATCGAGTAGTAGTACCTCCAAACGTTATGAGAGAATTTATGGAAAAAGATCATAGAAGAACACATTGGGGGGTAGAAGCTCTCATGGACAATGTTAAACTCCACACTTTAAGTGTAGGGATGGGAAATATAGCCAAGAGTATTATCGAGAAGCGTGAAATCTGCCAGCGAAACAATCCTCGAACTCAACCCAGACCTCCACCCGGGAAAACTAAGAAAGGAAATACTCCCGGCGACTACTGGCAAATAGATTTCTCAGAGCTTCCCAGGCAAAGTGGGTATCGGTATTTGTTAGTATTAGTGGATACTTTCTCTGGATGGCCAGAAGCCTTTCCCTGTCGCACCAATCAGGCCAGAGAAGTAGTTAAAGTATTATTAAGAGAAATAATTCCTCGTTTCGGGATCCCAATTGGAATGTCCTCAGACCGAGGACCCCATTTTGTGGCCAAAGTACTTCAGTCATTGGCAAGAATATTAGAAATAAAGTGGGATTTACACACACCGTGGAGACCGCAGTCTAGTGGGAAAGTAGAGAGAATGAATCAAACAATTAAAAGGCAATTGAATAAAATTTGTCAGGAAGCGCAATTAAAGCGGCCAGATGCTCTCCCGTTAGCATTGTTAAGAGCAAGGATTACACCAAGGTCTAGACAAAAGGTCAGCCCCTTTGAAATACTATACGGGAGACCTTATCAAAGTATTAATCATGAGCCAGGATCCATAGAATTAATATGGAAACAATATCTTAAGGAATATGTGATTTCTCTAGGGAAGGTTTTGTCTTCCCTTAACAGGTATCTACATTCGAGAACCCCTTTGGGCCTGGATACTGCAGTTAACGAATTTCAGCCGGGAAATTGAGTTCTCCATCTAAGAACTTGGAACGACGAACCTCTGAAAGAACGTTGGAAAGGACTCTTTCAAGTCCTCCTGACTACATATACTGCAGTCAAGCTGGATGGAGTAGAGCCGTGGAATCATCACACTTGGATTAAGAAAGGACTTCCACCGGAGAAGTGGACTGTGGAGAAACAGAATGAAAGCCCTTTACGACTGAAACTTAAAAGGGACAATTCATGAATTGTACTTGGGATCAGGGTATCGCTTATGTTGATTTAGATTGTACACAAGGCATATTCTTATTTGTAGTCATCGTAATCTCGTTTATGATTTTGATGGAGATATGGAGGCCAAAATTCTATAGTGATTCATCTAGTGATGTTAGCAAGAATTGAGGGATTAGAAGAAAATTTGATCTTGAAATTGATTCAGGGATTTGGTAAATTACAAAATGCTATGGGCATTACCACTTGCCTCCCAATTCCACATTCTAGTAAAAATCCAATAGAATGGGGAATCCTGACTTTAAGAGACCTTCCCTTGGTAAACTGGAGTCAAATAACTGATCAACAAACCAAAATTCCGATGAGAGAAATTATAACCTGGACAGTAACAAATAGGAAGTGTAATGGGACTCTTGCATTGTTACCAAATGGAGAATCTTTGTGTTGGTCAGTCAATAGTAACCATGTAAGAAACACAGTTTCCAATTTGGTTAACCAACAACAAGGAAAATATATGTATAAGACAAACTGGAAAAAGCCAATGGCAGACAAATGGAGGTATATGAACCTTAGTTCATGGTGGTTTGGATAGGACAAATTGGAAGCACTAAAAATCAATATAAAGAGATTATTACAAATCCCAAAGAAGGAGAGTACGTCCCCAAATGGAACTGTACTCAGGTATTCAACTGCTCTCATATGGGAATCTTGAAAAACATAACCGGGGTAGAAAAGGCATTGCGAATTGGATGTCAGTGTCGAAATTTAATTGTAGAACAACACGTAGCACAACATATGGCACACAGACAAGTCCAATGCCACACAGAAACTATTTCATCTCCAGGATATACTGTGTGGGTCTTAAGTGATGGAACTTGGACAAACAGACTTCATTTTGATATCCCAAATCACCAAATTACCTTAGGAGCGTTAACATTGTGTCCATTATGGAAAAAGAATCCCATTACACCTCAGTTATGGGGAAAACTCAAAAGAGAATTTAAAAAGGATCCATGGCATGGCCCATCAACAGCTCCGAATGTCGGGTGCGCCATGGAGTCAGTGTTAGCCCCCGGAATAATGGCTTACGAGAACCGAGTACTGTTTGCAAATCTAACGCGGCAGATGAATAGTTTGGAGAATGCAACTAAGCAGGGGTTACTTGTAATAAACAAACAGGTGCAAGCAAACAGTGAAATGACCTTACAAAATTGTCTAGCCTTAGATCTGTTATCGGCCAAAGAAAAGGGACTATGTGGATATTCAAACCTGGATAAGGAACATTGTTGTGTTCACATTCCTAATGTGACTGAAGACCTAAATAAACAGATTGACCAAATTAGACGAGTAGCAATGGGAACCCAAGAATTACAGGAGAGTGCCAAGAACAATTGGATAAACAAAATTCTGCAAAGTGGGAGTGGATGGTCTCTTACAGGACAGTTAGCCAATTTAGCCCAGGGTTTGATTCTTCCAGTGACTGCAATAATCATCATCATCATAATTAACTGTATGAAACAGGCAATACTGAAGACTGTCTTTGTCGGAAACATGATGCTAACCAGAGATGGTGGAAGATGTTCAAATGAAATATTTGAAACTTCCAAAGAGGGGAATTGTCACCTTGAATCATGTATATATGTGTATATATTTTAGAAAAAAATAGAAATAGTATGGGAGTTATTAGTAGCTAAGAAGGGATCACAGTTAGGAGTAGAAACTAGCATACGAGAATATGAGAATTGTAGAATCTTCAAGGTAATAGGTAATGTCCAGGCCAGATAAGAGGGTACGGGCACTGCATATTTTACTAAGAAGCATATGTTTCTTCTAAAAGAATGCAAAGCTGTAACCCTTCAAAGACCAATAACAGGAACATCCTCTTACCGGGAGAGCCATAAAGATAAAGGGGCACCACAACAACCATGAAAACAACAGGAATCACAGTAACTAGGGGAAAAGTAAAGGCGGCAGGGGGAGATTGCAACCACTGACCCAACTGAGGAACGAAAGGAGGACGACGACCCTCACCCTCTCTCCTTGTGAGCATGTGTAGTGAATTAAAATCACACTGTAGCTTTAAATCGAAGCGGAGAAAATACGGACCAATGGAAGAAGAGGATGCTTAGTCAGTCTAATGATTATGTATTAGATAGGCGTGGTGTGTTAACTTTCATGTATAAATACTGAAGAGAATTACAATAGGTGTGCTCAATTTGTGGAAATATTCCACCTTGCACAGAATAAAGCAATGTCTCATCTCTAAACATACTTTGTGTGTTTCGGGAGTTATTTTACAGCGAGGCAACAGGGATGCCATTCAGAGGGACCTGGACAAGCTCGAGAAGTGGGCCCATGTGAACTTCATGAGGTTCAACAAGGCCAAGTGCAAGGTCCTGCACCTGGGTCAGGGCAAACCCTGGTATCAATACAGGCTGGGTGATGAAGGGATCGAGAGCAGCCCGTCAGAGAAGGATTTGGGGATGCTGGCCTCATCAGTGCTGAGTAGAGGGGAATGATCACCTCCTTCAACCTGCTGGCAATGCTCTTCCTAATACAGCCCCGCTCTCTCCGTTCCAGGCTAAACAACAGTTAATGAGTCTTAATCGGATCACCCTTTCTGAACAGGAGGCGGGTGCTCTCCTTGAGGTGAACCAATGGGAGAACCCTTTTCTTGAGCGGTGGTGTCGGGTTGGACTAAGCGGTGGGACGAGGCAGGAGGAGGAAATAGTTGTCGTCAATGAAGTCATAATCTTATCCGTCTGTGGTTTTGTATTCTGAGTGACTCACAGAGAAAGAAGCCGTTCAACGCAACATTCTTCCAAAGCAAGGTAACTGTAATTTACGATTTCATCCCCCCCCTTCCCATGTATGCTCTCAACCTTTTCCATTATAGTTTTTTTAAAAAATAATTTATTATTATTAACTATGTAAGCACGCATCGTGCCTGCTTTCACTCCTTAAAAAATATGCCTGCTGGCTTCAAGGATTATTATGTGCCTTCCTTTTATTCCTTTCTGCTGTCTACAATTCTTATTTCTTAAAAAATATTTATATTTTTCAGTGGGTGAAGAGAAAAAAAGTTTTGTTCTAGCATTTCTGGAATAATCATAATGTAAATCTCCTCTAATAAGAATAAAAAAACCCATCAACCTTCTTCCTGATTTGCAAGTCAGCTGCACCAACAGAGAGAAGGAGGAGGAAGCAGGGAATGGTGTGTATGTACATCTATCAATTTATCTGTCTGTGTGTATATGTAATTCTTAAAGAAAGTGTCTGAAAAATTAATTTAAGAATAACCGGCTGCTTTTGTAATCCCTTGGTATTGTGTCTGAAGCGAGTGTTTAAAAGGCTCCGGGCAAAGCAGTCTAAACAGAAATAGATCCCAGAAGCAACAGCCTCTTCAGGGGCAGCTCAGCAGCTATGATGGGGCTGGGAGTTGGTCTTGTGTGGGTTTATTTATTTATTTATTTATTCCTCCCGTGCATTAATTGATTGATCTGTATTTTAGTGGCTCTAAACAGTGTGTTGGGAGGGAGACTATAATTTTCCAGCCTTTTGAGCGGAAGGGTTAGTTTTATTGCATGCAGCTGAATGTTGCACTTTGAAATCCATTGCCTTCTGTTTTGGGGAAGGGGAGAACAAGTGCTGCACTTTGTGAGTGTCTTGTAACGGCATTGTTGTCTTCTATTGCAAAGAATTAAGTAGATGTGGCTGAGGAAAGAGAAGTGGAGTAGAAAGAGCTGTGTGTGAGGAGTGGTGTTACTTGCTAGAGCAGCAGCATTAACTAGTAATGCTAAGGAGGCCGTGAGCTGGATAATCTCCCTGTCTGACTGCCCCAAACATATGAATGTGCGAGAGAACGTTTGGGGGGCGAGGGATTCACTAACCAAGGCTGCAGCTCTTGCCTTTCATTTTAGTATCTTTCAATCTCTGGTTTTAATTGCACAGTCAAGTCACTCCTGCTGTAAAAATGTTGTGATTAATTTCCTAAAATAGCTTCTCTCACTCCCTTTTTTTCTGGGGGAAAAAAAGCAAGTGTCCCGTGTGTCGTCCGTGTCCCCCCCGTCCCGTCCCGTCCCCGTCCCGTCCCCCCCCCCCGCAGTAGTCTGAGGAACAAAGAGTGGTATAAAACAACATGTGCTTACAAATTTGTAATTGTCTTCCATGCAGTTTGCACGTTATTTCCGGTATGATATTTCCTGTATATATGGAAAATCTCCCTTTTTTAGGGGGGAGTACATACACGCTTATATTAATATAGATGCAAGTTCTTTGTAAAGATGAATCAAGTTCTCATCATCCTGTTGGGAGAGGGGTCTTGTTCTTTGCACACACAAAAAAAAGGGTGGGTTGTTTGTGGGTTTGTTGATTTGTTTTTTGTTTTTGTTTTTTTTTTTTCCCCTCTCCCTCTCGGTGGTTAAAAGGAGGTAAGGAGCAAATGGGGCTTTTAGGAGTGTTCCAGTTGTTACTGTGTGCTGAGTAAACCTGGAGAAGGAGAGCAGTTACAGCCTGTCTCTATCTCTGGAGAGAGAAAGGCAGTGTTTTGTGGTAGCTGGGGGTGGTTTGTTGGGGGTGGTTTTGGGGTTTTTTTTGTTTTGTTTGTGTGGGGGGGTGGGGGTTTTTTTGTGGTGGTGGTTGGTTTTTTTTCTTCTTCTTTTCATTCTTCCCCCTGCGTATGCGTTCAGCAGCAGAGAATCGGGAAGACACAGCAGCCAAATACAGATTTACACATTTATGGACGTGTTTGATTGGTGTGACACGGTGACGGAAGAAGAGGAGAGAGAGGCCTAGCTTTGCCATGAAACATGTTTCCTGTCTATGCGTTTGGCTCTTAACCCAAGTTGTGCATGCTTAGATTTCACTTTTGGGTGTCGCTTCATCAAGGTAACCCACCAGGAAAAGTAGTGCAGCCATTGTTTTGTAGAGTGAGAGAAGAAAGCAGGACTGGCTCTTTCAAAATCGATTTTGAGATCCTCTTGATTGAGGCTAAAACTTCCTAGGAAGGAAATATAGTTCTGCTAAATGTGCTTGCATGTTACTTGTATGTTTGTGGATGGAGGTGCTGGGGTGTGTTACAGTTATGAAGTTGAGGCCTGTACATTCCCTGGCAATTCTGGAAAATTCATGTTGGGGTTTTAAAATAAAAAAAAAAAAACCCCAACTAGTTACTGTTTAATGAAGACAATCAGAGCGAGAAACTTGCAATCTCTAAAGATCCAGTCTCTTTGTGTGTAGGGGGAAGGGGGTGCTTGAGTTTGGTTTGTTTTTTTTTTTTTTATTATTATTTCAATATTATTCATATGAAGTTTGTATGTAGATAAAATAAGTGATACTTCCCCATACCACATTTAAGGAAGCCCCCTATATTTGCTAGGGGAAGAATGGTGTTTATAAATTTGTCTTTTCATGCCCAAACAAAATTTATGATTAAGGAGAAACAAAATATACACAGTGGAAAACAGTATTTTTTTAACCTATAATTGGAATCAAATATTTTAGAAGATATTCTAAAGAATCAGATATTCAAAAATAATTTTTAAAAAGTGAGTGTAAGTATTATTGAATAAATACTGTGCTGTAACCTCAATATAACTAAATAGGTTATAATGGAGTTGAATTTTTTTTCCTTTATTTTGGGTTTTGATGTTCAAAGTTTTTTTTTTTTATGTCCAACATTGCCAAACATTAGATGAACTCCATTCTTTTGAAGAAGGGTTTTGATGAATATTTTAGACAAGTAATTGGCTGAAGAGTTGAAGATGTGGATTTTTTTTTTTTTTTTTAACTGTAGCAAACTAAATCTTGTGTTTGTTTTCTGTTTAAATGATATGGAACCCACGTGATTTACAGCATCGTTCCATTTGCTACCTTTTCTGTATATTTAGATCTTTCTTTGGTGTTACTCACATCTAACCATAACCCCTGAGATCGAGGCAATAAATGTTACACCAAAATTTTCTTTCATTAGTATTTTGAGAGCTGCATGTGAAGGCCAGCAGCCTTTTTTGTGTGAGTCAGTGTATTGTTATACAAATGAAGGCCCTTCTTTCTAAAAGGAAACTTTAATTTAGCAACCAGTGAGACCATTTTTACAAATCATTGCAATACGCATTATATATTTTGTTTCCTACTGCAATTGATCTCCATATATAGAGTGTCCTTGACCTCCGCCTCTTCTGTGCTCCTTCATTTCAGTTTTTCATTTCGGATTGATCCTCTAGTGGGAGTAATAAATGGAAAATTACAATATAAAGATTATTTGCCATGAAAATGGAGGCAAGTAGAAGCTTATGCCTTATTTGCACAGCTTTGATAGTTTGCAAATATATAGGATAATAAGATTGAAAAAGATTTTGTCACAAAAAAAAAAACCCCACAGCTATCACTTTTTGTATGAGCATCTCTCTCTCTGCTTCCTCTTGATCCCTAACCAGTCAACAAAGTAACGAGTGAGTCTTCTGTCCCTTAGAAGTAGAATAAAATCTGCGTATGTAGCACTGAATAGTGCTACTCCAAGTGTAGACTTGATTTTTAGGCACTGGCAGAGTGTTGTGAATATTGGTATGTGGTGAAGAAGTAGTTCCTTATACTCTTAACTCCAACTATCTTCTTTACTCTTTTCCTGAAGGTTATTGCCTTCTGTAGCAAAGCTGTTAAAAGGGATCATATACGCATGCCTCAACTTCTTAAGTGAAAAATTTGATAATGTTGCTTATGCTCATCTTCTATGGGCACTGACTCTTGATGACTTCCCTTGGGATGGCTGTAGTAGATCCAGCCCCTAGCTGTTAGCTGCTCTTTTCTTGGTGCTGATTTTTGTTTTATTTAACTATATAACTTAGGCTGTAATTTACAGTGCTGCAGAAACTGCTTCATGAAAAACCAAAACAACTAGATAGTAGGGATGAGCTTCTACAAGAGGATTGGGAAAGAGTTGGAGGTGGGGACTACTAGAACTATCCAAAAGTAAGCAGTCTCCTTTTGTAAAATAATCTTATGTTATTTGACCTCCACACTGAAATGTCTGTGGTGCAGGTACACAACCCATTTTACTTGCTCTACTGTGGGTGAGGATGGTGATCTCTGACAGAGGGCTGGAGAAAAAGCTGGGGCAGTTTACAGAGCTTGTTTGTCTCTGTCCGAAGCATCGGGATAAAGAACTGAGGTGATGTATTTCTGATTCTATGGTTTGTATGCAAAACTGCAAGTTGCCTTCCAAGAGTGAACTTTTATGAGTCCAGCTCCTGTTATGTAAATTGAATAATGCCAGTTTATGTCAGTTGAAGATCTCTTTCATTTTTACTGGTTTTATATTGTTTCATATACACTTTGTGTTCATTGATTGAATCATTGAATTCAGTCATTGATTGAATCATCGTATTAACACCACCTCCACAAGGAAGAGAAGACGGGTTATAGTTGCGGGTGACTCCCTTCTGAGGGGAACCGAGGGTCCGATATGCCGGATGGACCCTCCTCTTAGGGAAGTCTGCTGCCTCCCTGGGGCCCGTGTGAAGGATGTCACGAGGATACTCCCTAGCCTGGTACGGCCCTCAGACTATTACTCTCTACTGCTTTTCCATGTGGGGGGCGATGAAGCTGCAACACGAAGTCCTAGGGCGATCAAAAGAGACTTCAGGGCCTTGGGACGGCTAGTAAGGGACTCTGGAGCACAGGTTATTTTCTCCTCTCTCCTTCCAGTGGTGGGCAGAGACGCAAGAAGGAACAGAGGTACCCAATCTATTAACGCATGGCTCCGTGGCTGGTGTCATCACCACGGATTTGGTTTTTTTGACAACGGGATGGCCTACACAGCACCGGGTTTGCTGGCGTCTGATGGGATTCATCTTTCTCAAAGGGGAAAGAGAGTCTTTGCTCAGGAGCTTGCGGGGCTCATTGACAGAGCTTTAAACTAGACTCGAAGAGGGAGGGGGATAATATCAGGCTTGCCCGAGGGAAGCTGAGGGGCGACGTGCCACGGTTAGAGGGAGCGGGTGCCAGCGAGGGCACGCGGCCTGTGTCTCTGAGATGTGGGGGGTACACTGGGGCACAGTTGAAGTTGAACGGAGTTGAGCTAGGGGATACTGAGGCAACAGGAGCCAAGAGGGAAATGCCTCAAAGCACGCAAGGGGTGTTCTTCTATGAAGGAGACACGGACGACAGCCCAGCTGAAGCGCCTCTACACCAACGCACGCAGCATGGGCAACAAGCAGGAGGAGCTGGAAGCCATTGTACGTCAGGAAAACTGTGATATGGTTGCCATCACGGAAAGATGGTGGGATGACTCGCACAACTGGAGTGCGGCGATGGATGGCTATAAACTCTTCAGGAGGGATAGGCGAGGCAGGAGAGGTGGTGGGGTAGCCCTATACATCAGGGAGTGTCTGGATAGTTTAGAGCTCGATGATGGTGATGATAGGGTGGAGTGTCTATGGGTAAGAATCAGGGGGAAGGCCAACAAGGCAGATATTGTGGTGGGAGTCTGTTACAGACCACCCAACCAGGATGAGGAGACAGATGAACTATTCTATAAGCAGCTGGGAGAAGCCTCACGATCGCTAGCCCTTGTTCTTGTGGGGGACTTCAACCTGCCGGATGTCTGCTGGAAATACAATACAGCAGAGAGGAAACAAGTCCAGGAGGTTCCTGGAGTGTGTGGCAGATAACTTCCTGACACAGCTGGTGAGTGAGCCAACGAGGGAAGGTGCCCCGCTGGACGTCTTGTTCACGAACAGAGAAGGACTTGTGAGCCATGTGATGGTTGGAGGCCGTCTAGGGCAGAGTGATCACAAAATGATAGAATTTTTGATACGTGGAGAAGCGGCGAGGGGGGTCAGCAGAACTGCCACCTTAGACTTCCGGAGGGCGGACTTTGGCCTGTTTAGGAGACTGGTTGAGAGAGTCCCCTGGGAGGCAGCCCTAAAGGGCAAAGGAGTCCAGGAAGGCTGGACATTCTTTAAGGAGGAAGTCCTAAAGGCACAAGAGCAGGCTGTCCCCAGGTGCTGAAAGACCAGCCGGTGGTTAAGAAGACCGGCCTGGCTGACTAGAGAGCTCTGGCTCGAGCTCAGGAAAAAGAGGAGAGTCTACGACCTCTGGAAGAAGGGGCAGGCAACTCAGGAGGACTACAAAGGTGTAGCAAGGCTGTGCAGGGAGAAAATTAGAAGGGCCAAAGCTGAGCTAGAGCTCAATCTGGCTGCTGCTGTAAAAGACAACAAAAAACACTTCTTCAAATACATTAGCAGCCAAAGGAGAGCTAAGGAGAATCTCCAGCCCCTAGTAGATGGGGGAGGGAACACAGTGACAAAGGATGAGGAAAAGGCTGAGGTACTTAATGCCTTCTTTGCCTCAGTCTTTAATAGCAGGGCCAATTGTTCTCTGGGTACCCAGCCCCCCAGGAGTTGGAAGATAGGGACGGGGACCAGAATGGAGCCCCCATAATCCAGGGGGAAATGGTTAGTGACCTGCTTCACCACTTAGACATTCCCAAGTCTATGGGGCCTGATGAGATCCACCCGAGAGTACTGAAGGAACTGGCAGATGTGCTCACCAAGCCCCTTTCCATCATTTACCAGCAGTCCTGGCTAACTGGGGAGGTCCCTGCTGACTGGAGATTAGCAAATGTGACACCCATCTTCAAGAAGGGCCAGAAGGAGGACCCGGGGAACTACAGGCCTGTCAGCCTGACCTTGGTGCCGGGGAAGCTGATGGAGCAGATCATCCTGAGTGCTATCACACGGCATGTAGAGAATAACCAAGGGATCAAGCCCAGCCAGCATGGGTTCAGGAAAGGCAGGTCCTGCTTGACCAACCTGATCTCCTTCTATGACAAGGTGACCCGCCTAGTGGATGAGGGAAAGTCTGTGGATGTTGTCTATCTAGACTTCAGTAAAGCCTTTGACACGGTTTCCCACGGCATTCTCCTGGAGAAACTGGCTGCTCATGGCTTGGACGGGTGTACTCTTCGCTGGGTAAAGAACTGGCTGGATGGCCGGGCCCAGAGAGTGGTGGTGAATGGAGTTTACTCCGGTTGGCGGCCGGTCACAAGCGGTGTTCCCCAGGGCTCGGTGTTGGGGCCAGTTCTGTTTAACATCTTTATCAATGATCTGGACGAAGGGATCGAGTGCACTCTCAGTAAGTTTGCAGACGACACCAAGTTGTGTGGGAGTGTTGATCTGCTGGAGGGTAGGCAGGCTCTGCAGAGGGACCTGGACAGGCTGGATCGATGGGCTGGGGTGAATTGTATGAGGTTTAACAAGGCCAAGTGCAAGGTCCTGCACTTGGGCCACAGCAACCCCATGCAACGCTACAGGCTTGGGGAAGAGTGGCTGGAAAGCTGCCTGGCAGAAAAGGACCTGGGGGTGTTGGTTGACAGCCGCCTGAATATGAGCCAGCAGTGTGCCCAGGCGGCCAAGAAGGCCAATGGCATCCTGGCTTGTATCAAAAATAGCGTGGCCAGCAGGACTAGGGAAGTGATTGTGCCCCTGTACTCGGCACTGGTGAGGCCGCACCTCGAATACTGTGTTCAGTTTTGGGCCCCCCACTACAAGAGGGATATTGAGGTACTGGAGCGCGTACAGAGAAGGGCAACGAAGCTGGTGAAGGGTCTGGAGCAGAAGTCTTATGAGGAGCGGCTGAGGGAGCTGGGACTGTTTAGCCTGGAGAAAAGGAGGCTGAGGGGAGACCTCATCGCTCTCTACAACTACCTGAAAGGAGGTTGTAGAGAGGTGGGGGTCGGTCTCTTCTCCCAGGTAACAAGTGATAGGACGAGAGGAAATGGCCTCAAGTTGCGCCAGGGGAGGTTTAGACTGGATATTAGGAAATTTTTCTTCACCGAGAGGGTTATCAAGCATTGGAACAGACTGCCCAGGGAAGTGGTTGAGTCGCCATCCCTGGAGGTATTTAAAGGACGTTTGGATGAGGTACTTAGAGACACGGTGTAGTGGTGGTTTTTGGCAGTGTTAGGTTTATGGTTGGACTCGATGATCTTAAAGGTCTTTTCCAACCTATATGATTCTGTGATTCTGTGATTCTGTGAAAGGCTGTGGATGTTGTCTATCTAGACTTCAGTAAAGCCTTTGGCACGGTTTCCCACAGCATTCTCCTGGAGAAACTGGCTGCTCATGGCTTGGACGGGTGTACTCTTCGCTGGGTAAAGAACTGGCTGGCTGGCCGGGCCCAAAGAGTGGTGGTGAATGGAGTTTACTCCGGTTGGCGGCCTGTCACAAGCGGTGTTCCCCAGGGCTCTGTGTTGGGGCCAGTTCTGTTTAATATGTTTATCAACGATCTGGACGAAGGGATGGAGTGCACCCTCAGGAAGTTTGCAGATGACACCAAGTTGTGCGGGAGTGTTGATCTGCTGGAGGGTAGGAAGGCTCTGCAGAGGGACCTGGACAGGCTGGATTGATGGGCCGAGGCCAATTGTATGAGATTCAACAAGGCCAAGTGCAAGGTCCTGCACTTGGGCCACATCAGTCCCATGCAACGCTACAGGCTTGGGGAAGAGTGGCTGGAAAGCTTCCTGGCAGAGAAGGACCTGGGAGTGTTGGTTGACATCCGGCTGAATATGAGCCAGCAGTGTGCCCAGGTGGCCAAGAAAGCCAATGGCATCCTGGCTTGTATCAAAAATAGCGTGGCCAGCAGGACTAGGGAAGTGATCGTGCCCCTGTACTCGGCCCTGGTGAGGCCGCACCTCGAATACTGTGTTCAGTTTTGGGCCCCCCACTACAAGAGGGATATTGAGGTGCTGGAGCGTGTGCAGAGAAGGGCAATGAAGCTGGTGAAGGGTCTGGAGCACAAGTCTGATGAGGAGTGGCTGAGGGAGCTGGGACTGTTTAGCCTGGAGAAAAGGAGGCTGAGGGGAGACCTTATTGCTCTCTACAACTACCTGAAAGGAGGTTGTAGAGAGGTGGGGGTCGGTCTCTTCTCCCAGGTAACAAGTGATAGGATGAGAGGAAATGGCCTCAAGTTGAGCCAGGGGAGGTTTAGACTGGATATTAGGAAATGTTACTTTACTGAAAGGGTTATCAAGCATTGGAACAGGCTGCCCAGGGAAGTGGTTGAGTTGCCATCCCTGGAGGTATTTAAAAGATGTTTGGATGAGGTGCTTAGGGACGTGGTATAGCGGTGGTCTTGGTAGTGTTAGGTTTACAGTTGGACTTGATCTTAAAGGTCTTTTCCAACCTATGTGATTCTGTGATTGTTTGACCCTGGAATGGCAATAGTTAGGTCCTGCTAAATGTTATCTAACAAATGGTGGTTTATGGGGATCTAAAATGCAGAACACTGACTTGTAAGTTACTTGTTCTAATTATAGTGAGCTGTCTTCCTGTTATTGGTTCTTAAGCTTTCAGAATCTTAGTTTTGGTTCCAGTTAGTAAATCAAGGAATTATCATGAAACATTCATAGTGTCATTTTGTATTTTTCATGATCAAGAAAGGTGGCCCCAAGCTTTCCTGTTCCCAGTAACAGTGTGTTGTGATTTCATAATGTATTGTTTTTTCAAAAGCACCTGTGGATCGTGACTTCAGTTGGAGGGTGGAGGTGGACTATAATTGTTTTCCTGTAGATTTAAAGATAAGGGAATGTCATCTGCACAGTAACATGCTGTCAGCATGCAGCTGAAGTTTGGGTCTACCTTGTCTTATCATCAGATCTAAATGGTGCAGTTTACTTGTTTTCTAGTATCTTGCTAAGGCAGGGGATCTGATCAAAAACACCCTGTGGCTGAGACTGATTTTGGGTTGATTCAGGCTAGAAAAAGACAAAAGTTATATTAGATAGCGAGGAGAAACAAACAGAGGAATTGAAAATACTTATTGCTCTACGAGTTGCTAGTCAGTGCAACTGTCTTGTGCCAGAGTAGTCTGCCACTTCTGGAACTTTTGGGGTGTCCTGCTGGTTGTCAATTCCACAGTAGTGGTGGTTTGTTGCCTGATCAATAATCATAGAAGCTGAGGTTGAAAGGGACCTCTGGTGATTGTTTAGTCATCGTCATTGTCATATATTCCCCCCCCCCCCCCCCCCCCCCCAAAGAAGGGTCAGTTTTGCAGGTTGCTCAGGGCTATGTCCAGTCGGGTTTCTTATATCCTCAAGGAGGGAGACTCAGCAACCTTTCTGGGCAACCTGGTCCAGAGTTTGACCATCTTCACAGTAATATTTTTTCCTTACGTTTAAGTGAAATTTCTTGTATTTTAATTTGTGTCTGTTGCTTCTTGTCCTTTCACTTGGATGTCACTGAGAAGAGGCTGGCTCCATTTCCTTTACACCCCCCTGTCAGGTCTTTAGACACATTGATAAGATTTCTCTTGAGTCTGAGAGAACTGGTATTGTTTAGCCTCTCTTTGTATGAGAGATGCTCCAGTCCCTTCATCATCTTTGTGGTCCTTCACTGGACTCTCTCCAGTATGTCCATGTCTCTCCTGTACTGGGGAGCCCAGAACTGGACATGGTACTCCACGTGTGGCCTCACCAGTGCTGAGGAGAGGGGAAGGATCACCTCCCTTGACCTGCTGGTGATGCTCTCCCTAATGTAATCCAGGGTGCTGTTGGCTGCCTTTGCCACAAGGGCATATTGTGGACTCACACTCAGCTTGGTGTCTACCAGGACCCCCAGGTCTTTCTCTGCAAAGCTGTTTTCCAGCTAGTCAGCCCCAAGCCTGTACTGGTGTGTGGTGGTGTTCCTCCTCAGGGGCAGGACTAGGCATTTCCCTTAGTTGAACTTCATGAGGTTCCTGTCTGCCCATTTCTCCAGCCTGTCTAGGTACTTCTGAATGGCAGCACAACTCTGGTGTATCATCCGCTTCTCCCAATTCTGTATCATCTGCATATTTACTGAGGGTACATTCTGTCCCATCATTCAGGTCATTAATGAAGATGTTCAACAGGAGTGGACCCAATATTGACCTCTGGGGTACACCAATAGTGACTGGCCTCCAACTGGACTTTGTACTGCTGATCACAATGCTCCGAGTCTAGCAGTTCAGGAAGTTTTCAGTCAACCTCACTGTCCGCCCTTCTAGTCTAGGCTTCATTGGTTGGTTTGTGAGGATGGTATGGAAGACGGTGTCAAAGGCCTTGCTAAAGTCAAGACAAACAACATCCTCTGCTCTCTCCCTATCCCCTGTGCCAGTCATCTCATCATAGAAGGCTATTGGGTGAGTTAAGCATGATTTCACCTTCATGAATCCATGCTGAGTACTCCCGATCACCTTTTTGTCCTTTGTATGCTTGGAAATACTTTCCAGGATTAGGTGCTCCATCACTTTTCTCGGGGATTGAGGTGAGGCTGTCCAGGCTGTAGTTCCCCAGATCCTCCTAGCCCTTCTTGAAGATGGGAGTGACATTTGCTTTCTTTGAGTCCATTCTAAGACCTAGCAGGTCTCCCTGACCCATCCTCTGTCCTTGTAGAACTTGCAGCAGAAGAACAAGCATTCCACCTTCAATATTTGGATCTATAACAGTCCACAGTTGGCAATAACTAACTCCACTTATCTTCTGATATAAGTGGTCTGAACCCAGTTTCTAAACAACTGGTATAAATCCACATTGTAATTGACATCCTGGCTAGCACAAGTCAAGTACAGAACAGACAAGTAAAAGCGTAAGGGTAGGTGGAAGGAGAGTGTTTGCTCCGTTAAGGGTATCTGGTCAAGGGCATTTTTCAACAAGGGGATAATAAGAAAAGGAGGAAGCCATAAACAAGAACATACTGGGATGCAAACCTGACTGGCAAATGATAAGGGAGGCAGTGAGGAGAACCAAACCTCGTCAGTCACACTAATTATGAGGGCATGTGAGAGTGTGAGAATGTTTATTCCAGCAAGGTTATCTGATTGGGAACCTTGTCAATTGGGAAACTAAGGGAAAAAGGGGGAAACCAGAAACAAAATATGCTGAGACACAGACCCGACAAAACAAACACAGGGACAATGACAAGAAACAAGCCTTGCCAGTCACACTAATTGATGGGCTATCAAGGAACTGCAGGTGCTACTTCCAGGAAGATCAACCTGGACTTTGCAACTGAAAAGATTGTAAAGCGGGAGGGAGGAGGATGATGACCCTGGACACCAGACTGTAGAGCTATACAAACACATGAAAGAATGTGCAGGGGAAAGGGGGGGGCGGGGGGGGGTAGGCAGAATGGGGTATAAAAGGGGCCAGTTGAGTGTAAAATGGGGCCGGTCAGTATGCTTGTCTGGCTGAGTCCTGTGCCTGATCACTGCAGTCAGTCCTATCTCCTTATATCTACTTATTAAATCCTTTCTTAAATATCTTGCTGCGTAATCTCACTCTCTATTCTGTGTGTATGCGTGCTGCGAGGACTAAGTGCCAGCTACTGGTGAGACCTACGTCTGTGTGTGTGAGTGCTGGGGGGGTGGTGGTGCGAGTGCATCTTCCTCAAATCTGGTGTGCATGTGTACCCCAGGGATCAATATTGGATCCAGTCCTGTCATCCAGACCAGATGACCTCCTAAGGTCCCTTCCACCCTCAACCATTCTGTGATTCTTATTTACAAAATTCAGGATAATACAAGAAAATAAATATAAAAATTAAGACTGTTATGTAACCTGTGTTTTGGTATTTAAATATTTACTTAAGGACATTCCTGATTAGGTCTATGCAATCATAACATCAAGTGGAACACACAAAATACAAGACTGCTTTATAGTGAACGCACCTGTAATTCACTTAAGGGGTTTGCAGAGTGTCGCAAACAACGAGAACACAGCTTAAGTGGCTTATACAATTCTAAGAGCCCAGAAAGTGAATTCTAGGCCTTCAACTTGCTGGAGAACGAACTACTATTTTTTTTTTTTTTTTTTAAGTTACTTGTACTTAAAAAAAATTGAGGCAGACTACAAGTTAGAATCGGTCTGCTTTTCTAGCTTTCTGAAAACTCTTATCGGCATCTAACAGTTAGAATTTCTAGTCTACTAAAATCAGTGTATTGCAACACAGATGTTGTTCTGTAAAACTGCCAACAAGATCAGTCCTGTTTCTTGGTACTTCTCCCTCCCTCTCAGTGACACCAATTCCCCATATCTGATAACACAGTAATTTCATTGTCTGAGGAGCTAAACCAGCAGAAAACTAACACTGCAGAAAGTAATTTTCTGCTGATTTGGGTTCCTGAACTGACTTGCTGTAGGGGTCAGATGTGTGCCAGCACAAGGGAGGAGGTAGTAACAACCCCTTTAGTGGCAACTGGCCGTTAGACAGGCTTAGCCTATTTGTTTCTTTTACTTGACTTTGAGAGCAGTTTTATAAGAAGGGTACCTGCCCATGGTTGCTTATTCCATAATAATAAGTATAATGCAATAAAAACCAAAGCTTTTTAAACAACGTTTGACTATCGTATTTTGATCTCTATCAAAATTTTCTCTGACCTTTTGAAGATAATTGAGTGTGGTGTTGCAATGACATCAGCCAGCTCCTTTAGTACTTGTGGGTGCGTTCCTGTCGGGGCCCGTGGACTTGCATATGTCTAACTTTTTATATGTTTCCCTAACTTGATACTCTTCTACTGAGGGTAAGTCTTCCTTGCTCTAGAGTTTCTCTCTGGTCTCGGGGGCCTAGGATTCCTAAAAACTGGTCTTAACAGCAAAGGCTGAGGTGAAGATGTCACCGAAATCGGGAATCAAACTCCTTAACACCAATGTAGTATTAAGAAGCAGGCATTCTTTATTACGGCACCGGATGCACAGGGGATCGTTCCACCTAGTGTGCATACCGCAGGTTACATCAACTAAAGCTTATATTCTTGAATTACATATATATGCATCAAATTTCCCAGAATGATCATGCACATTCATTCTGTTTCCCAGAACTAATTATCATATTTGCATGGTCATTACACATGCATCCTTGAGCTCCGAGGGGCTTCTGTGGGGGGTCTCTGGTGGTCCTGGGTGTTTGTACAGGTGTGTCCTTTAGTTGACCCCTTCTTCTGGACATGCGCAATCCCACCTTGCTTATGTAACTTGCTTCCCTTCTTCATGGTGCATGGTCCCTAACAATGATTTGGCACCCTTAACACAAACCAATTATTCTAACTGCCCCTCCACTCATTGTCAAGATGGGCTGGGGCTGTACTGGGAACATAGCAGCATGTCCATACTACTCCTCGTCCTTATTGTCTTTGTGCATAGTAGCATATCCATAGCCATAGATGTACAAACACAACATTAAAGCATTGTCTAACCTGGCTCCCATCTCTATGTTGCTTAGTTACAAAAGAACAAACTAATCATTTTGGTTACATCTGGTTACAAAGAAAGTAATGAGCACCTCAGCCTTTTTCATGTCCCCTTTCACCAGCCCCCTTGCCCACATTTTCCTTAGCTTTCCTTTTGCTGCTGTTATAGCTGTAGAAGCCCTTCTTGCTACCCTTCATGTCCCTTGACAGATTCAACTCCAGATGAGCTTTGGCTTTCCTAACACTACGTCTACATGCTCACACAGTGTCTCTGTATTCCTCCTGAGTCATCTGACCCTGCTTCCACTTCCTGTACACTTCCTTTTTATGTTTGAGTTTAGTCAGGAGCTCCTTGTACATCCATGCAGGCGGTACATTCTGCTGCCTTTGCATGTTTTCCTGCTCATCAGGATGGACTATTCTTGAGTTTGGAGGAGGTGATCCTTGAATATCTACCAGCTGCTATATTTTTCAACATAGTGATTTTTGTCTTATAAAACTTCCTTTTGCTCTGTCTCATCTGTCATACAGCTGAATTGCTAGGCCCCTTCTAAGAAGCTTTGACATGATATATAAATTTCTGATGATTTAAAAATGTGATTCCTTTTGTTGGTGATGCTGTGGGATTGTGGGGTGCTAATTAGCCCCTGTGGTGTTCTGCTGTGATTTTTTTTTTAATTTTTTTTTTTTTTAAAAACAGAAAAGCATCAGAGGTATCAGCATGTCTTACCCTGCAAGGAAATGGGATCCCAAGGTAGTTAATTTTAATTGAGTTCAACCCTTTTTCTAATTTGTTTACTTGAATCAGAATAGAGGTTTAACTAATAAAACATAACAAAAGGGATTTTATGAACAGAACCTAGTAAACGTTTTTGGTCCTGATAGAACATGTAGGTAAGGGGGGGGAATACCCAAATAAGGTCTTGATGCAATTGTGTTTTGCTTGCTCGAAGTATTGGGTCTGTTGGGTAAATGCTGTTTTACTTGTGACAGGAATGAGGTTGGCAGTTCTGTAAACCTGACATTCCTTGTTTGCAAGCAAACGGGGCAGCCAGCAGTAATGAACATCCTACTCTCCTACTCCATTATGTCTTCTTAGTGGTCCTCTTCTCTGCTTTGGTGGGAATTCTGGCAAATGCCGATAGACCCCTCACGTGAGCAGCGCGTGAACGGCGACCTTGTACCAATCATATAACCGCTTTAAACGCGTGGACAAGCATAGTTATCCAATAGAATAGTTGTTGCTAGCGTGTGCTTTGCTTAGCTGATCTATAAACCTGTCAAGTAATCTGAATAAAGGAGAACGACCATACTCATATTGAGATTCATCGTTACTCCGGGTCCGTCTCCCACTCCGACATCTGGTAGCAGAGGATGGTTACTCACCGTTGAAATCTCCGTGACTGCGGTAAGCAGCTAGAGGAGGGGAGTGGGAAACCACGGCTGAGAGAAGCGCTGCTTGGGGCAGAAGCAGGGCAGACACTGGTGTGAGGTCGCTCCTCACCTCTCAGGTGCAGTGATGGAAGTAGAAGCTGCGGCCACGCTGCTCGCTGGAATCCTCTCCAAGAGAGGGATAGAAGCACCAGTGAAGCAATTAATTAGGTTAATTAAGTTGGGACAATGTTGGGGTCACTTTTCTGACACCTGCATGTTGTTTTCCATCTCGGAATGGTGGGATTTTGGAGGAACAATGTGGCAGAAAACAATAGAGGGGGACGAGAAGGATGAGAAGGAAATAAAGGTGGTTCATGGGCTCTGGAACATTGTCTTAGAAACTTTGAAAGCGATGAAGGTGGAGAGGGAAGTAGCTTGCGCTGCTGCCCAAATGCTAGGTCCGGGAGTGTCTAACGATAAGCCCAGAAACAAACCGGGACCTATTGCGTGATTTTTTGGGCTGCCTGCCGTGAAAGGCATGTCTGGAACTGTCTGTAAAAATGTTTCTGAACTGCGGGAAAAGGAAGGTCTCAGCTCATTAAATGAAATGAATAATGCTACGTCGGAGTCGATGCAGGCGCCAGAAAAAACAGAAGTTCCTGTTAGCAGAGTTAATGCAAACTGTGAAGCGAATGCGGAAGTAGCTCCGCCAAAGGCCTCTAGAGGGGCGGGGGTGGCTCCGCCAAAGGCCTCTAGAGGGGCGGGGGTGGCAAAACTTAATGACTTGGGCGGAGCAGCCTGCCGACTTCCCCCTGCAGCTCCGCCCAGTGAACCACCCTCCGCGCCTCCGTTGCCGCCCTCAACCTCGTTCTATCCGCCTCTACCTCCCTCTACGGAATCCTCTGGAACCACCACACCGCCTAGCGGGGAGGAGCTGCCACAATCCTCTGATGCCACTGCAAAAGTGTTGCAAGCAGTTCTAGAACGTCTTGATGCTCTGGAATTACAAACAAAAAGGAAAGGAGGAGCTGTGCCTCCATGTTTAATGAACCCTCCAGCACTCCCTAGAACCACACGCTGGAGTGGTGTCATCAAAGATGCAATTCTAGAAGGACACTGGAAGCCTGTGGGGGGGCTGAAGGCCCTACGACATTAGCATTTCTGGTTATACGGGGAAACGGGCAAGGAAAGTGGGAACCGCATGATTGGAAAATATTACAACAAGCCCGAACCACCATCTCAACATATGGAGTAAAATCCGAGGCCACAAGACAAATTGTTAGTTGGATTTTTTCTGCCGACCTCATGTGCCCATATGATTGTCAAAACCTAATGAGACTGTTACTCACCCCAATGCAATATTTACTATGGATGTCGTCCTGGCAACAGCGAGCCATTAGTGCTGCGGCTCAAAGACAAAGGGACGGGGACCCACTTCGTGGAATCACCGCCGATATGCTCGTAGGGCAAGGACCATACAGTGACCTTCAGGTGCAAATTACATTTCCGGCAAATATGTTGCAATTGTCTGCTCAGCTAGCACTTGAAGCATTCCTTAGCTTACCGGGATCAAGCGTCCCCTCTTTTAGTAATCTACAACAAGGTGCAACAGAGAAATACAGTAACTTTGTAGATCGACTCTGGGAAGCAATCATGAATCATCCTGATCTATCAGAAGACAACAAACAACAAATGTTTAAAATATTAGCTTTTGATAATGCTAATAAGACAACAAAACAAACGCTAGCTAGCTTGCCCAAAGGAGCTGGAGTAGAAGAAATGCTTCTGCGAGTAGAAAGAGCCGAAACACAACGACAAGGAAATACTGTTGCTGCCGCGGTCCAGGGAGCAGTTCGAGAAATAATGCAGCCACTAGCTGCAGTGGTGCAGAAAAAACAAGGCCCTGCTCCCAAGGGAAAACCTCGTCGACCGCCTGGACAACCTTTTCGTGGCAGTTGCTTCCGTTGCAGGGAGTCAGGCCATGTGAAAACGAATTGTCGTGCTGCAGTTTGGTGTGATCACTGCCAGAAAAGCACTCATGCTACCAAGGCATGCTCGGGAAACTGGAAGCCGAGCGCGGAGAGAGGTCGTGTGCAGACACAAATGAACCCCCAAAACGAAACACAGGTTTTCTACAACAGTGCCAACCAGCCACCCGAGGAAGCCTGGGAGTCGACGTGGAAACCACAGTAGATGTCACCCTTGTTGACTCTAATGTCCAGAAAGTTCCCAGCAATGTTCTAGGACCTCTTGTTCATCAAGAAAGCAACGTTGGAGGATTGTTACTAGGCCGGTCCTCCGCCGGTATACAAGGTCTCATCGTGTTACCTGGAGTGATCGACGCAGATTACACGGGTCGTATTTATATCATGGTCTATACCGTTTGTCCACCTGTGTTTATCCCTGGAGGTAGTAAAATCGCACAAATAGTTGCTGTTAGCAACCCATTAACCCATATGTCTCAATCAAATGTTCGCCGGGGCGATCACGGTTTCGGGTCCACTGGCCCGGCCGTTTGTTTTACAACAAAATTAAACCAGCGGCCAACAATGAAAATCACCATTACTCAACAGGGCACATTGCGACAGATTGATGCAATGTTAGATACTGGGGCGGATGTTACAATCATCAGCTGTAAAATATGGCCTTCAATTTGGCCAGTAGAGTTACCAGCATCATGTATCGCAGGAGTTGGTGGACAATCAATACCCTATATTAGCAAACAGCCAATACATTTACAGTTTCCGGAGGGGCAGCATGCCACTCTTAAGGTGTATGTGTTGCCCTTGCCTGGGACGTTGGAAGCACTGGTTGGACGAGATATTTTGAGTCAAATTGGAGCCATTCTGACAACAAGGCATTTTTAGTCATGGGCGCTGGGGAGCAGTCGCCCAATCTGCCGTTAACATGGCTTACAAATGAGCCTGTGTGGGTTGACCAGTGGCCCATGACTGAGGAGCGGCTGCAAATCGCCAGACAGTTGGTTGCTGAACAACTGGCAGCTGGACGTGTTAAACCTTCTGTTAGTCCCTGGAACACTCCCATTTTCGTAATCCCAAAGAAAAGTGGAAAGTGGCGACTTTTGCATGACTTGCGTAAAGTCAATGACCAAATGCAATCTATGGGTGCGTTGCAGCCCGGAATGCCATCTCCCAGTATGTTACCACACGGATGGCACATCTTGATAGTCGACTTAAAAGACTGTTTTTTTACCATTCCACTGCACCCACAAGACACTCAACGTTTCGCCTTCTCTGTGCCGACGGTGAACAAGGCCGCACCGGCAGAGCGATACGAATGGGTTGTCTTACCACAAGGAATGAAAAATTCACCCGCATTGTGTCAATTGTATGTAGCATGGGCGCTGCAACCACTTCGAGCCCAATGGTCAAATATGATAATTTACCATTATATGGACGATATTCTTTGCTGTCAAGAACAGCCATTCTCAGATGAGTCATTGCGCCAGCTCACCACCATCTTAGCGAAAAAGGGGCTTGTCATTGCACCAGAGAAGGTGCAGCGTACTGCCCCTTGGAAATATCTTGGGTGGTCTATTACAGACTCAAAAATCTGACCACAAAAAACAGAGCTTGTCACTCAACTGCATACCTTACATGACATCCAAACCTTGCTTGGGGACATTCAATGGGTTCGCAATTGTATTGGTATTTCCAATACTGACATTGCGCCCTTGACTGCGCTGTTGCGTGGAACAAATCCTGCGGACAGAGTGACATTGACAATGGAGCACCACATGGTGCTACAACAAATCATTCAAAAAATGCACGCAGCATGGTCATCGCGCCGCATCTTGCCACTGCCAATATCATTAATCATATGTAACAGAAAAGCCTCACCTTATGCAATCATTTGTCAGTGGCAAAACAAGAAAGGGGAATTTACTTCACCTCTTCAATTGAATGCCACTGCCACTGCCAAATGCAAAGGACAAGGAGATATGTTTAGTATTTTAGAATGGGTATTTTTAAGTGTACAACCAAAAACGAGTATCCAAACACGAACTGAAGCAGTAGGCGAATTAATACGGAAAGGACGGTCACGAACCATAGAAATCAGTGGCCAAGAACCAGGAGACATTAGTATACCCGTTAGTGCCGTGGAGGTAGAGTGGTGGCTTTGTAATGCTGAGGCCATACAGAATGCCCTATTAGGCTATAGTGGCAAAATACACTCTCAGCAGCCACAAGGAAAATTATGGCAGATGTTAAGACGGAATCAGTGGATACAGAGATCCAAAGTAAGCAACAACCCATTGCCAGGTGGGGTCACTGTATATACAGATGCAGGCAAGTGCCTGCGGCATGCAGCCTGCGTCTGGAAGGAAGGCGACAATTGGAAGCAGTATATCATGGAGGGGCAGCCTCAAGATTCCCTCCAGACTTTGGAACTGACTGCAGTAGTTTGGGCTTTGACTAACTGGATAAATATTCCCTTAAATGTGGTAACTGATTCAATGTATGTGGCTGGAATAGTGCCACGTCTAGAAGATGCCCTATTACGGGAAACAACGAATCCTAGATTGGGGAGTTTGTTTATCAGACTGTGGTCTGTATTAGGTCAACGAGCAGCAGCCTGCTGTATCATCCATATTCATAGCCATCAATTGGACCTTGGTCTTGGTCAAGGTAATCAGCTGGCTGACAGTCTGGTTAGCCCAGTGTGCCATGCACCTCCTATGGACAAATTTCAACAAGCTAGACAAAGTCATGAAAATTTCCATCAAAATGCTAAAGGTTTAAAAAGACAATTTAATTTAACGGAAAATGAAGCAAGAGGTATAATCCAGGCCTGTCCAAAATGTGGAAATCACGGTCCAGGCATAGGGTCTGGAGTGAATCCAAAAGGATTAAAAGCGTTAGAATTATGGCAGATGGATGTCACACATGTTCCCGAATTTGGTCGATTGAAGTATTTGCATGTCACTATAGACACCTTTTCAAAAATGATATGGGCAACCGCGTTGCCTGGAGAAAAGGCGCATCATGTATGTAAACATTTGCTTGCTTGTTTTGCGGTGTTAGGTGTGCCTGAGCGTCTCAAGACTGATAATGGACCTGCTTATGTTAGCCAAAAGGTTAGGGCATTTTTAGCAAAATGGGGAGTCAATCATGTTACAGGGATCCCACACTCGCCTACTGGTCAAGGACTAGTGGAGCGCACGCATCAAATTCTGAAGGACTATCTAAATAAGCAAAAGGATATAGAGGTAGATCCTCAACAGAGAGTGCGTCGTGTACTTTTTACACTGAACTTTCTCTGTCTTATGGGAGATAGAGAAGAACCGCCGGTAGTAATCCATCATCAGCACCTTAAATTTAATGATACAACGACACTACCACAATTTAAAGTAAATTACAAGGATCCTGCCTCTGGAATGTGGCTAGGGCCAGTCCCAGTTATATTTAATGGTCGAGGATATATGTGTGTCTCCACAGATCACGGTCCAGTGTGGGTGCCAAGCAGAAACGTGACCCCTCATGACTCATCCGACGAGCAAGATGAACCTACTCCTGATAATCGGGATAGTACTCCCGGTGGTGATGAGTCTTCACAAAATTGAGCCCAGAGAAAATATGTGGGTTACCTGGGCGAACAAAACAGGTCAACAAGCATTTTGCCTCTCACTTGCGTCTGCTACAGAACCTTTCCGGACATGTTTAATAGGGGTACCAGGTTTTAAGGAAGACGAATTTAGCAGTTTTGCTAGTCAAAATTGTAGTCAATCTAACAGTGTTAGCAATTGTAGCGCCACACTCATTAATAGTCTAAATGTTACACTGCCGTGGGACCCCCAAGAGTTAAGCCTGTTAGGGTCAATGAGAATCGGAAATACCTCAAAAAACTGGACTCAAACTTGTATTATATTTGGAGGATCTGCCTTTACTGGCTCCAATTTTTACAGTTCATTTAACTGGACTGGGTGGACAAATGTCACGTCAAGAGAAGATGGCTATAATTATCAAAATGTAGGTGGTTTTTGTGGTACAAATGGCTCTAGTGCTCAGGGACTGGGGGCCCTAGGAGCTGAGGCCAAGGGAGGGGCACCAATCTGGAACAATGGCACCCCAAAGGCCTTGCCACCAGATGTATTTTTAATATGTGGTGACAGAGCATGGCAGGGAGTTCCACAGAACGTATTTGGTGGGCCGTGTTATCTTGGCAAGTTGACGTTATTAGCTCCAGATTGAAATTGGTGGAAAAATATAACAAATAAGACAATAGGGAAAGTGGAAAGACGAAAAAAATGAACAGTCAAGGGTCTTCCCCCAGATTGCGATGATGAACTTACCCTCCTCAGTACCACTGAGAGAGTGTTCCTGTCCCTGCTCATACCTGGGGGGGCAGCAGGACGAGCCCTGAAACAGGTTGGGCAATTAGCCTGTTGGGCTGAAAAACAAGCAAATGTCACTACCCAGGTAATAGAAACGTTATTAGAGGATCAAAATAGCTTACGCCATGCAATTTTGCAAAATAGAGCAGCAATTGATTTTTTGTTATTAGCCCGAGGTCATGGTTGTGAAGATGTTGAAGGCATGTGTTGTATGAACCTGTCTGATCACAGTGAATCGATTCACAAACAACTACAATGGCTGAAGGAGCATGTCAACAAAATTCGACAAAATCAAGGGTTTTTTGATGAATGGTTAACCAGTTTATTTGGGCCCTTACCGTCATGGCTGAAGGGCTTGTTGGCTGAAGGATTGCGACTTTTAATAATTTTAGTTATCATAGGTCTGTGTTTTTGCGTAGCATGTAGCTGTGTCAAAAAGGCCTTTTTAACCATAATAAGTCATGCCTGGATCGCTCAAAAACAAGAAGGGGGAATTGTGGAAGAATGGTTGAGTGACAAAGGACACGACTTGATTGATGTGAGCAATCCAGCCTTTGATAGGGCTTAGGAACCAGAGGTCACGGTGAAACGTCCTTGAGAACCGGAAGTAAGCAGAAGGAGCACTTGGTAAACAAGACAAGCGGAACCAAGTCTGGCAAATGCCGATAGACCCCTCACGTGAGCAGCGCGTGAACGGCGACCTTGTACCAATCATATAACTGCTTTAAACGCATGGACAAGCATAGTTATCCAATGGAATAGTTGTTGCTAGCGTGTGCTTTGCTTAGCTGATATATAAACCTGTCAAGTAATCTGAATAAAGGAGAACGATCATACTCACATTGAGACTCCTCGTTACTCCGGGTCCGTCTCCCACTCCGACAGGAATCCTGGGAGGGTACACTGTGTTAAGTGATGTTAGGAGCAGGGCTGCCTCCTCCAGCTGCTCCAGCTCAGGTCTCCCTCCTGCCCAGCTGCTGGAGTCCAGCCCAAGGACTCTGGGTCTCTGCCCAGGCTGAGGGATGAGGCTACCACTTTCCTGTTTGCAGGTTCAACCAGTAGCAAAGCTGAGCATGTATCCTAGAAAAACACATACAGGCGCAGGACGCTGACGCAGCCAGTCACGCAGACTGCCGCAGGCAAGGTGCTGCCCTCAACAGCACCTACATACAGGACTCACGTAAAACATAAGTATAGACAGCCAAGTCCCCTTCCTCTTCTTTGGCTGGTAGAGATAGGAGGTCACTAGTGAAGACCCACACACAACACTCTCTAGACTGACAAGCACACACACACATTTGGGGATCCCTCGAGTACCAGTGTGGCCCCTCTGCCCACCCGATACCTGTGCCTGGATCCCAGGCCCTTTTACCTGCTTCATGGGTCCCCTACTCACCAGCTAGTCCAGCTTGATGTTTGCTAGCAAACATGTGTGCACTCACACTCTCATCCCACAGGTGTTCTACATTCACAAGTCCTCCTGGGCATAGCAGCGTGGACCGTTACCTGTCTGATACCCCAGCACGGACCTAAGTCCCCCCTCCCCTGGTGCTGCTTACCAACTAGTCCAGCTTGAAGTTTGCTAGTGAATACACAGAATCAGAATGGTTGAGGTTGGAAGGGACCTCTGGAGGTCATCTGGTCCAACCCCCCTACTCAAGCAGGGCCACCTAGAGCCAGTTGCCCAGGACTATATACATACAGCCTTTGAATATCTCTAAGGATGGAGACTCCACAACCCCTCTGGGAAACCTGTTCCAGTGCTCAGTCAGCCTCACAGTAAAAAAGCATTTCCTGATGTTCAGATGGAACCTCCTGTGTTTCAGCTTATGCCCATTGCCTCTTGTCCTGTCACTGGGCACCACTGAAAAGAGCCTGGCTCCATCTTCTTTGCACCCTCCCTTCAGATATTTATACACATTAATAAGATCCCCACTGAGCCTTCTCTTCTCTAGGCTGAACAGTCCCAGCTCTCTCAGCCTTTTCTCGTGAGAGATGCTCCAGTTCTTTCATCATCTTTGTGGCCCTTTGCTGGACTCTCTCCAGTATGTCCATGTCTTTACATGTATGTCTTTACTTGCTAGTAAAGGCTGAGGTGTAGAAGGCATTCAGTACCTCAGCCTTTTCCGTGTCCTGTGTCGCCACGGAGCAGATATCCACACTGCAGCCCATGGAGGACCCCATGCTGGAGCAGTTGACTAGTCCCTGAAGGAATTGCATCCCGTGGAGAGCTCACGCTGGAGCAGATTTTCCTGAAGGAATTGTGTCCTATGAAGAGGACCCACACTGGAGCAGGGGAAAAGTGTGAGGAGGAAGGACAGGCAGAGAGAAATTGTTACTACTGACTGTAACCCCCCATTCCCCGTCCCCCCTGCGCTGCTGGTGGGGAGGGGTAGAGAAGTTGGGAGTGAAGTTGAGCCTGGGAAAAGGAGGGATGGGGAAAGGTGCTGCTTTAATTTTTTTGTCTTTGTTTCTCACCATCCAAATGGTCTCTAGTATAGTTTTTTTTCCTGGCTATATTCCACTGACCCTAAGGACACATGAAAATTCTGTTTTATTTATTTTTTTTCTTTTCATTAGAACTATTCTCTTAATTGAAAAGGAGACAGAAAATAGATGTCTACACCAGTGGACCCTGGCGCAATGCCTCATCCTGGTCCTTCCCCAGGGCCAGGTCCTTCACCTGGACCAATTCTAGGACCTAGCCCAGGACCAGGGCCATCTCCTGGCTCAGTACACAGCGTGATGGGGCCAAGTCCTGGACCGCCCAGTGTCCCACATCCTATGCCGACAATGGGGTCTACTGATTACCTGCAGGAGGGCGTACACCAACGGCATAAGGTAATTTTGTTTTTAATAAATGAGATTTTTTCCTAGACTTCTCTCCATTGATTAAAAAGCATACTTTTACTACGTTTAGACCTGCAAAACAAGCTATTGCACTTCATATATCACCTGCAAAACTGCAGCTACACTTTGATTACATCTTTATTACTAAAGATGGTGTACATATTGGATTAAACAGAACTTGTTTTTAATAGACCAGTTTGAACTACGGTGCTAGCAATTATGCAAATCTTAACTTGTAAACTGCACATTTCAATAGAATAGGCCTTGCTAGAGAATAAAATTGAAGTGCTACAAGACCATTCTAGTAGTAATTTTTTGTAGTTAAGCCTACATATTAGATCTTGTAAGTTTCTTTTTCGACATCTGTTTGGAACTATTCTTCTTCCATATTTTTCTGGGGTGACTTTTTTTTTCATGAACACTTTTATTATTATCTCTTAAAAGGCTTAAATATTTGTTTCATCTTCCATGTTGATTTAAAAATTATTGTCAAATTAATTTATATAGGCTCCATCTCATTAAGGAATTTAAAACTACTTAAAGCATGTGAATAATCTGACTTGAGTGCTTGTCATGCTTAAATTTACGTGTGTTCTTACACAATCAATTTCCTTTGCTATAAGGAAATATGTGTGAAATTTTTTTTAAGACATTCTCCTACTAATTCTCATCTTTAATTATGAAGTAAATTTATGGTAACTTCACTTTTACAGGTGTTTTACCTTCATAAATATGCAATAACTGCTTACAGAAGCAAGATATTTCAAAACCTTTTGGTGATTATCATTGGTGTCACTTGGAATTGTTGTTCTTATTGCTATAAGCATATAGAGAAATTTTCAAATTAAAATAAAAATGAATCATTTATTTATTTTTAAAACATTTTTGAACTCTTTCTGAAATGGCAACTTCTTCAACTTGCCTTTTCCACATATGGCTCAATCTTAGTTATTAAAACAATGATTGTCATGTCCAGTCAATAAGGACATGACACTGGTCGTCATCTACAGTATGAAAAAACACATAATTAAAACTTTTGATAATGCAAAGACATCTAAGGTGGAGGGGAGCCATGGTCCCAAGTTGTATTGAACTGCTGAAATAATCATCTTTGAGAGATTGGTACATTCGATACTTGAATTCTATGCACATGAATCTTGAAGCATCAAGTTAGTTTAGTTGTTAGCCTCAAGTTGTGCTGGAGAGGTTTAGATTGGACATTAGGAAAAATTTCTTCACTGAAAGGGTTGTCAAGCATTGGAACAGGCTGCCCAGGGAAGTGGTGGAGTCACCATCCCTGGAGGTATTTAAAAGATGTGTAGACGTGGCGCTTAGGGACACAGTTTAGTGGTGGACTTGGTAGTGTTAGGTTAACGATTTGATTCAATGATCTTAAGGATCTTTTCCAACCTAAATGATTCTACGATTTTAGACATTTTCAATTGCCATTTCCTTGTTTGTGGGGTCAGTGACTGCCCAAGATGCCAGCATTCTGGTGAATATCAAAAACTCAGTAGGCAATCTGGGTTTACATTCTTCAACTGTCTCTCTCTTGAGAGGTTCCTGAACTGCACAAGAGAGGAAGCACCTGGAATTCTGCAGTAGAACAGTTGAATACTCAATACAGTAAGTGTAACTTCTACATCTGGCTTCACCTTGTGCATTCATCAGGAGCTGTATGCTATGTCAGCAATGGAAACAAATAAATATCACAGAGCTTTTATAGAGATTTTAGGAGCATCCTGGACAAGTTCTGTGTACCAGAGTACAAGTTATGCCTTTGAGATACTTCAAGGCTTCTTTTAAAATTTACCATGAACATAGAGTCCAGATAGTTGATCTAAAGGTGACTGATCAGTATAGCTAGAATAAAATTACTTCCCCTTCTCTCTACTGATTTTGCAAATGAGGCTAAGACTGTAACTACACAAGTATGTTTTAGTAGCACTGTTGGCTTAAACAGCCTTGTTCTTCTTCAGGCTGCCAGTTCATTTGTTGTAGTACACTTGTGTGTGTGCATGACTGAAGTAGACAAAATATGCTCTGATTCATGCAGATATTTGTAGGATGGGCATATTTGTGCATATATATGCAATGGGATATGATTCTCACTTTTAAAATTGACTAACCAGTAAACTACCTTCATTCTGTATTGGATACTTGACTAACAGAGAATAATATAATGCATACGGAATTTGAAAGAATCCAAAGTATGCAGGAGTATATGAAAAAACTGCTTGATATAAGGGGTTGCTAAATCCTGTAATAGGGTAGGGGCAAGGCTGCCAGCGCTCTGTGTCTCCAGGTCTAGCTAGTTGTGACAGTGAGCATGTGTTCCTAGTAGGCACATATGCACACAATACACATGTACATACAGCTGCACAGATCAACACCAACAGAAAACACTGCACTTGCAAGCACAACCAGCACCAACAGCCTCATCCTGTTCTGCTCTCTAGCTGATCAGGATGAAAGCCTGTTAGTAGAAAATATATACAATATGGATCCTTCCAGGAGCTGGACTCAGACACTCAGTCGACCCATTAGCTGGACCCTGGATCCCCTGGTCTTCCAGTTGCTGGCACCTTGGCATGCAAGCCCTCAAGACCTGCAGCCTCATTCCAGTTCCTGGTACTTGCTTTGCCCCCCCCCCCCCCCCCCCCCCTTGCACACATGGACACACACGCTATAGATCCTTGCAATAACTGTCCATAGACACTCAGTCTATTCAGTAACTGGTCCCTGGATCCCTTGGTTTCCCAGTTGCCTCACAGACACACACACATGCAAATAGATCTCTCTGGTAACTGGTCCAGACCTATGGCCTTACTGGTAGCTGACCCCCATACCCCGTCATCTCTCCAGTAGCTGGCTTGGACCTCCTGGTTCTTCTAGTAGCCAACTCTCAGACCCTCTGGTCTCTCCAGTATCTGGCTCGGGCTTATACCCTGGCTCCCAAACCTCTTATCCTACTTGCTGGCTAGTTTGGCTTGATATATGTTAGCAATCACACACTGACATACATACCCACACAACATGCATGCACTCCAGTCTCTCCAGTTGCTGGTACCACAGACACACGGACCCCTATGACTTGTGGTTCCCCACTCCAATTGCTGGCACTTAGACCTCCATACACACACACATGCACACAGAGTTGAGAGCCCCCTCGCCCAGGGGGTGAGTTTAATGACAAGACAGAACAGACCGTGCTGATCAAGCGCAGGGCATGGACAGACAAATGCACTCACCGGACCTGTTTGCATGTGACCAGCCCCTTTTATTCCCTTATACCTCTATTTCCTCACGCTTGTTCCTCCCAAAATCGCCTAGATCCCTCCCTTTCCCTGCCTTTGGTTCCTCCCCTAAACATTCCATAATAAGTCTTGCGTGATTCCAAAATGTTCTTCCTGGCATCCCATAATGAGTCCCATACCCTAGTAGGCAGTAACCCCCCTCAGTCTGTAGGTGCTTGGGAGAGCTGCTCCCATTGACTCATCGGGTGGGTTTCACGCTGGAGCTGAGGCTCTCCTTGGGACAGCCCTGGGAGGAGCCGGGGCAGGGGCTCTGTCTCTGATTAGGTTATTGGGGTTCCTCCACCTGCCATTGTGCCTGTGCTCCTTTGTGTTTACAGAGATTTGCTTTTAATAGCATAATCTAACATTAAGTTGACATTAATAAATCATATAGTTCCCATACTTAACAACAATCATGTGAAAATTAAATACGGTGTATTCAAATAACCAGAAAAACTGTACACAGGAAAATTTACTGTTGATTTGTAGAATATAGTTAGGCCAGAAAGAATAAACTAACTTTTTCTCACTAATTTTTGGAATAAACTTTAGTCCATCAATCACATTGTCAGCAGCATCAGGATGTCAACAGCATCAGGAAATCTCCTGAACTCAAAATATTTGGAAGCTGGGAGGACAGAAGAGGGAAGCATTGCTATAGGTTTGCTCTGATCTTATTCTTCCTGGGTATTTGCCTCTGGTCCCTTCTGGAGACAGAAGAAAGGGAAAGATGGTCTTGGTCTGAAATGGTATAGCTGTTCTTATGCACTAACTGGGCCATGTATTTTTTAACTAGATATATTTATTAACCAGAACAATGGTATTTTCCATAGATCTTACTCGAGGGACAGAAAGAGAACTGTGCACTCTATGATCTCTCTTCCTATTTGTTCATAACCAGAAGCATAATCCCTTGGTTTTGGTTTTTTTTTTTTTTTTTAATTTATAACCATGTGTGGTGGATTAGCCTTGGCCAGCAGCCAAATACCCACCCAGCCGCTCACTCACTCCCCCTCCTCAACAGGACAGGGGGAGAAAATAGGATGAAAAAGCTCGTGAGGTGAGATAAAGACAGGGAGATAGCTTACCAATTACTGTCACGGACAAAACAGACTTGACTTGGGGAAAAGGATTTTTATTTATTTATTTATTAAAATAGATTTGGATAGTGAGAAACAAAGACAAAAAAAAAAAAAGCACGGTGTCCTCCATGGGCTGCAGGGGAATACCTGCTCTGGTGCCTGGAGCACCTCTTCCCTCTCCTTCTTCTCTGACCTTGGTGTTTGCACTGCTGTTTCTCACTCTTCTCCCCCCCCCCCCGGCCCCGCTTGTCCAGCATTTGGCTCAGCTCTGGCCTGCAGTGGAACTATTGCTGAGCTGGCTGGAACTGGCTGTGTCAGGCACAGGGCAGCCCCTGACCTCCTCTTCTCACAGAGGTCACCCCTGCAGTCCTGCCCCCTCCTGCTACCAAAGCCTTGCCACTTAAACCCAATACACCATGTATACCATAAATGATTGCTGCCTGTAGAAAAATTAGTATGATGTCACAAGCAGGATTTTTACTTGAAGTAAAAATATACCAATAAGAAATTGATTCCTTTAATGGAATCTTTGTGTTTGAAGGGAAACAGCATTTGGGACATTCTAGTATAGCAGCAACTGAAAGGCAAAAGGTTGGGTTAATAATTTGGCCTAAGCTACAGGCTGTACTGTTCTAAGTCAGTCTGCTTTGTTATATGATGTCAATACAGTTCATTTGTTTCTGTTTAGACAATTTTCCTCCAGTTTGTAGTAATTGACATTGTCCAAACAGCTCATAAGGAATCAGAAAAAGAAAAGGAAGCAGCAGGAAGGGGCATAAACATTCTCATGTTGTGCTCTGCTTTCCAAAAATCTGATTCCAGGGATAGAGAGTCCCACTGTATTTACTTATAATAGGTAGTATGAGAAGTTTATATGCTTCTTTATATATTTGTGTACATTTTTGTTTTATATCCCTTCGATTTTTTTTTTTTTTAGTAGCTATATTTTTTTTTTTTACAGCCTACTGATGGCTTGCATGAAAAAGGAATGGTTGAAGATGTTCATTGTAGCTCTATGAAGAGTATGCGACCTCCTCACCCTGGAATGGGCCCACCTCAGAGTCCAATGGACCAACATAATCAAGGTTTATATGTTATGCATGCAATATGATTTTTGGGGCCCTTTTGTGCTACAGGAAGTCACAAGTTCCTTGGAACAAGTTTCTTACACTTCCTCTGTGCTCTGTTTGGAAAAGATAAATTGTGATATCGAGGGGAGTAGAGGAATAACTTAATTATCTTGCTTTTTGGAGTGTTCATCAACCATGTACTGAAAAAAAGGGGTAATGTAAGGGCTTGGGTAAGGTTAATCTGTGACCTGGGTAACTTTCTACGATCTTCAGCAAATCACTTAAAGTCCATTATAGATTTCAGTTCCCATTTTTAAAACAGTTTTCTTCTTTTTTTATGTCAGTGTTGTAAACATAAGTGCATTGAAGAGTTTGATTGGTTTGAATCCTATGATGAAGGAATCATAAGAGAGAAATCAAACCGTCCTGGAGTGGCCTTATTTAATATCTGCCGTGTTTGGTCAAGTACTGTTTGTAGGTTTTGCCAAAAATTTGTGCCCAACAACAGAAACAAAATAGAAGCTAATTTCATCATACGTCTTCATGTCCTTTAGTTCATAACGTAAAAGGAAACGTATTCTATAAGCAGCTCGGTATGTTGAAGATTTAACTGACAACACCTACTTTCATTAATTAGTTTAGTAGATGAGGTTCTGTATATTGCATAACTAGTTGTATTACAGCAATATCTAAAGACCCTGACTAGAATTAGGAGCCCTGTTTTACCAGTCCCTGTACAAATCTGTTAAGAGATGGTAACTTTTTTTTGATGTGTTTTTGTGTTTGTTAGATTAGATAAGACAAATGGTGGGAAGAGAAAACGGGTATAGATTAGCAGAATGTCTTTGCTTGAACTGCTGTGTGACTCTGGGCTGTGACTAGGATCCTGGTCAATACTCGTTCCTGTACCTTGAGCATTGGAAAGTACCGTTTTTCAGTTACACCTTTCACTACCAATTAAGTGAAATAGAACTGACTTCTGAAGGTACAAATTCTTTATCAGATTAAAGTGGTTTTCTGCTGATTTCAGTGGAATTCAAGCATGCTCATCTGAGAGCAAAATCTTACCCGAGTATACATTCAGAGACAGTTTTACTTGTAACAGATGTGTTTCCTAAAATGAACAGAATGTTTACTCTGAAAATGAAAACTGGTTCAATTTAAACATGATGTGCTAATAATACAGTACAATACTTAGCACTGTGGGTCATGGCTCATGCATGGGACTTCTCTGTGCCACAATAAAACTAATAAGCAGTAATAACAGGTACGACTGTCTATATAATAGACATGTATAGTGCTTGGCTTGCTTCTGCATAGCATTCTAATTTAGAAGAAAAGTAGCACTAAGCAAAACGAATATAACCCATATTAAATGGACTAAAACTTGTTAAGTGATAGCTTATAAAAATAACTAAATAGCGAATCATCAACCAGTTGGGGACATTTCTAGTTGGTCTTGCGGGAATCTGAATACATTTGTCATAAATATATGTCATAAACTCATTACTGGTAGAATTTGCAGATAACAGGGGTGTAGCAGTAATAACAAAAGGAACAAGTTGATTATATATGCTGATCAAGATCATAGAAAGATACCAATGAACTGAAACAAACCAAAAAACCCTCTTGTTTTTTCATGGAATTTGGAACTAAATAAGTGCAATTATTGTGATACAGCAGTGAAACTCACTCCAATTACAATGTTTAAAGTGCTCTGTTCACAGCTGATAAAAGAACTTGAAATGCAAAGATAAGCACTGCAGGGTTTTTAAGGCTCTGGGACTTAATCTCTATACATTTTTAATCACGAAGCAGTATTTGCTGAGCTTTTTACAATAAAGCTACCCAAATTTAGGTTAACATAGAGTTCACCAAGTTACTGCTTCTTCACAGAGAATATTGATATTTACTGTCCCTACTGTTCTTAAACTTAGCTGCACTTTCTTTTCTGATCCTTTCAGCCTTTTAAAGATGAGAAATCTATTTGGTCATCTTATCCATCTGTCTGCCAGTGGAAGACTACCTCTCAACAGTATATTTCTTCAGTCCTAATTTTGAATGAATTGCATGCTTGGGGCCTTCATATCTTTCTCTTAGTTGACAGTTTCAAAAGAGGTGATATTAGCACTGGCCATATTACCAATGAGGAAAATTTTATACTTTGCTTACCTTAAATCTTCTTGTATCTTCAGTCCTGTATGAATATATTTCTCACTGTATATTTCTTCTAAGATGTTATGTGCTCTCACTGTGTATTGTGAATACCTATTCTGTTCCTCCTTCTGAGACTACATTTAATTAATGAAAAAAGTGATAGTCAACCTAAATGAGCCATTGAACTAAATTTCTTCAACTCCGGTCTATATCTCCTCCTCCAAAAACTTGTTTGCATTCATAATTTCAATAAAAATCCCATCCTCACCCCCTTGCCATCAGTTGTATCAGAGCTGACAGCAGTTGAAATTTTAATGTATATGGTCCACATATATTTTCATCATTTAAGTCATCTTAATATTTACTGGTAGTTAAGAGCTTAGTTGATTTAAGCACTGTTGAATATTCCACTGCTTGGAATGGTGGAATCTTGACTGTGCATCTAGTGCTATCTATTATGGTACTGTGGTTTAGAATTAATAATGTCATCTACTGTTTATTCATAGAGAGTGGTAAAGGAGTACAAGTTTTCCTCAGCTTTCAGCTCCCATTTTCTCAGCTTTGAAATAATTAGTTCAAATGAAGAAAAAGTTCTAT
This sequence comes from Mycteria americana, assembly GCF_035582795.1. Lineage (NCBI taxonomy): Eukaryota > Metazoa > Chordata > Aves > Ciconiiformes > Ciconiidae > Mycteria > Mycteria americana. The sequence goes on along the minus strand of NW_027445436.1, from coordinate 5,969,593 downwards.
TTGCATCTGCTAAATAAAATGAAAACAAAAGCAATTAAGGCAAAAAAAATTATATACGCTCCTCGTGTTAGAACTAGGATTTGTTCCACTGTGAAGACTGAAAATAATATGCTTACTTTATATAACACATGATGCTATGACATACTTGTGTAGATCAAGTTGTATCAAAATTTGAAAAAAAATTGGTCGCTAATTATATATATAGCTAAGAAAGCCTTTTAACTTCCTAAAATTTGAGAAGGAATCACAGGAACAGACTCTTCTACTAGGGGTCATAGAGAAGATGGAGCCAGACTATTCAGAGGTGCCTGCTGCCTAGCAAGAGATATTCTAATTGTGCATAAGGAAAAAAAAAATTCACAGTGAGAGTTTTGCAGCATTGGAACAGAGGCCCAGAGAGGCCTTGGAGACTTTCAAAATTTGCCTGGATAAGGCTCTGAGCAGCCTGATCTAACTTCAAAGTTAGCCCTGTTTTGAGCAGAAGATTAGAATACATGACCTCCAGAGGACCAACCCAGATGATTCTATGATTCTATTTTTTATTTTTTAGCAAGATACTAAAGCTGTTGAATTTTAAATAATTTTGTAAAAGAAAATATATTCATATAAGAAAAAAGCTGATAGTTTCCATTTGGAATATTGTCAACCATTAGAATTATAGCATCAAAGTCTTCGTTATTAGGGTACTATATGCATCTCTGATTTAAGTTGTCTTTATAGCTCTGCGTTTTAAATAGCAATGAATTAATACTTTTGTAATGCAGAGCATTCAATAGATATATGGTTTACATTAGGCCCAGATGAAAGTGGCAGAAAATTCACATGAAATCTGGGGAATTTACTTGCGATGACAAGGTGTCCTGGTTTTGGCTGGGATAGAGTTAATTTTCTTCCTAGTAGCTGGTATAGTGCTGTGTTTTGGATTTTAGTATGAGAATAATATTGATAACACACTGATGTTTTGGCTGTTGCTAAGTGGTGTTTACACTGGTCAAGGACTTTTCAGCTTCCCCTGCTCTGCCAGGCGCACAAGAAGCTGGGTGGGGGCACAGCCAGGATAGTTGATCCAAACTGGCCAAAGGGCTATTCCATACCACATGACATCATGCTCAGTATATAAACTGGGGGGAGTTGGCCGGGGGGCAGTGATCGCTGCTCAGGGACTGGCTGGGCGTTGGTCGGTGGGTAGTGAGCGGTTGTATCACTTGGGTTTTTTTTTCCCTTGGGTTTTGTTCCTCTCTCTTATTGTTTTCCTTCTCATTACAATTTATTATTTTTGTTGTTGTTGTTCCAATTATTAAACTGTTCTTATCTCAACCCACGAGTTTTCTTTCCCCCCTTGGGAGGGGGGAGGGTGAGCGAGCGGCTGTGTGGTACTTAATTGCCGACTGGGGCTAAACCACAACAGTCCTTTTTATGGTGCCCAACGTGGGGCTCAAAGGGTTTGAGATAATAACAGATTAAACAGAGCGTATTAAGGAATTTAGGTCTGTTAGTAGTTGCGGGCCACGATATTGATTCATCCGTTCTCGATATTGGTTTACCTGATCTGCACCATGCTCATTTTTTTGCTGTACATGTTAAAGATCGGTGTTGGTTTTTGCAGTTTGCTGTGCTCTGCTGTGATTAGTGATGTTTTGCCTGGGAGATTTGTTATTAAAACAGTGACCTTGGGTTTATTTTGGTATCTAAGTGCTGTTCTGAAACCATTACTGTACATCGGGTACCACCTTATGGAGACAATTAGCAATTATACTTCTTCCTCTGAGAGGTTTTTTTTTTTTATGGAGGAAATACAGAATGGCACCTTCGCTGCTTTCTTCTACAATGTTTCCTCCTTCGTTACAATAAGTTTTCAGTATCTTGAACATCCTTGGGTAGTTAAGATACATCTATTGGTATTGCTTGGGAATATTGTTTTGGTTTTGTCCAAGATTAGTAAGCAATTTAAGAATATCATGCAGAGATCTGCCCCAAGGCCAGATAGTTATGAGTGGCAGGGTGTGTGGGATACAGCATGGGCAAACACCTAGGAAGGTGGGCACCTCCAGTGTTTTGGAACTTCACCCCTGAACAAGTGCAGAATCCTGAAAAATTAGTAGAATATTTGGAAAAAGTATGCTGTCATCCTGATAATTCTACGGAGACACAAATCACTGCAATGTGCTGGGGCCTGGCCCATGCCTACCGAGCCTTGTTCAACACGATTCAGAACCCTCAAGGATCTGGTGACAAAACGACAGGCACTGCGGCTACTCTGGACCCTCCTGCGACAGGCACTGCGGCTACTCCGGACCCCCCTGTGACAGATAATGCACTTGAACCAGGGAACCAACCCGTGTCAGTATCAGTCGTCCCTATACATAAGAAGAAATCTTGGAAGTGAAAGTCAGCTCGTTTATAAAGGGAAGATGAAAGAGCAGGGCAATCACAAAGAGAGGAAGAGGAAGAAGTTGTGGATGAGATGGAAGCTACCCAATCCCTATCCCTGAGTGAGCTGCGAGATATGCGACAAGATTTCAGCCGTCATTCAGGGGAGCACATTGTCACCTGGCTGCTCCAATGCTGGGATAGCAGGGCCAGTAGCCTGGAATTAGAGGGTAAGGAAGCCAAACAGCTGGGATCCCTTTCTAGGGAAGGGGGCATTGACAAAGCGATTGGAAAAGGGGCACCAGCCCTCAGCCTCTGGAGGCGACTCCTGTCAGCTATGAAGGAAAGGTATCCCTTCAAGGAAGATGTTGTATATCACCCTGGGAAATGGACCTCCATGGAGAGAGGAATCCAGTACCTGAGGGAATTAGCCATGCTGGAGGTGATTTATGGTGACCTGGGCGACGAGCAGTTATCCAAAGATCCAGATGAAGTCTGGTGTACACGAGCCATGTGGTGGAAGTTGGTATGGAATGCACCCCATCGTTGTGTGCCAACTCGTTGGCAATACTGACCTGGAAAGACAGAGAGGGTCCAACAGTGGATGAAGTGGCTAGTCACCTCCGGGAATACGAAGAAAGTATCTCTTCCTCCCTTGTCTCGGCTGTGGAGAAACTGTCCCGGAAGGTCCAGCGACTCAAAGAAGATAGGTCCTACTCCCCACCTATACGGACCAGTGTCTTAGCTATTAGGAGTCAGCATTCCTCTGCTCAAGGGAGAGGATATAGAGGGTACACACCACGGGGCACCCTATGGTTTTACCTGTGTGACCATGGAGAGGACATGAGGAAGTGGGATGGAAATCCTACCTCAACCCTAGAGGCGCGGGTACGTGAGTTGCAAGGAAAAACAATCACCAAAGGGGGTTCTTCCAGGAAAACTGCTGCTCTGGTTTCCAGCGGACAGTTCCCCAGACAGAGTAAAAGGGCTGATCTTACTCCTGATTATAATGAAGAAACTCCTGACTCGTATATACAAGAAGTGGGTAATGAATATTATGACCAGGATTAGGGGGGCCCTGCCTCCAGCCAGGTGGAGGAAAGGGACAACCGGGTTTACTGGACTGTGTGGATCCGATGGCCTGGCACAACAGACCCATAGGAGTATAAGGCTCTTGTAGACACCAGTGCACGGTGTACCCTAATGCCATCAAGCTATACAGGGGCAGAACCCATCTGTATTTCTGGAGTGACAGGGGGATCCCAACAGCTAACTGTATTGGAGGCCAAAGTGAGCCTAACTGGGAATGAGTGGCAAAAGCACCCCATTGTGACTGGTCCAGAGGCTCCGTGCATCCTTGGCATAGACTACCTCAGGAGAGGGTACTTCAAGGACCCAAAAGGGTACCGGTGGGCTTTTGGTATAGCTGCCTTGGAGATGGAGGAAATTAAACAGCTGTCTAGCTTGCCTGGTCTCTCAGAGGACCCTTCTGTTGTGGGGTTGCTGAGGGTTGAAGAACAACAGGTGCCCATTGCTACCACAACGGTGCACTGGAGGCAATATCGTACCAACCGAGACTCCCTGATTCCCATCCATAAGCTGATTCGTCGACTGGAGAGCCAAGGAGTGATCAGTAAGACTCGTTCACCTTTTAACAGTCCTATATGGCCAGTGTGAAAGTCTAATGGAGAGTGGAGACTAAACTGGCCTGAATGAAGTCACTCTGCTGCTGAGTGCTGCCGTGCCGGACATGCTGGAACTGTAATACGAACTGGAGTCAAAAGCAGCCAAATGGTATGCTACAATTGATATCGCTAATGCATTATTCTCAATCCCTTTGGCAGCAGAGTGCAGGCCACAGTTTGCTTTCACTTGGAGGGGTGTTCAGTACACCTGGAATCAATTGCCCCAGGGGTGGAAACACAGCCCCACCATTTGCCATGGACCCCTTCCCCCCCCCCCCCCCGGTGTAGTGTAGTCTTTAACAGTCCATTGTATTGTTCGATTTTCCCGGAGGCTGGTGCATGATAGGGAATGTGATATACCCACTCAATGCTGTGCTCTTTGGCCTAGGTGTCTATGAGGTTGTTTTGGAAATGAGTCCCATTGCCTGACTCAGTTCCTTCTGGGGTGCCATGTCGCCATAGGACTTGCTTTTCAAGGCCTAGGATAGTGTTCCGGGCGGTGGCATGGGGAACAGGGTATGTTTGCAGCCATCTGGTGGTTGCTTCCACCATTGTAAGCACATGGCACTTGCCTTGGTGGGTTTGTGGGAGTGTGATATAATCGATCTGCCAGGCCTCCCCATAGTGATATTTCAGCCATCACCCTCCATATCACAGAGGCTTTAACCGCTTGGCTTGTTTAATTGCAGCGCATGTTTCGCATTCATGGATAACCTGTGCAATAGTGTCCATGGTCAAGTCCACCCCTTAATCACGAGCCCATCTATATGTTGCATCTCTTCCTTGATGGCCTGAAGTGTCATGGGCCCACCAAGCTATAAATAATTCACCCTTATGTTGCCAGTCCAGGTCCACCTGAGCCACTTCAATCTGAGCAGCCTGATCCACCTGCTGGTTGTTTTGATGTTCCTCAGTGGCCCAACTGTTGGGTATGTGAGCATCTACGTGACGTACTTTTACAACCAGGTTCTCTACCCGGGCAGCAATATCTTGCCACAGTGCTGCAGCCCAGATGGGTTTGCCTCTGCGCTGCCAGTTGTTCTGCTTCCATTGCTGTAACCACCCCCACAGGGCATTTGCCACCATCCATGAGTCAGTATAGAGATAGAGCACTGGCCGCTTTTCTCGTTCAGCAATGTCTACAGCCAGCTGGATGGCCTTTACTTCTGCAAATTGGCTCGATTCCCCTTCTCCTTCAGCAGTTTCTACCACTTGTCGTATAGGACTCCATACAGCAGCTTTCCATCTCCGATGTTTTCCTACAATCTGACAGGACCCATCAGTGAACAATGCATACTGCTTCTCATTTTCTGGTAGTTTATTGTACAGTGGGGCCTCCTCAGCAGGCATCACCTCCTCCTCTGGTCATATTCCGAAATCCTTGCCTTCTGGCCAGTCCATAATTACGTCCGAGATTCCTGGGCGATTGGGGTTTCCTATCTGAGCCTGTTGTGTGATCAGTGCAACCCACTTACTCCACATAGCATCAGTTGCATGATGTGTAGAGGGAACCCTCCCTTTGAACATCCAGCCCAGCACCGGTAGTCGAGGTGCCAGGAGGAGCTGTGCTTCAGTACCAACCACTTCTGAAGCAGCTCGAACCCCTTCATATGCTGCCAATATCTCTTTTTCAGTTGGAGTATAGTGGGCCTCGGATCCTCTGTATCCCCGACTCCAAAACCCTAGGGGTCGATGTAGCGGATTGATGCACGGACTCCGATAGAGTGTAAATCAAAGACCCCTTATTGAAATATTACATGGCTTATATACTTTCTAATTGTTTACACTGGTGCTACTGAGAGAACTCTTATTGGTTTATATGTCTTGTTCACGCGTCCTTCATGCGTCCCTTCAGCTGTCTTCTTGCAACCTTGCAGTTCCTTCCTTCACAACAGAAGTCACGCGCTTGCCTACCTCCCTCCAATCCTGTCCACCCCTGCTCCAGACACGCAGCCTCCTTCCCTCGGACATGACCCGGACCCTCAGTGCTTCAATCTTGTTAACCCTTTCACTCCTGCAATGCCTAATTCCTCCTCAGGTCGACCTCAAGTCTCCCCTGGTGCTTTCTGCCAGAGGCTCCGGGTAGGGCCATTCTCCCCGGCTGCAGTGTAGAGCACATTCTAAACATCTTGCCCTGCCTGGACTGGCCCAAGGGCTACTGCATGAACTATCTCCCGTTTAATTTGTTCAAAGGCTTGTTGTTGTTCAGGGCCCCATTTGAAATCATTCTTTTTCCAGGTCACTTGATAGAGAGAGCTTATGATCAGATTGTGATTTGGAATATGCATTCTCCAAAAACCCACAATGCCTAGGAAAGCTTGTGTTTCCTTTTTGCTAGTTGGTGGAGACATGGCTGTTATTTTGTTAATCACATCCATTGGGATCTGACGATGTCCATCTTGCCATTTTATTCCTGAAAACTGGATCTCCTGTGCAGGTCCCTTGACCTTACTTTGTTTTATGGCAAAACCGGCTTTCAGGAGGATCTGGACTATTTTCTTCCCTTTCTCAAAAACCTCTTCTGCTGTATTGCCCCACAGGATAATGTCATCAATGTATTGCAGATATTCTGGAGCTTCACGCTGTTCCAGTGCCGTCTGGATCAAAAAAAAGGACTGTTGTGGCTTAGCCCCAGCTAGCAATTAAGTACCACACAGCCACTCGCCCCCCCCCCCGGTGGGATGGGGGAGAGAATTGGAAGAGCAAAAGTAAGAAAACTTGTGGGTTGAGATAAGAACAGTTTAATAATTGGAACAACAACAACAAAAATAATAAATTGTAATGAGAAGGAAAACAACAAGAGAGCAAGAGAGGAACAAAACACAGGAGAAAAAAAAAACCAGTGATACAACCGCTCACCACCTGCCGACCGATGCCCGGCCAGTCCCCAAGCAGCGATCGTTGCCCCCCAGCCAACTCCCCCCCAGTTTATATACTGAGTGTGATGTCATGTGGTATGGAATAGCCCTTTGGTCAGTTTGGATCAACTATCCTGGCTGTGCCCCCTCCCAGCTTCTTGTGCACCCAGCAGTGCATGGGAAGCTGAATAGCCCTTGACTAGTGTAAGCATTACTTAGCAACAGCCAAAACATCAGTGTGTTATCAATATTATTCTCATACTAAAATCCAAAACACAGCACTATACCAGCTACTAGGAAGAAAATTAACTCTATCCCAGCTGAAACCAGGACACAAGGCTATTTTTTTCCTCATATTTGGTGTCTTCTCCCCTGTATATTTTCCAGAATTAACGGTTATCTGATTGTCCTCTGTCAGCACACAGAACTCTCTTGTTGCAGTCACTGTGCTGGGGTCATCTTACCTTTTCCAGATTAAACTAAGCAGGATGGGATAAAGTTCAGGACTGAAGTCGAAGACATCTGAGGAAAATCTAGAAGTGGTGGTATTGGCATTCAGTAGGTAGCATTCTTATGAGCAATTAATGAGCTGGGTTTTGAGAAAGTGATGCATACTTATTGTAGAAATCTATGTGTACCGAAAAAATGCATTTGACATGCTTGCTAAATGAGGAAAACTTGTTTGTAAAGTCTAAAAAGAAGTCCACACTCTTCTTGTCTGTGTGTCTAATATTTTTTAGCCCTATATCTTTAAGGGGTTTTTTTGATGTATACCAGATAACCTTTACCTTCATCAGTCTCAGTCATAAGTTTCTACCTTATTCAGCACTTATGTGCATGCTCACATGTAGTAGAGCATGTGTAGATAGGAAAAATCAGGTGGCATAGAGGCTTTATGAGTACAAGCTTGCAAGTACTGTCACTGGTAAACTGTTGAATCACAGAATAGTTGAGGTCAGAAGGGAACTCTGGAGATCATCTAGTTCGACCCCCCTGCTCAAAAATGGGTCAGCTAGAGCAGGTTGCTCAGGATCTTGACCAGTTGGGTTTTACATATCTCCAAGGATAGAGACTCCAGAATCTTTCTGGGCAACCTCATCCAGTGTTTGACCACCCTCACAGTAAAAATGAAAAAAGCTTTTTCTTATGTTTAAGTGGAATTTCCTGTGTTTCAGTTTGTGTCCATTGCCTATTGTCCTTTCAGTGGGCACCACTGAGAAGAGTCTGGCTCCATCTTCCCATTCCATCTCACTCAGTCTCTGCTCATATGTCAAACGCTCTGATCATACTTCATGATATTTGTGGTCCTTTGCTGGGCTGGCAGGCCATATCTATCTTGTACTGGGAAGCCCAGAACTGGACACAGTACTCCGGGTGTGGTCTTACCAATGCTGAGGAGAGGGGAAGAATTGCCTCCCTTTATCTGCTGGCAACACTCTTCCTAAAGCAGCCCAAGATGCTTTTGGCTGCCTTTGCTGCAAGGGCACATTGCTGGCTCATGTTACGCTTGGTGTCAACAAGGACCCCCAGGACCTTTTCTACAAAGCTGTTTTCGAGCTGTTTGGCTTCCAGTCTGTATTTGTGAATGGTGTTATTCCTCCTCAGGGGCAGGACTGGGCATTTCCCTTTGTTGAATTTCATGCGGTTCTTCTCTGCCCATTTCTCCAGCCTGTTGAGGTCCCTCTGAATGGCAGCACAACCATCTGGTGTATCAGCCGCTCCTTTCCAATTCTTTATTATTTGCAGACTTGCTGAGAGTGCACTCTGTCCCATTGTTCAGGTCATTAATGAAGATGTTAAACAGGACTGGCTTCAGTATATCTCTTATCTCACCAATTTGGTTATAAGGATGCTATGGGAGACTGTGCTAAAGGCCTTGCTAAAGTCAAGGTAAACAACATGCACTGCTCTCCCCTAGTCCACCATGTGGACTCATCTCATCATACAAAGCTATCAAGTTGGTTAAGCTTGATTTCCCCTTCATAAATCCATGCTGACTACTCTCAGTTGCCTTCTCGTCTTTCATATGTTTGGAAATGACTTCCAGGATTATTTGCTCCATCACCTTCCCAGGGATAGAGGTGAGGCTGACTGGTGTGTAGTTCCCTGGATCCTCCTTCTTGCCCTTTTTGAAAATAGGAGTGACATTTGCTTTTTTCAGTCCTCAGAAACCTCTCCCAGTCATCATGAACTTTCAAAGATAATCAAGAATGTCCTCGCAATGATATTGGTCAGCTCCCCCAGCACTCATGGGTGCATCCCATCAGGTCCCATGGTCTTGCGTACATTTAGATAGTTTAAATGTTTCCCCAAGTTGATCCTCCTATACTGAGGGTAAGTAAGTCTTCCCTTCTCTGGTCTTTCCCTTTAGTCTCAGAGGCCTAGGATTCCTGAAGGCTGGTCTTCCCAGTAAAGACCAAGGCAAAGAAGGCACTGAATACCTTGGCCTTTTCTACGTCCTTTGTCACCAGGTTCCCAGTCTCATTCAGCAGTGAGCCCACATTTTTTTTTTTCTTCCTTTTCTTGCAAGTATACTTGTAAAAGTCATTCTTGCCCTTCACATCCCTTTCCACTTTCAACTCCATATGAGCTTTGGCTTTCCTAACCCCATCTCTGCATGCTTCTACAGTGTCTTCAGTAAGTGGGATTTTAGCCCCCCCTTTTCTTAATAAAGAAAGAATTATTTTTGAGAGTAGTTAGTAGTCTCAGTCAGTCCTGACACCTTTGGTGGCCAGAGATAAATTAAATTATTAATAACAATTTATTAATCAGATTAATAAATGATTATTTATCATGGCTTTTATTACTGTCATGGTTTAATCCTGGCCAGCAACTAAGCACCCCACAGCTGCTTGCTCACCCTTCCCCTCCGGTGGGAAGGGGGAGAGAATCGGAAGGGTAAAAGTAAGAAAACTCGTGAGTTGAGATAAGAACAGTTTAATGATTGAAATAAAATAATAATGATAAATTGTAATGAAAAGGAAAACAACAATAAGAGAGGGAGAAACAAAACCCAGGAAAAAGAAATGATGCAACTGCTTGCCACCCGCTGACTGACTCCCAGCCAGTCCCTGAGCAGCAATCGCTGCCCCCCAGCCAACTCCCCCCAGCTTTATATACTGAGCATGACATCGTATGGTATGGAATAGCCCTTTGGCCAGTTTGGGTCAGCTGTCCTGGCTATGCTCCCTTCCAGCTGCTTCTGCGCCTGGCAGAGTATGGGAAGCTGAAAAGTCCTTGACTTAGTATAAGCACTGCTTAGCAACAACTAAAACATCAGTGCGTTATCACATTATTCTCATGCTAAATCCAAAACACAGCGCTATACCAGCTACTAGGAAGAAAATTAACTTTATCCCAGCCAGAACCAGGACAATCACCAGCAATATATTTATGAATATATGTATAAGCAATTTTGATATTAATCTTTCTATTGAATAACCTCAGTAATTTTAGCTTTTTACTCTTAATGTCTCTTATTCTCCCTTTTCATTCTTTCCTCAACTTTTTCTTTCTATCTTTCCCTTAGGTTCCTTATTTTTTCTTATTTTCAACAGGGTCTTGTCTTTTTGCTCTTTGGTTATAAATCTGAATTCTCAGTCTTTTTCTGTCTTATCTGATCTTTTCCCAACGAAAACTTCTTTTTCTGTCCTGTCCTTCCATTTCCTTTTCCTATTTTTGAAAAACAAAACACAACCAACCCCAAATCTTCCGTTCTTTTTTCTTTATCCTTTCTCTCGGTTATTTTTAACATGTACTTCACTGTAGGATATTAGTATCCTCAGACTCCACCTTTCATTAACTTTCAGTTCTTTAGCACTCTCATGTCTCGTCTTGTATGAATTCTGAATTTACAGCTACTGGCATCTCACAAGTCAAAATTTGTAGAGTTCCCCTATGCTGCTCTTATTGGAAGAACAGTGAAATAAGGGAAGGAGTAAAATTGCTTGTTACTGTGACCAGGACTAGGTATAGATAAAGTTGGCATAGTTTCAGTTCAGAATGTCAGATCAGCTAGGGAATCACAGGAGTATATTTGATTCCACAGAACTCGGGGAAGTCTGCATGAACTTTTGAGTTCTGTGACCTATAACTTGGTCAAAGACTGTGAAAGGGAGCTAGGAGATTTGTTGTTTTGTAAGGCTCATCAGATTGATACTGTGGTGGGTTGACCTCAGCCAGCAACTAAGCACCCACCAGCTGCTTCCTCACTCCCCCCCCCTCCCCCAGCAGTATGGGGGAGAGAATCAGAAGGCCAAAAGGAAGAAATTACTTGTGGGTTGAGATAAAGACAGTTTAGTAAGTGAAGGAAAGAGAAAAAAAACCACAAAGTGATGCAAAAGCAATCGCTCGCCATCTCCCACAAGCAGACTGATGCCTAGCAGTGTCCGAGAAATGGCTACTTTGGAAAGACTTCCCCATCGTTTTTTATTGCTGACCATGATGTTATATGGCATGGAATATCCCTTTGGCCAGTTCAGGTCAGCTGTCCCAGCTGTGTCCCCTCCCAACTTCTTGTGCACCCCCAAACTAATCTCTGGGGGACGCAGAGTGGGAAACAGAGAAGGACTTGATGCTGTGAAAGCACTGTTCAGCAATTGCCAAAACATTGGTGTGTTATCAACAGTGGTTTAGTCACAAATCCAAAACACAGCACTATACCGGCTGCTATGAAGAAAATTATCTCCATCCCAGACAGACCCAGTACAGATAAAAATGTTATTTTTCTTCTGCAAATCTCTTTCACAGCTGGTGGACATCTTTAAAATCTAACTGTAATGCATCACCTAAAGGATAAGTCTTAAATTTTTTTTGTCTTGGATATGCTTTGGAGTCTTCGATATCTTACTTAAAAAGCATACCCATACTGTCTATTTTCATGGATGTGTTATGAAGCTCAGGGAAATATTTGTGAAGTGTAATTAAAATTCAAACCTAAACCCACCAAAAAGCAAGGATTGTAATAAGATGAGTTCTGTTCCCTTCAGAGTTGTGCTCACCCTGTGTGGTGGGTCAATCTTGGCTGGCCTCCATGTGCCCACCCAGCTGGTCTCTCACTCCTCCTCCTCAGCAAGACAGGGAGAAAATAAGATGAAAAACCCTCATGAGTCAAGATGAGGACAGGGAGATCACTCACCAATTACTGTCACAGGCAAAATAGACTCAACTTGGGGAAGACTAATTTAATTTATTTCCAATTAAAAATGGAGTAGGATAGTGAGAAATAAAAACAAAGCTAAAAACACCTTCCCCCCAGCCCTCCCTTCTTCTTCCCAGGCTTAACTGCACTCCTGGCTCTTCTACTTCCTCCTCTACCACCAAGTGGCACAGGGGGGATGGGGAATGGGGGTTGCAGTCAGTTCATAAAGCTTTTTCTCTGCCACTCCTTCCTTCTCACGCTCTTCCCCTGCTCCAGCATGGGGTCCCTCCCACGGGATACAGGCCTTTATGAACTTCTCCAGTGTGGGTCCTTCCTACAGGCTGCAGTTCTTCATGAACTGCTCCAGCATAGATCCTTTCCACAGGGTGCAGTCTTTCAGGAACAGCCTGCTCCAGCGTGGATCCCCCACATGCCACAGGTCCTGCCAGAAAACCTGCTCCTGTGTGGGCTCCTCTCCACAGGGCCGCAGTTCCTGCCAGGAGCCTGCTCCTGCGTGGGCTCTCCACAGGCTGCAGCTTCCTTCGGGGCATATCCACCTGCTCCATCGTGGTCCTCCACAGGCTGCAGGGGGACAACCTGCTTCACCATGGTCTTCACCAAGGGCTGCAGGGGGAATCTCTGTTCTGGCGCCTGGAGCACCTCCTCCCCCTCCTTCTTCGCTGACCTTGGTGTCTGCATAGTTGTTTCTCTCACATTTTTTTCACTCCTCTCTCCCAGCTGTTCTGCAGCAATTTTTACCCTTTCTTAAATATGTTATCACAGAGGCACCACCAGCATTGCTGATTGGCTCAGCTTTGGCCAGCAGCAGGTCTGTCTTGGAGCAGGCTGGAACTGGCTCTGTCCAACATGGGGGCAGCCCTATGTCTCTTCTCACAGAGGCCACCCCTGCAGCCCCCCCTCCCCACTACCAGAACCGTGCCATGTAAACCCAATGTACCCCGTTAGATCTTTTATAGGATTTAATGTTCAACAGCTTCTTCAGAAGATAGTTTTTGTGTTCAAAGTTGATACTCTGGGTTTTCCAGCACCTGGATGGTAAAAGGTAGTGAATGTTGTTTCTCAGACTAAAAGCTTTAATCCACATAAGCTTGAGGAACTTTATAAAAACATGAATTAGATACTGTCTGTTTTTATATTTGTATGTTGGAGAGTATTAGCAAAAAGGTTATGTATCATTGAATAGGTGCTTTGATGTATGCACATCAAAATAGATATATAAATATAATGCTATTTTTATAAGTTGTAAAATAGGCAAACATATTTGAAAACATTCTATAATGAAATATTCATTCAACATACAGGTGAACTAGTGCCCTATCATGCCATTTGATTGCTGTATTTCACATGCAACTTAGTTTTAGTTTGTTTTACCCCAAATGTGAGGGGAGTTAATTATTCTGTTTGAATAATAGCTCTTGTAGCCTTCTTGCTATCTCAGGGAATTTCAGATCATACTTCTGTTCTTGTAGAAAATATCACAGCCTTACTAATGTGAGAGAGAATTTTTTATACTTCAGATACTATTTAAGGTAAAGAAACTTCAGTGGAGTTTAGACTTGATTAACCTGGAAAATAAGTTTTTGAACCTCTTATCTGCTCCAGGCTATATGTCTCCACACCCATCTTCACTGGGAGCACCAGAACATGTGCCCAATCCAGTGTCTGGACGAGGTCCAACTCCGCCCCAGATGACTCCAAGTCAGCCAGGACCCATGATACCACCAGGAGACCCACAAGTTATGAGTCAACCCAACAGAGGTCCTTCCCCTTTCAGTCCTGTACAGCTACATCAGCTCCGAGCTCAGATTCTAGCATACAAAATGTTAGCTAGAGGTCAGTCTTTACCAGAAAACCTCCAACTTGCTGTTCAAGGAAAGAGGACCCTGCCTGGCATTCAGCAGCAACAGGTTCCTGCTGCCTATAACAGGCAATCAAGTAAGTGAATGTAGGCACTGTGTCATTGGCGAGATACTTCAAGTTCTACCTGTGGAAAATAACAGAAATTGTTGGTGTGCAGGCACATAATTTGGAACCATTTACAGATATCTATATGAACAATGACCTATGGTTTTAAGTTGGGGTAAGTGCATAAAGCACATTATTAATAGGATACTGTCTTTTTTTTTAAAAAAATAGAGATAAAATTTATATACTGTCTGTCCTGATCACGCCTGCCACTTTTGCGAATGTTTGTCACAATTTGCCAATTACATTTTACTGCTTTTCTTAGAATGCGTTTTCACTCCCCTGTTGCCATGCAGAAAAATAGATATAAAATCTAGAAGCTGACTGATTATGCAGATCATGAAAATTGAAACTGTATGCAGTATGCTGTCAAGTGCATAACATAGGGAAAAGAGTTTCTCGTAATAATAATAGATGTTATAATGCAGTATGCAAATTTATTTTGGTCTTAAACAGCTGTGTTATTTTAAACAGCTTGCACCTGTTATGTTTTCTGAACAAGTCAATCCTAAGATCAATTTAATGGGGAGGGAGGGAAAGGAGGGGAGTTTTCTATTGTTGAAGTTTGGTTTTATTTGTAAGTTCATTAATTTGTATGATGATTGTCTTTCACTTTTTCCCTCCTCCACAACCTCAAGAAAATAAAGAAATGGTTTATCTATCCATGCGGATATTATATGGATCCCACTGTGATATCTTAATAACAGTATTATGTGCATATTTTTTGACTCTTCATTACTTTCAACTTCAGACCTTTTAGGACCTTTTCCCATGGGGAAAAAAAAAATCCAGTTTACTTAAAGGCAGTTTTAAATATCCTTTATGTATTTCTTTTGTCTTTTTCCATTTTGTACGTTTTTTTAACCAAAGGCTATGAAAATATGATCTTTATTTTTAAAAATTAATCTCTTCCTGCTGTTTATTACTCACATGAAATAATAATCCTGTGTTCATGATATCATAATATACACCATACAGATGATTTTGGGCACAAAATTAGCTTTAAGAACAGATTAAAAAATATGCTGATTATTTTAAAGAGTTAACAATTTCTGTAAACTGTTATTTAGCTTTAGAAGCTGAGGGTAAAGATGATCCTATTTTCTTATAATTTGAATAACTCTGGTCACTTAATTTCAATGCATGTGGCTTTGTCATCAAGTATTTTAAAAGATGTGATTTTAATATACCTCATTACATTAATTTTTTGCACAGTGGAATCCACTTAAAATCTGTATTTAATGCATAAAGCTTATTTGCATAAATAGATTAGCATATTGGAATGCAGGGCATTTTTTAAATGTGTAGTAATGTTTTATATTTTAATAATTTTCTTTCCTCTGTTAAATTATAGGTATTGGGTCACATGCAATGAGTGGTCCTACAGCTGGCCCAGGACCAGCTCCAGGAGTACCTGGACATATAGCTGCCATGACCCCTAAACCTTGGACAGAAGGTAGAAGGGAGTATAGTAGTAATTTTATATCATGCATACAGTTAAGGTTAAACCGTGTGGGTAGGGATTGGGGAAAAGAGGCAGGAAAAAGAATGGGGAAATAAAAGGCATAAAGAAGAAATGGTGTGACCTTTACTTTGCCTAGCACTTAAATATCAAGGAGTGTTTTACCACTTATTCAAAGGTGAATGAGTTGACCAGATGAAATTATTGCAGCTGTTAGGCAGCCTTGAACATGAAGCACCCTCTACAATCATAATTAAATATATAAGCTTGTTCCTTTTCCAGAGATTGATGCAGATGGTTGAATGCCAGATGGTCAGGATGCTGGATCTGAAGTAAAATTGAGTACAAGACTACAGGCATATTGTGTAGTTGTATTTTTTAGCAATAAATTATTATGTTTCCTCAAACAATCAAGTGATATCTTTATTGTTGCAGATGTCTGTTCTCAGTGACTATCTCACATCTATGTGCATGAGTGACTTCCTGACTTGTTAGAGTACTGAAACCTGTGCTGTCATTGGCAGGTGCTACATTCATGTTAACTGATGAGTTAGTTAACTTTCAAAATAGTTAGAATGCTATAACATAGAAGAGTAATCAGATACCAAGTATTTCATGTACATAAATATAATTAATTGGGAGTTGGGGGCAAAATGGAAGCTATTTATATTTGCCAGGTATATTTAAGTACTATTGCTGAAATTTTAATACGGCTTACTGGTTCTCACAGTTGTAAAAGCAGGCCTACTTATGCTTCTAGTCAAATTGTGACTGTGGATTCATCCTTGCAAGCGGTATAAGGACAATGAACATATGAAGAGGCAGAATTTGGTCCTGCACTTATATGAAACTAGTTTAGAGGGCTCTTACTAATGCTGGATTTACTTAAAAAACAGTGTGAATTAAAAAAAAAAAAAAGGTGTTGTTCATAAATTGACATGCACTTTTATTATTTTTGGATCACTTTCTGCAATGTCCATTTGAGTTTGTTTCTCTGTAGGGAGGGAAACCTAGTATTTTTCCTGATAAGTTTGAATGTTTGTCTTAGCTTCATGTTTTGACCTAAAAAATAATCTTGGATTTTTTACTGCATTCCATATTTCGTGTTATTATGTTTCTTATGTTCTAGGCCAAGCCCCAGATATGAGTGTTCCCAATACACCACAAAAGCTCTCTGTACCACCTCCTAGTGGGAGGCCTTCTCCTGCCCCTGCTGCTTCCCAGCCTTCCACAGCCATGCCTGGGCCCTCTGTACCACAGCCCACACCTGGACAGCCTTCACCTGTTGTGCAGCTGCAGCAAAAACAGAATCGTATCAGCCCTATCCAGAAACCACAAGGATTGGATCCAATTGAAATACTCCAGGAACGTGAATATAGGTAAAAGCTGAATAACAAGATTTAAATGTATATGCTTATTTTTAACTTTTTCAGTGGGTACTCTTGCAATCATCCCCTCTATTGTAGTGATCGTAGTTTAAATTGAGTTTCCATAGAGGGACCATGTCAAAAACAAGTACAGAGATATCAAACTGTAAAGCATGATTTAATTTCAGCCCAAGTTCTGAATTAGCAAAGCATATTGGTAGTATCATTGCAAACCAGCTTAACTTTAAAATGGACTCAAGTACTTGGTTGGATTAGTGTGATATTTGGAAAGCTGCAAATAATAATAGCTATGAAATTAAAATCCTTGGAATCCACATGGAAACTATTTGAGTACAGAAAGTGTTCAGAACCATAAACAAAAGGTAATTAGAAGAAAAAAAAATGGCAATGAAAAGACTGAAGAATAAGTGGCCAAAGCAAAAACTAATTTTGTATAATGATAAATGGGTTGGCTGGACTACCAAAGAATAGTGAGAGTATTAAGGAGGTGAAAGTCAAGATGAAAAATAGGATACCAGGGAGTATGGTCCATAAATGTTGAGTTAGACTCCTAAGTAAGTACCCTAATTAAAAGGTGATGAGTACCCAGTCCTAGTAACACACAGAGGATCTAATCTCTTAAGATTTTCTGTGGTTACAAAGAAACTGTTCCTTCCCCTTACTGAGACTATTATACAATTCCCCTTGAGGACTGGGGGAGGAGAAAGGTTGACTTGTACCTAAAGTATGTTCCTGGTCACTGTCAGTGACAGGAAGCAGACTCCACATAGTGTATTTACTTGATTTGAAATGATAATGCCGCCTCTTGTTACTAAAACAATGAGGGTATAGAGGGAAAGTAGACAAAAGATGGTAATCTCGCTGAAAACAGATTAAATGAATACTTGCTTTGTGAATGTGTTCTACCTTTTCAGATACAAGAGGGAGGGTAAGTGGCATGAACTTTTATAGGATATCAAGCGTCTCAGGAAGGATATGGTGTGATATCCAGAAACCAGGCCTTGATCTAGCAACACACTTGTGTTTTTTACATAAGAGCATGCTTAAGTGCTTTTCTGACTTATAGTTGTGGTCATTCTGTCAGTCTCATAATTTTCACCTTAGTATGGAATGGCTGTAGCTATTTTGGTGTGTACAGTCATGATCTAACAGCTTTTTCAGAAAACATGTAGGATGCACCATAATACAGTTTCACTGTTGCTCTGAATGAGGGATCATAGCATTAACCTGAGCCAGCAATCATTTGGCCAGTATTGCATAAACTCATTTGTAACCACTTCTGCCCTTCCAGCCCTGCTCCACTGCCGCGCTGTTTGTGCCAGATTTTATGACTTGAGGATATGCATAAATGAGGGAAGAAGGGGAGTGAGGGACAGCAGAAAATAACTGAGGTAGATCTACTCAACTATGTAGAAATTGGTTGCAGTCACAGCATATTCATTAGGTTCTAAATAGCCTGATCTGGGCAGGCTAAATAAGATGGAAGTTTGAGAGGGATTCTGGAATAGTAGAATTGTTTTTGTAATGGCTGGCTAGTAATTCAAGCTTTTTAAATATTGAGTGTTGTTGGGCATTTTTGTTTTGTTTTGTATACCAAGGTGCTTAGAACTTGTATAGGTCTTTTCATTATTTAAACCTAAATAAGTAACACCAAACTAAAGCTGTGAAAACAGCTTTTATGCTTTGGATGGTAATAGACTTAGCTTTAGTACAAGTAGAGTTAACATAACAGTATGAAGTATTCATGCCTTCTTAGTAAAATGGGAATAGAAGAAAGTCAATATAAACATTTGCATCCTGAAAATCCAGTGAAGTTAGCAATATCTTTGAAAAACAATTACTGGATAGTAAACAAGAGAGCTCCTTTTTTTTAGTAAGAGAAAGCATTTTACTATGAAATAATTGTTTTTAAATAAAAAAGGTGAATTATTCACATCTTCAAAAAAAGATGCAAGATGCTTCAACAAATCCCATAATTCAAACATTCAGACCAAAAGTTAAAATTTTGGCATATTGCCTCACTGTGGAGAAGTCTCTGCTTTAAATCTGATGCCGCAGTCTGTGGCCTTGAGCATGGTGTTTCTTGACTAAAGATGTGAAGTCTGCTGTGTCGCATTCACTTACTGCTAATTTATCTGCTATATAAGAAGTCACTTGCCGAGTTATTTGGCCATTCCTCTTTGTGCATATGCACCCCCATAAGTGATTAATAGTTTGCTTTTGGGGGAGATGCATGTTTCTATACACCTTTCAATTTTTATGGATTGCTTATGTAGCATATATGTTAGAACATGTCCTAGTTGCATGCAGGGCATCTCATCTCTCTTGTCTCTCTTCCCCTCCTTTCTTATCTGTCTAACGTCTGTCTTGTCTCTCTTGTCTCCTCTATCCTCTCAGTCAGGGGAAGGGGTTCAGGAAGGAGGAGACAAATTGAACAGGTGAATGCCTGGCTGCATAGCTGGTGCCATACTCAAGGTTTTGGCTTCTATGATCATCACCTTTGAGAAGCTGGATCTGTTGGGAGCTGATGTGATTCACCTGACCAAGTGGGGCAGGAGGGTCTTCGCCAACAAGCTGGCCAGGCTTATAAGGAGAGATTTTAAGCAGACTTATAGGGAGAGCTTTAAACTAGATTTAAACTAGATTTATCGGGGGAAAGGGATGGAGTTTTGAGTAACAGAGAAGAGCCAGGGGCTGCTGATGTATTAGGAACCAACAGGGAAACACCTGAGAAATGCCACAAAGGAATTAGGGCTTGTTCCTCCAAAAAGGTGACACAGTTGACAGCCCAACTGAAGTGCCTCTATACCAATGCACACAGCATGGGTAACAAGCAGGAGGAGTTGGAAGCCATTGTGCAGCTAGAAAGCTACGATCTAATTGCTATCACTGAAACTTGGTGGAATGAATCACACGCCTGGAGCGCTGCAATCAATGGCTATAAACTGTTCAGAAGGGACAGGCAAGGAAGGAGGGGCAGGGGGGTTGCCCTCTATGTAAAAGAATGGATTGACTGCACAGAGCTGTCTTTGAAAAACAGCGATGCACAGGTTGAGAGCTTATGGGTGAAAATTAGGGGCCAAGCCAACAAAGGAAACCTCGTGGCTGGTGTTTACTACAGGCTGCCTGATCAAGGGGAGCCTGTTGAAGAGGCATTCTTATTTCAAGGAATCACAAACTTCTGTGGACCTGAATAAATATCTGTTGCTTTTAATGGAGCTCTTTCTTGCCAGAAGAGTAACCCTTCTTGATTTGGTGTTCAATCAGTATGGAAAACCTTACTGACCTAATTCTGCTTTCATTTTCTGTTCTCTTGAGGACACTAAATGAGTCTCCTGCAGTTAATGCAGTATTACATCCATTTAGTTTTTTTCAGGAATTTTAGAATCTTGTATCAGACTGTCTACTGTGCCTTACTGATGTTAAGACAAAATTGAGCAGCACTTAAAATTCCTAATACTAAGTTCAAATAAAAAAAATTAAAAATCAAACTTAAATCAGTTCTGAACATAATATTTTTGATGAAATTCTAATGTACCCTAATGCTTTCTGATTCATTGACCCAAATACATATACATGCAGTATGGACCTTTGTTTTTTCTGTTGCATTCTTGCTGTCATGTATGTGCAGGTGCACTTTGCACAAATTGGTGTCAGTAGGGGTATTTCTACTTTTGTCATCAGTTAATGCATGTATAATTCTCCATATCCTTGGAGAAACAGGAGGGAGGGAAGCATTCCTTAGGAAATGCTTCATTTTTGCTCTTTGCAGTCCTATATCCCTGCTATCCCACAGAAAACTTATTGTAAGGTCTTTTTAACTAGGACATCTGCCTTGCTCTCACTGAGGGCAGATTACCAACTTTGGTTTACTATGTCACAGAAATAAAAGTGCAGGATTAATGGTTGCTGAGTACTGTGAACTGGGGTAGCTTACTAAAAGAAAATTTAAAAAGTAATTTTATTGCCAGTCCAGTGTTCAATAACCCTGAAAATTTCATGTTGCTTGTCTGTTAATGCTGAAATCCAGTGATTGCCTGCCACTAAATTGCTACAAGATATTGCAAGGAGACTATTTTAACTTCTAAAGGATTTGGAAAAAAATATCTATACGGTTATATATAAATTGTAGCTTTATTGCCTGATAATGCAAATTATATTATTACTTAGGTGTACAGGTGCTGTGGCAATATACATTAAATTTTTAAGAATGCAAGAACAATATCTCTTAATGATTACATGTATATCAGTTCTGTACCAGTTCTTATTTTACTGGGTTCTTCTCCCATTTCTCTCCCCTCCCAATTTTTGCATTTATATTTAGCATAGCCTTATGAAAGTAATTTATGATATTACTAAAAGGAAATATTTCATTAAACAACTACTGTCTGCAAACGAGGGGAAGAGATTTGCTTTATGGTTTGGAGGTTAGTTAAGGGTTGCAGTGTTTGGGTTGCAAATACTGCAATTTTATTGTCCTTTCAAAAATCTGTATAGCAGAAGAAAGCTTTTTAGGTTTGTTCAAGTAAATTTTGGAATCTTGTACTAAATCTGAGTCTAAGGCCTCCTGGCTTGTCTGTTTCTGGTTCCTTTCAAATTTCTGGAACTGTCTTTAGTGTTAGGTTCAGAACTAGGGCTTTTGAACCACTAATGATAATGAACTAGCCATGATAATAAAGCCAATGAAAAGCACAGGCATGGTTTTAGGATGTATGAGGGGAGGTATTTCTAATAGAGAGTAAAAACTATTAATATAATTATTCACATCACTAAGAGGAACTACTATGTGCTATTCTAGACACTCAGGTTAAAGAAAAGTTAGTTGAAACCAGAACAAATACAGAAAGAGTTATCTTAGATGATGAAGTGAAAGGATGTTCTGGCTTAGCGACAAAAAAAAAAAAAAGTTTATATAGCCTAACCAAGCAAAGGCTCAAAAAAACCATGCTTGCTTTATATAATCATTCAGGTTGGAAGAGACCTGTGGAGAGCATCTAGTCCAACCTTCCTGCTCAAAGCAGGGCTAACTTCAAAGTTAGATCAGGTTGCTCAGAGGCAATCTGAGCAAGTTTTGCTTGCCAAGGTTTTGCCAAGTCCAGACAAATTTTGAAAGTCTCCAAAGATGGAGATCCCACAACCTCTCTGGGCCTCTGTTCCAGTGCTGCACAACTCTCATTGTGATTCTTTTTTTCCTTATGTCCAATCAGAATTTCCCTTTTTTGCACCTGCTGTCTCTTGTCCTTGCAAGTGTACACCTCTGAGAAGTCTGGCACTGTCTTTTCTGTAACTTCCCTGTAGGTAGTAGAAGAGGCTATACCAATGAGTACTTCTCAACTTTTAGGACATTAAAAGGTGCTGCTTTCCTTATTATATGTATATTTACATTAAAGAAGAAAGTATCAGTTCAGGAAAGAACTAGTTAATGTAACAGCCAGTTTGTACAAGAACAAATGGTAATAAATAGACCAGAAATAAATTTAGGCTGGGAAATAGAAGATGATTTCTAACTGTCAGAGATACAGGGTTCTGGAACAGCTTTTCAGTAAGCATAGCCTCTAGTTTTAAGATGGAGTTTGAGCAGCACATGAAAGGAAGTTCTATGGTGTGGCTAGCTGTGGCAGCAGGGGAATCTGAAGGCCCCCTCAAGTCCTGTACCTCTCAATGCAGAGGAGAATGGGACTAAAAACTGACATAACTTGGATATGGAGGGTAAGATTGGATACACGCATAGAGGACAAGAGCGGAGAGAGAACTAGCACAAGCAGTTAGCTGAGATGGGTTTGAGGAGATGTGTCAGAGAAAAGAGACAAACTTAGGGAATGGACAGAAGTCTCTATACCCTCTAGAGAGTAATTCTCAACAGAGGAGCGCAACAAACAGGACCAGCTTACAGGGATATTGGTAGTTAGAGGGCAGTTTGTGTCAGAAAGGGGCCAGAAACTCTGCTCAATAAAGTGTGGGACTGCTTGAGGCTGCACAACAATGGTAGTGACGTGCCACAGGGCTTGGTCCCCAGCACTTGCTGGAGCAAGTACCCCAGCACGTCAGGGAGCTTGACCCAGACACAGAGTCCTGGAGGAAGGATGCAGCTGCCCAGGTCTGGGGCTGCAGGGAGTGCCTGGGGCCTCTCCCTGGGGCTGGGGGCAACGGTGGCCTCACTTGTGAGAGACATGCTATGTTTGAGGCACTGAGCCACCAGGTGAAGGAGCTATGTGAGGAGGGGAGCAGGCTATGTAGCATCGGGGAGGATGAGCAGGAAATGGACAGGATCTTCACAGAGACTCTTCAAAGAAAAATGGAGGTACAGGGAACAGCAAAGATGTGCCCACAGGGACAGCATGATGTGGAGGCCTTCACACTTCTTCCCACTAGCATGGCTAGTGGCCCATTTTAAGTGGCTGTACATAAAAACACATGCAGTATAGAAAATAAACAGAAGGAATTCCATGCACGGTCACAAAGGTCTGACCTCATTGTGTTTACTGACATGTGCTGGGATAGCTCATGTGATTTGAGTGTTGCAGTGGATACATAGGATTAATGTACCAAATCATAGGTGTTATATGTTGTTTTAAAATTGCTATCCCATCCCTGATGGGATGCACCCATGAGTGCTGAGGGAGCTGGCTGATGTCATTGCGAGGCCGCTCTCAATAATCTTTGATTGGTCATGGTGATTGGGAGAGGTGCCTGAGGACTGGAAGAAAGCAAATGTCACTTCTATTTTCAAAAAGGGCAAGAAGGAGGATCCAGGGAACTACAGGCCAGTAAGCCTCACCTTGATCCCTGGGAAGGTGATGGAGCAGCAAATCCTGGGAACCATTTCCAGGCACATTAAAGACAAGAAGGTGATTGGGAGTAGTCAGCATGGATTCACCAAGAGGAGGTCATGCTTGACCAACTTGATAACCTTCTATGATGAAATGACTGGCTTAGTAGATGAGGGGAGAGCAGTGGACATTGTCTATGTAGACTTCAGTAGGGCTTTTGACACCATCTCCCATAACATCCTCGTAAGGAAGCTGTTGAAGTATAGGCTGGATGAGCAGACAATGAGGTGGACTGAAAACTGGCTGAACGGCCAGGCCCAGAGAGTGGTGATCAGTAGCACGATGTTTAGTTGGAAGCCAGTAAATTGCAGCGTACCCCAGGGGTAAATACTGGGTCCAATCCTTTATAACACCTTCATTAATGACTTGTACAATGGGGCAGAGTTTTCAGATGACCCAAAACTGGGAGGAGTGTCTGATACACCAGAGAGTTGTGCTGCCATCCAGAGGGACCTGGATAGGCAGGAGAAGTGGGCAGAGAGGAATCTCATGCAGTTCAACAAGAGGAGAGGAGGAACAACCCCATGCACTGCTACACACTGGGGGCCACCCAGCTGGAAAGCAGCTCTGCAGAGATGGACCTGGGGGTCCTGGTGGACACTAAGTTGAACGTGAGCCACCAATGTTCTCATGTGGTAGAGAAGGCCAACAGCATACGGGATTGCATTAGGAAGAACAGTGCCAGCAGGTCGAAGGAGGAGATCCTTCCCCTCTACTCAGCACTGGTAAGGCAGCATCTTGAGTACTGTGTCCAGTTCTGGGCTCCCCAGTACAAGAAAGATATGGACTTACTGGAGCAATTCCAGCAAAGGGCAACAAAGATCATAGAATAGTTTGGGTTGGAAGGGACCTTTAAAGGTCATCTAGTCCAACCCCCCTGCAAGAGCAGGGACAGCTTTCACTAGATCAGGTTGCTCAGAGCCCTGTCCAACCTGACCTTGAATGTTTACAGGGATGGGGCATCTACCACCTCTCTGGGCAACCTGTTCCAGTGTCTCACCACCCTCATCATAAAAAAATTTCTTCCTTATATCTAGTCTGAATCTACCCTCTTTTAGTTTAAAACCATTACCCCTTGTCCTATCGCTACAGGCCCTACTAAAAAGTCTGTCCCCATCTTTCTCATAAGCCCCCTTTAAGTACTGGAAGGCCGCAATAAGGTCTCCCCAGAGCCTTCTCTTCCCCAGGCTGAACAGCCCCAACTCTCTCAGCCTGTCCTCATAGGAGAGGTGTTCCAGCCCTCTGATTGTTTTTGTGGCCCTCCTCTGGACCCGCGCCAACAGGTCCATGTCTTTCCTGTACTGAGGACTCCAGAGCTGGATGCAGGACTCCAGGTGGGGTCTCACCAGAGGGGAGTAGAGGGGCAGAATCACCTCCCTCGACCTGCTGGCCACGCTTCTTTTGATGCAGCCCAGGATACGGTTGGCTTTCTGGGCTGCGAGCGCACATTGCCGGCTCATGTCCAGCTTTTCATCCACCAGTGCCCCCAAGTCCTTCTCCTCAGGGCTGCTCTCAATCCCTTCATCCCCCAGCCTGTGTTGATACCAGGGGTTGCCCTGACCCAGGTGCAGGACCTTGCACTTGGCCTTCTTGAACCTCATGAGGTTCACATGGGCCCACTTCTTGAGCTTGTCCAGGTCCCTCTGAATGGCATCCCTTCCCTCAGGCGTGTCAACCGGACCACTCAGCTTGGTGTCGTCTGCAAACTTGCTGAGGGTGCACTCGATCCCACTGTCTATGTCATTGATGAAGATATTAAGCAGTACTGGTCCCAATACGGACCCCTGAGGGACACCACTCGTCACTGGTCTCCATCCAGACATCGAGCTGTTGACCACTACTCTTTGGATGCGACCATCCAGCCAATTCCTTATCCACCGAACAGTCCATACATCAAATCCGTATGTCTCCAATTTAGAGAGAAGGATGTTGTGGGGGACTGTGTCAAAGGCTTTACATAAGTCCAGACAGACGACACCCGTAGCTCTTCCCTTGTCCACTGATGTAGCCGCTCCATCATAGAAGGCCACTAGGTTGGTCAGGCAAGATGACTGAGGGACTGGAGCACCTTTCATATGAGGAGAGGCTGAGAGAGCTTGGACTCTTCAGCCTGGAGAAGGCTCAGGGGGTTTCTTATCAATGTGTTTAAATACTTGATGGGAAGGAGTAATGAAGAAGAGGGAGCCAGACTCTTCTCAGTAGTGTTCAGTGACAGGACGAGAAGTAATGGGCACAAATTAAAACACATGAAATTCCATCTGAACCCCTCAAAAATACTTTTTTGCTGTGAGGGTGGTCAAACACTGGACCAGGTTGCCCAGAGAGGTTGTGGAGTCTCCATCCTTGGAGATATTTAAAATGTGACTGGACACAGTCCTGGGCAACTTGCTCTAGGGAACCCTGCTTGAGCAGGGTGGTTGGACTAGCTGATTTCAGGAGGTCCCTTCCAACCTAAATGATTATGTGATTCTGTGAAATAGAATTTATTTTTAAGATTAGAAAAACTGATAGCATTTTATTTTCATGTACTTAAGGTCTGTAAAATCAACAAGCTCTTAAAATGAAAACAGGATAAAATGCAGAAAACTATTGATAAAATGAACTATTAAATTGAAGAGGAGATAGCAGGTTGTATGAGGAAACCTAGAATGCTGGAGAAAAACTCAGAGAGAAAAAATGGAATAACATATTAAATAATTTTTCTTTGTTAGTACTTAGGAAGAGTCAAAATATATTATTCTCGAGTTTTGGGTAGGAGTACTGTTACAGAACGGGTACTTGTCTGCAGCTTTAAAAAAGGATTATACTTTCCTTTTCAGATTATACATTGCTCAGTATGCATGTAGTTATTGTGAAATATTAATATTTTGATCTGTTAGCAAGTTATTTATCAGGATTTATAAATTATATGGTTATTATGCTAATAATGGATTTTTTAATGTTTATTCTATTATAGTGAATAGGAGATAAGTAACTTTAACTGTGAACTTCTCTGTAGAAATGAGTAGTTCAGTCATTTAGTCCTTATAAACAGACTACCCACAGAAGAGCGTGTGTACGCATGTGTAGACATGAACTTGTGTTCAGACACAAACTTGCTCTGTGATCTGCCTTCCAGCTGTGCATCTGGAACACTGAGTGTATGAGAGCACCTGTAGCACTGTGCTACTGCTGTAATGTGGTGTGAGGAAAGGGCAGGGGAAATATAAGGAAAGAATTATCTTAATGTGCAGAGAAGCAACACTAGAAGATGTTTTCTTTCTGCCTGCAGGCTAGTGCTGAAATCCTCATCACAGGATAACATGTACATATGCACCAGATACCTCTTCCTCATGTGATCTGATGTTTTATACATTAGGAGAGTGAAAAATGGAGATGTGATGTAGAGATTAAATATGTTTCCATTCCTGTGTTTTAGGTGGATTTTAATTGGGGGTGTGTGTGTGTGCGGTTTTGGGTTTTTTTGTTGTTTTTTTTTTTTTAAAGTATGTAGGAAATAGAGGGAGTGTGAGGAAGAGCTCTTATTTCTGATTCATTTGAACTTAAATGCAACTTTTGGACCACTTAACATGGTGTGGTCTGTCATTTTGCTGCCTTGGCCAAATTTAGAGTTTGCTGTCCTGGTTTCAGCTGAGATAGAGTTAATTTTCTTTATAGTGGCTGGTATGGGGCTATGTTTTGGATTTGTGCTGAAAACAGTGTTGATAATACAGAGATGTTTTAGTTGCTGCTGCACTAGTCAAGGACTTTTCAGCTTCCCATGCTCTGCCAGGTGCAGAAGAAGCTGGGAGGGGGCACAGCCAAGATAGTTGATCCAAACTGACCAAAGGGCTATTCCATACCACATGACGTCATGCTCAGTATATAAAGCTGGGGAAGAAGAAGGAAGGGGGGGACATTCGGAGTGATGGCGTTTGTCTTCCCAAGTAACCATTACGCGTGATGGAGCCCTGCTTTCCTGGAGATGGCTGAACACCTGCCTGCCCATGGGAAGGAGTGAATGAATTCCTTGCTTTGCTTCGCTTGCGTGCGCGGCTTTTGCTTTCCCTATTAAACTGTTTTTATCTCAACCCTCGAGTTTTCTTACTCTTCCTCTTCTGATTCTCTCCCCCATCCCACTGTGGGGGAGTGAGTGAGTGGCTGTGTGGTGCTTAGTTGCTGGCTGGGGCTAAACCACGACATTTGCAAATAAATATTTACTTGTAAATAAATGTATATAAATGTTAGCTCTGTGATCTTGATTTTGAATGTGAAAAATAGAATCGAGTAAGTTTTTTCTGGCTTGTGTATTTTTGTCAGTCTCTTTTGGATTTGTAAATGAATTAAGAATTCCATGAAGAAAGAGTGAAATAGAATCTAGTTTGTAGTCCAGTAGCTGTGTAAGTGCTATCATTTTATTGAAAATGTGACAACTTTAAGTTGTCACAATAAAACAAGCAAGTAGAATTATGAATATTAATATTATGAATGTCATGTAAGAAAATTCCATTTGCGTATAGTAACTATTCTGACAACACCATGTGTTAAAGGCATAAAATAGTACCTACCAAACAGACCTGCAAACAGAATGCTAGGAAGCATGAGTAAAATAAAATTTCCAAGTTGCTGTGCACACATATTCTTTCTGTCCGAATTAAGAGGGGAAGAGGGGCAGAAGAGGGTTTTCATTATTTGGCAATTTATTCTGTAAATGGAAAATTAAACCTTATTCTTCTCCATCTATACAAACACCTGTTAGTTCAGAAACAGGTAGTAAAAGCCAACTAAGTATCTGAGGTAAATTGCCAAATTTTACTATATACTGTTGATAACTACTGACAGATTTTTCTCAGTATCTTTTCCAATCCTATATTTATTTAGGCTTCAGGCTCGAATTGCTCACAGAATCCAAGAACTGGAGAACTTGCCTGGCTCTTTGCCTCCTGATCTGCGAACCAAAGCTACAGTGGAGTTGAAGGCACTTAGGTTACTGAATTTCCAGCGCCAGGTAATGCCTTTTGCTGCAGGGAAGTTCTTGTAGTGCTCACAGTCAAATGTGATGTTGTGGCATGGGATCAAATGTGATGTTGTGGAATGTGTCAAGAGATTTTACAGCAGCCCTGACCTTAAATAGGAGATTTTGTACAAGAGCACGCTTGACTGATAAGACGACTTTCACAGAAGTGTTTAACTTAGTATTTATTTTGTTTTATTACTGAATATGTATGTGTGCTCTTTCCCTCCTGCTCCATCCTCCAGTATAAGTTGTAATCCTAGAATTGTGGTAGTTTTTCATGAAAATAACGGCAGTGGCACAGAGACACAAGAGAAGGACAGGCTTCAAGCCTATTTTCAACACAAATCATAATAGATGTAATTTTCATGATACTCTCTATACTTGTCATGGGTCTTTTATTGGTGAGAGTTGAATGCTCTTATTGTTGTGTGTAGCATTTCTCTGTAATCTGTATTCAGCATTCCCACTGTGACACACAGACTGTGAAAATTAAGCCTAACAAAAGCACGTCTAAGATACAAGTTAGATCTTGAATATATGTAACAGTATCTGAATTTCAGAAGGGGAGTCACAATGCTAGACCATTCTGGGCCCCTTGTCATTGGCTTGCCTGGCTGGCCTGGAAGCAGCAGAGATGTGATTTGTCAGGCCAAGCAAAAATAGTTCCTGGAAGAAGTCTTTGGCAGTATTTGTACCATGTTATCTACATCTTCCTTCCCACTGCCCTTGCAATTCCTTTATAGTGAGGCTTTGTCAGAGGTTAGTTGAAAAGTGGCAGGCTTTCCCTGCTTGCATTGCTGGGACTGTGGCTGTATTATTCCAAGCCTTCCCAATTTCCTACTCCCTATCCTGTTTCCCATGCAACTGACAATGAGAACAGTTGTCACCTATGTTCAGCACCAATTCTAGAAAAGCATGTAATATATGTTCTTTCATGCTTTACTTGGGTGGTGTAACATCTCGACTGGTGCCTTTCATACAAGCAGGATAGTCATTTTCAGTAGGTAGGAAGGAAAAAAGTGATGTGCCTATGTTATTTGACTTTCTGTCATCCTACAGAGACTGAAGATTTATTTAGGGAGACAGACCTTTCTGCTACAACTGAGGAGTTGCAGAACAGTAATGGAAAGGAAGCTGGGAGATCTCCTGCACCACTAAAATTTTACTTTACTGTATTACTAATTAAAGTTGTTCTTGTGTGTGTGAAAAATGTTTTTCTTTTGAACTGTTTCTTTTTTCTCACCGGTAGCTAAGACAAGAGGTAGTAGCCTGCATGCGTCGTGACACAACACTAGAGACAGCACTAAACTCCAAAGCCTACAAGAGAAGCAAGCGCCAGACTCTGAGGGAGGCCCGTATGACAGAAAAGCTTGAGAAACAGCAAAAGATTGAACAAGAGAGGAAACGTAGACAGAAACACCAGGTATTTTAACTCCTATTAACTGTTCTCCCAGACATGGAAATGCCATTCAGTTTATTGTTGCATCTTGTTATGATCTGCCGGTCATTGTCATTTTATATTTTATTCACCTCTGCAGACTGAGGCACAAGAAAACAAGTTTATGCAATAAGCAAGCATAAAATTCTAAAATTACAACTCTTGTATTCCTGATCTCAAATCTTGTGCTATCAAATCTCTGAATTAAATTGTTTTCTTTCTCTAGGAATATCTGAACAGCATATTGCAGCATGCTAAAGATTTTAAAGAATACCACCGGTCAGTGTCTGGGAAAATACAGAAAATTTCTAAAGCTGTGGCAACTTGGCATGCCAACACTGAACGTGAGCAGAAAAAGGAAACTGAGAGAATTGAGAAAGAAAGAATGAGAAGACTAATGGTAAGGAATGGGGGAAGGGGTATGACAAGTTTGGCTAAAATTACATACAGTCTGATGTACACCCTCAGGTGCTTATGTATGCTCTTTTCAGAATAAAATCTCTTTAATTCAAGAAGTTTAAAAAGTATAAACCTAAAAATACTGCAGAAGAATCCCTTGTATTTCTAATGATGGTAGTGAATTTGATAGTGTTCAATTTGAGCTATAGCTACTTTTTTCTTAAGATTTCTGATAATATATAATTGTCTTTTCTGCAAGCTTAAAAACTTGTAATTCATGCATATCACAGCCACTTTTGTATAACATCACTTAATCTCTTTGTCAAAATTTTTACAACATTGCAGAGATATTCAAGTTATTTACTATATAAGTACTGTGTATTCTTTCTAG
The DNA here is from genome assembly GCF_035582795.1 of Mycteria americana. Classification (NCBI taxonomy): domain Eukaryota; kingdom Metazoa; phylum Chordata; class Aves; order Ciconiiformes; family Ciconiidae; genus Mycteria; species Mycteria americana. The sequence continues at coordinate 5,938,650 of NW_027445436.1, read as the reverse complement.
CTATTATAGTTTTGAAGACTACTTATGATTAACTTTTTATGGTATTACTCAGAAACTTTGTATTTGCACACATACATATCCAATAGCAGTAAAAATATGCAGTTTTTTTCCTGGGAACTAAGGGCAGTCAGCTATTATTCTTCTTGCTGCTGTTATTTCTTAATCTTTCCCTTCTTTGCACCTGAACAATACCAGTTGCACCTTTTTTAAAAAGAGGATATAATGGTTTTGTATATAACCATGTCTCTTCAGAATGCTGTGGAATTGATCAGTGGACTACTTACATTTCAAGAGTTAAAATACCTCTGTCTTGGAACTTAAAATGTAGGCAGAGTAGTTTTTATGTACAAGTGTGTGTGTTAGCAACCAGAGTTAGATTAATTTTCTTCTGAAAAACTTCTACCAGACACTGGGTAACTCTAAGACTTCTTGGAGCAGAAGTCTTATGAGGAGCGGCTGAGGGAGCTGGGACTGTTTAGCCTGGAGAAAAGGAGGCTGAGGGGAGACCTTATTGCTTTCTACAACTACCTGAAAGGAGGTTGTAGAGAGGTAGGGGTCGGTCTCTTCTCCCAAGTAACAAGTGATAGGACAAGAGGAAATGGCCTCAAGTTGCGCCAGGGGAGGTTTAGACTGGATATTAGGAAATTTTTCTTCACCGAGAGGGTTATGGAGCATTGGAACAGGCTGCCCAGGGAAGTGGTTGAGTCGCCATCCCTGGAGGTATTTAAAGGACGTTTGGATGAGGTGCTTAGAGACATGGTGTAGTGGTGGTTTTGGCAGTATTAGGTTTACGGTTGGACTCGATGATCTTAAAGGTCTTTTCCAACCTATATGATTCTGTGATTCTGTAATGCTTTTTTTGAATTGTTGAAACCTACAAGACAGTAGGTGACTGGGAAAATATAGATTCTCAGTCAGTAATTGAATGACACAATGTAACAACAGCATAGAAGTTAATGGGAATTGGCACGTTTTCATTGAAACACAGTGCTAATAAAAACCCAAATATTTAAGGTGATGTGAAATAAAACTTTAATCCTTGTCCAAAATCAGTGCCCACCAAACATAAGGACTGAACAATTTGGTTTTAAATCAACAATGAGGATTAAAAGTGCATACAAAATGTAACTGAAGGGCTTGCAGAAGAGAACAAATGTTTAGGCCCTATGGCTTTTCTCAAGGTTACATACCAATCTACATTATAGAGCTTCTTTATACTGTCAATAATTAGAGACAATTGCCAACAGTTTATCTGTTCAAGCTGTTACAATGTTAATTATCAGATAAAAATATGATGACTTTACAAAAGTCCTGTTGTTTTAAAAATATTTTTTAGATTCTGAGGTGAATGAGCTTATGTCACTCTGAAATATATATGATATATGGTAAAGAAGTCCACAGCTAATAAATACAAGATGGATTTGTATGTCCAGAAATGTCACAAAACACTAATATCCAGTGCTTCCTCCTAAAACCTCCTACCCAAAGCCTGTGACTCACATCTGCTATCAGAGACACAGCACTCAGTAGGCATCTTCAACTGGGTTTTGCAGTCAGAAGCACTTACCCTGTTCCCTTCTAAAAGCTTAATTAAATTTTCATGGAAAAGCAAAACAAAATGACACTAATTATGCATGTTATGTTAGTGGAGTTATTTCCCCTGTTTAAATTTAGTCCAACTGTGATATGTTCTTACAGTTTTTACAGATCTTTAATTCAGTGTAGCCAGAAGTTAATCTTCTATATACTAGAAATTTCTAAAGACTTCATCTCCTCTCAGACACTTGGGCTAGCCTAGGAAAATAGGCTATGTTTAAAAGTATGATAGCATACTTTTTAACCAAAGCATCTTAGATAATAATGTTAAATTCCTTACACAGATTGTCCTTAGATAACTAGGATTAGCAATGGTGATTGTGTCCCAGGGAAGTTCCTTAACATTTATATATCGCATGCAAGAGCATTCATGATATGCTTCAAAAGACCTCACCAAGAAAAAGATAGTATGTATAGAGGAAATACCTTGGCTAGGTTATAATGATACTATATTTAATTATAATAGTCATAGAAGCTTACTTTTTGAGCACTGTAGTTCTGTTGTCTTGAATGCTGAAAATGGATTTTACCTTGCAAGTTCTTGCCAGGTTACTGCAGTTCTGGTATGTCTCCAGAAAGGCAGGAATTTGTTCGTATTTCACAACTGTGCTATTTTTATTGAAAGTAATGGTCTTCAAAATATTTCTTATTTTTGTTTAGTTTTATAAGGCCTTGTATACGTCTTCAATTTATTTAATGTAATTCACTGAATTAATTTATTCACTGAGTTATCTTGGCCAAGATCTGCAGTGGGCTCTGTGATACTTGTCTTATATTTCCTGATATGCATAAAGATGTCGTCATATCTTTCTAGCATACACAAGTAATATTTCCTGCTATGCCCTAACAATGTACTTATGCAGTGCTGTAGGGATATGGGAGTTGCTGAACTGACTCAGAGATGTGGCTGATCTGGTCTGATATCCTGCTTCTAACAGTGGCCAGCATCAGATTCTCCACAGGAAGATGAAACAACACCAGAGTAGATAGATGATGCATAATCTTCCCTAAGGAAAATTTCTTGGTTACACCTGACAGATAAGGATTATTACTTATACTGGGTAAAGGACCAAATAAGAGTTAGGCATCTGGGTCCCATTATCTTTCTCTGAGAGTGGGGGATAACTGTACTTCATGCTTTTGAAAAATCTTCTCTGTAGGAGTCTTATCAATTCCCTCAGTTTCCCAGCACTGTAACTTGTCTGATGTGCTGTTGTATAATTTTTTTTCGTTCTCAGTCCTGTTGTAGAATGCCCCCCCGGCAAGAGTAGGAGATATTCAAGGTAACACATCATCATCGAGACTGCAATTGTAGGTTCTTCTTAGGAACATTTCTCTCATGGATGATGTTTGTCCCATATTGCTAGGCTGAAGATGAAGAAGGCTACCGTAAGTTGATTGACCAAAAGAAAGATAGACGCCTAGCCTACTTATTGCAGCAGACAGACGAGTATGTGGCTAATCTGACCAATCTGGTATGGGAGCACAAACAGGCACAAGCAGCCAAAGAGAAGAAAAAGAGGAGGAGAAGAAAGAAGGTAAGTAGCTAAAACTAACATTTTTATCCCACTTCCCCCTCAAACCTCATTTTAACATTGGTAAATGCAGTGATCTCCAGTTGTCTTACAGAGATCAGAGTGTCTGAAATCTGTGTTGCCAAATTCTTAACATTGAATGAATTCATAGTTCTCTGAAGTCTGTTGTAGGAAATGCTGTATTTTTGCCATGCTAACATTATTCCAAAGATGGAAAGAAGAAGATGGGATTAGAAATCTGTGGTTTGTAAACATTTGAATTAGTGATAAACTTCCTATAGGCAAAAATGGGCCAACCATGTAAATTAGGAATAAGTTATGAGAGTCCAAACTAGAGTATATCAGAAAAGGCTAGTATATTCAATTGTAACATATAGAACTGCTTATTTAGACCTCTAGATTCTAAACTAAGTTCCATATTTGGTTTGTAGGGCCATTAGAAATAGCCAGAGAAAGAGAACTTTAGTAGGTGTATTTTGTATAAATGGGTATTCCACAAGTAGTATTGTTCATTGTCTACATTGTAACCATTTAATTTAAGCCTTTTGAAAATCCACTTTGTATGTTATTAAATATTTCTATCCCTGTCAGAGAGACTAGTTGGTAACTGAGCAAATTTAGGGGGGGGGGGGGGGGGAAGTGATAATTAAGTAATAATTTGTCATTTTTGTGACCCCTAAATTCCTTTCCTGTCCTAGAGGATGGGTAAGATGGCCTTAATAGCCCATTTCCATCTCTAGTTTTCGTGATGTGAATGATCTTACTATCAGCTATAAGAAAAAGAGTCTCAGAAGTTTCATGTGCTTGTATATAAACAGCCCGCTGTAGCTAATATTCCTGACAATTTAACTTTGTATAGTTTGGACACCAAATATATATACCATTGAAAATGTTAATATATGCATTGCTTAAAAGCAATCCTCTACATGTGGTAATAAATGCCAATATATAATAAACGGACAATTTTGAAATGACTGACATAAAAAATATTCCTTATTCCCCTCTATCCATCTCCAAGACAGCTGTACATTGTTGCGTTAAGAGTTACTGTCGCATACAAATAGGAATTTGAGGAGTGGCTGGCGGGGGGGGGATCCTCCCGTTGAGTCACGAGGTTCAGAAGGACCCCCTTGCTTTCTAAACTCCTTCTCAGAGAGGAGTCTAGGTGCGGCTAGGTCCAGTCCTAGTCTCAGACTTGGTCAACGGTTTATTTTCTAAGGACTGTGTGTGTAGCCACTTATTAGTTCAGGGCTTTCGCTAAGGCGACAGCATCAGTTTTTACACCCCCCAGTCTGGTCGTGTTGAAGGAGCTGTCACGGCCAGAGCAGTGAAGAGTGCAGTTTATTAGAGCAACAGGCACACAGATTCTTTGGATTACCGGTGACAAATTCACTGTCTGCAAAGCACATACAAATACCAAGAATATGAGTATGAATAACATGGCCGGACACAACGCGTATATCAAGAATATGAGTAACACGGCCGGACATAAACGTGTTAAAGATAATAAAGCGACTCTATATATAGAGAGAGATTTCTAAGTTTCCCGGGGAGGCACTTGATATAACCAAGTGTTTGACTCTTACCCAAAGGCATCCCGATGGGGGGGAAGAGAGGCTCAGCCCGTCGACTGATCCCAAACGTCAGAGTGGTACACGATGGTGTCTTCCCTAACATTCTCTTTCTCTTAAGCCATTTTATACTATTTTTCACCTTTCAGGTGGTGCTTGAGTGACTCTAGTCATACATACCTTTGTTTAGGATTGGTGTAAAGTTTTCTCGCTTCGCTTTTAAAGGTATAGGCTAGAAAAATTCAGAGCGCAAGCTCAGTGAGGGGTGGTCACACCTTGGAGGTGGGTAGCTTTTGGGATGGAGGTGTGTTTTGGTATTATAATGATGTTATAATGAGCAAAGTTCACCAAAAGGACAGCATTTTGTCAGAAACATGACAGGCTGTTGGCCCAGGGTAGTAAATATGCAGCTTATCAGTTCAATGATACCTTCAAGTTCCCCTATTATTGCAGAGCCTGGCCGCAGCATCTCCACACCGCTCCACCCTCCGGGCAGCGCCTCTTAGAGTCAGCACACCAAGTTCCCCTGGCGTTACCAACATCTAAGGTTGCAGGCCTAGGGAACTCCCATGGAATGGATTCCTTACATGTCAGCCGCATTCCACCTGGGGAGCTTCTTCAATGCTGTGCCTTACCTAAAAGTGGGCATATAAGTTCTAATTTTTAAGTCACCTCAGTCATTATCCCACATACATTTTGTTAAGAATATATTTTTAACAGAGAAAATGGTCTGTGCCTCCAAAATAAAGATGTAGCTTCTCCTGGACCAGAAATCTAGTAGGCTAGCCACATACCAGGCACAGATTTACCAAGGCAACTAAGAGGGTTGTAGATTTCCCATTAATACTGCTAAGTGCTGTTGAGTGCAGTAGTACCTGTATATATATCCTCCCTACATCCATCAATATCTTTATTTGCATTCATCCCAGGCTATGAAAATGTAAAGTGAAAAACTGTTAATGCTCTAGAACGCTTTCATCATATAAAATGTTTTTTTATGCTTATAGCTTGACTATGATAGTTTTGCCTCTATTTGTTGTAGAAGGCAGAAGAAAATGCAGAAGGAATGGGATCTGGTCTTGGTCCTGATGGAGAGGTATGAATTTTACAAGCCTTTTTAGTTTGTGGGGTTGGTTGGTTTGTGTAATTTTCCCAGAGCTTGTTATAACTTATAGTGGTGGTAAAAGATTAAAGTGTATGCCAGACATTTGACCTCTTTGTTCAGTTAGTGCTATGTAGGGCTTTTGCATGTGATTAAGAGCCACATATACACTCAGAAAGAGTGCAAAAATGAAACTGATTTGGGGAAATTAGTTCAAAAGGTGCCTACGCATTTGGAATCTCTAAGGTCGAAGGTAGCAAGTGTGCATGCTAAGGTCCCCATGAGAGACACACAGAGATCACAATATTCATCAATTCAGTCTTATTTGAAAGAAAAGAAAATACAGTAACATGAATGTACAAGCATACATATTTTAGAATAGAATAGAATAGTTCAGTTGGAAGGGACCTACAACAATCATCCAGTCCAACTGCCTGACCACTTCAGGGCTGACCAAAAATTAAAGCATCTTATTAAGGGCATTGTCCAAATGCCTCTTAAACACTGACAGGCATGGGGCATTGACCACCTCTCTAGGAAGCCTGTTCCAGTGTTTGACCACCCTCTCGGTAAAGAAATGCTTCCTAATGTCCAGTCTGAACCTCCCCTGACACAGCTTTGAACCATTCCCATGTATCCTGTCACAGGATACCAGGGAGGAGAGATCAGCACCTCCCTCTCCACTTCCCCTCCTCAGGAAGCTGTAGAGAGCAATGAGGTCGCCCCTCAGCCTCCTTCTCTCCAAACTAGACAAACCCAGAGTCCTTAGCCACTCCTCATAGGACATGCCTTCCAGCCCTTTCACCAGCTTTGTTGCCCTCCTCTGGACGCATTCAAGTACCTTCACATCCTTCTTAAATTGTGGGGCCCAGAACTGCACACAGTACTCAAGGTGAGGCCGCACCAATGCTAAATACAGAGGGATAATCACCTCTTTTGACCGGCTGGTTATGCTGTGTTTGATGCACCCCAGGATGCGGTTTGCCCTCTTGGCTGTGAGGGCACACTGCTGACTCCTGTTGAGCCTGCTGTCAACCAGCACCCCCAGATCCCTTTCTGCAGGGCTGCTCTCCAGCCACTCCTCTCCCAATCTATACTTGTGTCTGGCATTACTCCATCCCAGGTGCAGAATCTGGCATTTGTTCTTGTTAAATTTCATGTCACTGATGATTGCCCAATGCTCCAATCTATCCAGAACCCCCTGCAAGGCCTCTTGTCCCTCAAGAGAGTCAACAGCACTGTCTCGTCCCACTCGGTGGGTTGCGAGAGGGGTGAATCTTTTCGATTCCCCGACAGTTTGTGTACTGATAAAAGCCGATCTCTGCTCGGCAGAGCCGCGTGGTCGGTAGAGTCACGACAATGACTCAGAGGAACAGTCTATCCCACTTCTGACACCAAATTAATGTCTCGTCCCACTCGGTGGGTTGCAAGATGGGTGAATCTTTTTGATTCCCTGACGGTTTGTGTACCGACAAAAGCCAATCTCTGCTCGGCAGAGCCGCGTGGTTGGTAGAGTCACGACAATGACTCAGAGGAACAGTCTGGCCAGCAACTTTATTAACTGGCGAATTCCACAAACGGACAAGCTTAACTAACTGGTGAGCTCAACGAACGAACAGAGGTGATTTGGCAATGGAGCTATTTTCCGGGCAACCCGTCACAATTTATCCCAAACTTGCATATATATATTGGAAGAGCAGAGGAAGAGAGAAGCAAGAAAAGGAAAGGAAAAGAGAGGAGGAAAGAGAAAGAAAAAGTATCACCACCCTTGGATCCCGCGATGACAATGACAGACGTGGCAATCTTCCAGTGGTGGGCGTGCGCGCGGTTCCCTGGAGGGCGTATCTTTTATACTCTAATCCCCGCCTCTAGGTACGCCCCTTGAGGACTTACATGGTTCTTGTTCTAGAAAGATCTCCATCTTCTGCGCAGGCGCTGGGGGAGGGGGGTGATCATGAGGGGTCTCTCGGGTGGTTGCAAGCCCCTTCCTCAGATAAACTCTGTGTGACCTCTGGCCATATATGGTAAGGTCCGTCGGAAGCTGGAACCGCGCATCCTCCGGTGCGCTCTCCACGTCCCGCATGTCCCGCTCCCGCTCCCGCACATCCCGCTCCCGCTCTCCCCCACCCTGTGCTCGCCGACCTGCCGTCGCCATGCAAATAGCGCCTCGCCTCGCCACAATGTTTGAGACATTAACTCTTTCAGTCTCTCACACCACCCCGTGGTTCAAGCATTGTGTATATAATCTTCATCCAGGGCGACGATTTTCACATAGAGAAGATCAAGAAGACATAGTTCGCAAAATCGTACATTTTCAACGAGAGTTGGTGGAGGGTCCTTGATTTTGTCTTCCAGGGTGGTGATATGAACATAGTGAACAGCAGGAGAAAAGAGAATGAAAGCAGAAGCAAGCAGATGGGTAATCATACATTAAACAATAGCTATGCCAGTCATAAGGAACAGGAATCCAGCCAACAGGGTTATTCCAATTTGCGTTAATCATTTTCCCCACCCCGTGAGTCCCCATGATTGTAGGAGGGAAGCGAACCAAGATCCGGGTGCATGCCCGTCGAAACAGTCTTTCGGTTGGAGTGATCAAAATAGTTCGGCAGCTTGGTCGGCAATTTCTTTCATTTTGGTCCATGCTGCCTCTATAGTAGTACTGATGTTGTGAGTGTAGTAGTAGTAGAGTGCAGTAGTACTGGAATTGTGAGATGGACAATGTTATACAACATTCTCCATCACTTAAATTCAACATCGAATTTTTTGGGGCTTCTGCCACTTCCCAGCGCACTCACCAGGGAGGGGCAGTGAAACTGAAAACACGAGATGGGCATAAGGATGGGACAACTAATCCACATTTCAGACCAGCGTGATATTTCAAGGTTAAGCAGGAATAAAATTTCCAGTTAGAACATCCCCAAACTAGTCCCAAGGGGGCTGGGGATATGCTAATTTTACAGGTATGTCAGGTTTTGCAGTGAGCGGCAGGCTCTGCAAAGGGTAGTGTGTACGGGGTATGCCACAATACTTGACTCTACCGTAAGTCTTGTTGCACAGAACATCCCGGTTTCTATATCTGCGGGAAGGATAACCCCAACAAATACACATGTCCCTTATCAGAACCCTTACTCTCTCCAAGAGCCAGGTTTTTTGGGGGGTCCCCAGGACCAGTGTTATAGTTAAGAACTTTTCCAAGTTATACATAATATTGGGTAATGCAACAAAAACCACCACCACCACCACCACCAACAACAACAAATCTCACTCCTTGTTCGGTTGACTGGGGAAGGGCAACACCTATCCCTTGGTCGGTTCTATTCCAGAAATTCTATTCGGTTCTATTCCTAGTAAACACATGAATTGGTTCCCACGCAAGCTTCTAAGGAATATGGTTTCCACTTCCCCCGTGTCCTCCTTTCTCAGAGGAGTGGAGGACCACCATCCACATGAAAAATCGTAAATACATATTAGGACTATTATTACAACATTGGCAGTATTCATTGAGGTCCGACGCTCCTCCGACAAGGTCGGTACGCTTTAGCAGGCAACTGTCTGGTTCTCCCCCTGCAAAAGAAAAGGAAAACTCGGTCCCTTTTCGGACCGGTTTTAAAAGCAAGGGATTATCAGGAGGTCTTCCGAAGGGTAGGCCTTTTAAAAGCCGATTGTCTAATCTGGTTCTCCTAACCGTGGCTTTACCCCTTTGTTCCCCTCCGGAGATTCCCACGTTGCGGCTATAATTGATCAGCTCTTGCGCAACCCCTCCCCAGGTGAGGGGGAATTCCGCCAGAGTGGACTGCGTTTGGCTTCTCCGGGGTGTTAGCATTTCTGTTAAACGCTCCTGAATTGGGTACACTGCCCTTAGGCGGTCCTGGATTTGTATGGCATGTAGCTTCAGGGGATCAGGAAGGCCCTTTATCAGGGGTTTCATTCAGTTGGGGTTGGCCTTTAGCAACATCGGGGAGGGCTGATGGGGTATTAAGTGCCGGTCATGCACGAGCTGGAGGCAGGCGGCTTTTTGCACGCTCTCGGTAATTTGATCCAGTCCCGGAGTGGGGATGGTCACCGGATCTCCCTGTTCCATGGGGTCTAGCCCTCCAGCCCAGTATGCCGCCCTTTGAGTTAGGGACCAGGGGGCTCGAGTGTCGGGGATGGTTAGAAACACGCCTGGACCCCAGTATCCCTGCGCCTCCTCCTCAGAAAGTTTAATTCTGTGTGTGTCCGTCCGTGTGTCGTCCCCCCCCCCCCCATGAGGGAGACCCTCCACACATATTCTGTCTCCGTTTCTCTAGGGAGCCTACTATATCTATCTTGTAATTTCGCCAATTTAGTTGCACTATAGGGTATTTCTTTTGTTATGATTTCTGGCGCGGTATCGGCACCCCCTTCATATTGAAATTCTGTTTTAATAAGTGGGCGAAGTTGGGGAGCGGTTCTCTCCTCATGTTGGCAATTTGCCTGTTCCATTTCCTCCCAGGGGTAGTGGCCAGCTACCCCCCCCCCCCCCCCCCCGTCAACTAGCTCGCATTCCTTAGACAGAACAGAGTGCCCACACTCACTCTCCAGATCCTCCCTCCATGCCTCTGCTAGCGCCAACCGCAACCCGCACTCCCTGACAAAACCATCGCGCAGCTGATTCTGCAACCTATTCACTCCTGTTTCTGCTCACACCTGTTTTTTCTGCTCAGCTTCCAGCTCCGCTTGCAAGCGTTCAAGCAAATCCCGTTTTTTCCGCTCAGCTTCCAGCTCTGCTTGCAAGCTTTTAACCAAATCTTGTAACGATTTCTTCGCCTCTCGCTCAGCCCATTTTACCGTGCACTTATACTTCTGCACTGCCATCAGCGCAGCTACTAAAACACCCCAAACAACAGCTTTTAACAACTCTAACAAAGGGGAGCAGTCCAGATCAGGCTGAACCCAGGAAGCCATGATCATCTATCTGCCGGAGGACTCGGACTCAGCCGATTCACGTCCTCCCTTCTCGACTCAATCGATATCCCCTCCCTGTTCCTCTCACTGATCAAGTCGGGGAATCCCACTTCTGAAACCAAATTAATTTCTCGTCCCACTCGGTGGGTTGCGAGATGGGTGAATCTTTTTGATTCCCTGACGGTTTGTGTACCGACGAAGGCCGATCTCTGCTCGGCAGACCTGTGTGGTCAGTAGAGTCACGACAATGACTCAGAGGAACAGTCTGGCCAGCAACTTTATTAACTGGCGAATTCCACAAACGGACAAACTTAACGAACTGGCGAGCTCAATGAACTAACAGAGGCGATTGGGCAACGGAGCTATTTTCCAGGCAACCTGTCACAATTTATCCCAAACTTACATATATTGGAAGAGTAGAGGAAGAGAAAAGTGAGAAAAGGAAAGAAGAAGAGAGGAGGAAAGAGAAAGAAAAAGTATCACCACCCTTGGATCCCGCGATGACGATGACAGGCATGGCAATCTTCCAGTGGTGGGCGTGCGCGCAGTTCCCTGGAGGGTGTGTCTCTTATAAGCTAATCCCCGCCTCCAGGTATGCCCAGGTCTCTCAGGCGGTTAAAAGCCCCTTCCTCAGATCAACTCTGTGTGATCTCTGGCCATACATGGTAAGGTCCGTCGGAAGCTGGAACCGCGCATCCTCCGATGTGCTCTCCATGTCCCGCACATCCCGCTCCCACTCTCCCCCACCCCGTGCGCGCCGACCTGCCGTCGCCATGCAAAGTCGCCACGCAAATAGCGCCTCGCCTCGCCACAATGTTTGAGACATTAACTCTTTCAGTCTCTCACAAGCACCTCCCAGTTTAGTATCGTCAGCAAACTTGCTAAGGGTGCATTCAACTCCTGCATCCAGATCATTGATAAAAATATTGAACAGAACTGGCCCTAGAATTGAGCCCTGAGGAACACCGCTGGTGACTGGTTGCCTGCCAGATGTAGCCCCATTCACTACAACCCTTTGAGCCCTGCCCTTCAGCCAGTTCTTCACCCAGCGCACCGTGTACCTGCTCATGTCCCAGTTGGACAACTTGTCCAGAAGGATGCTGTGAGGGACAGCATCAAAAGCCTTACTAAAATCCAGAAAAACTACATCCACCACCTTCCCTTCATCCACTAGGTGAGTGACCTTATCATAGAAGGATATTAAATTAGCTAAAGAGGACTTTCCCTTTGTGAACCCATGTTGACTGTGCCTGATGATTGCATTCTCCTTTAAATGCCTTTCAATAGCACCCAGCATGATTTTTCTGGGTACTGAGTTTAGACTAACAGGTCTGTAGTTTCCTGGGTCTTCCCTCGCACCCTTCTTGTAAATTGGAATAACATTGGCTAGCTTCCAGTCAGCAGGGACCTCCCCAGACTCCCAAGACGATTGAGTAGGGGTGCTGCTGTAACATTCGCTAGCTCCTTCAGTACTCTGTTTTGTTTCTTAAAAATATTTTCTACTGTGAATAAAGAATCATATCTTCTGTTTGTCCTTTGTTAATTTAGCAACTCTCAGTTTCATCAAATAGAGGCTATATCCCCAGGAATTCCTCTGACAAAGGCCCCCCCCCCCCCCCCCCCTCAGAATCTGGAAGATTATCCAATTACAATTTAAAGCAACTCACAGCAAGGATGACTGACTAAAGACAGAAGTCTGAGAGCATCAGGAAAAGAGAAGGAAAGACTATGAGAGAGTGTGTGTGAGAGACAGAGCTTCACTTTCTCATATGAGTAAAGTGAGGAGAATTATACCTGTCCTTAATTTTTGTGCAGTGTGGAGTCAAGGACTCTGGTTTTGGGTTTGGACCTGCTTGCTTTCTTTCCTTTTTTCTTTTCTTCTACTTCTCTCTCTGTTGCTATGTGCAGACCCCATATTTATATGAAAAACTTATATTGATTCTTATGGAGTCTTGTTAGATTTATATGTGTTAACAAAAAGGAGCTCTTAAAAGGTAGTACAGTTAGAGAATAAAAGATGGCTGTTAATCCTGGTCTGAGTCATGGGAGTGGTATATGGTTTCTCCTCCTGGGAAGAAAAGAGAGGTTCCAGAGAGGCATTGCCTTGGAAATCCCACCCAGAGCAGCATCATCAAGAGCTACCAGCTCTTCCTAGCTCTCTCTATGTACTGGGAGTTGTCCAAAGAAGGAGACTGTACTGTCATGTGTGGAAGGAGAATTGCATGATCATGCATTCTCATCCCATGCCCATCATAGGTATTGCTATCCTATTGCTATCCCTGAGCTGGCACAGGAGAGGATCCAGTTGATTCAGAAGCCTTTGATATTGACTACCAGTCAAGCTCATTTACTCCATTGCTCACAGCTCCTGCCTGACTCACCCTTAGTCATGGCTGGGCAAACCTTATTGTTTAATCCTTGCAGTTTCAGATCTGACCTTCTGCTTCAGCCAGCATGGCTGTGGGTCAGTGGATTTCCTGGGTGCAAGCTGGGAGCTCTGTGTTACAGTACATAAGAGTGAAGGAATTTGGAAAAGTCATATACCATTGCCATAGCTTTTTTTATAACCAGGAGAAAACCAGTCTGGATTAACATTGGTGCTAACTTGTTTCTCTTCAAAGAGTTGAAGTCTACAACAAAGGTACATTGAATCTATCACTGAGTATGATGAAAAATCCTTTTCAGCTTTGGCAGACACTTAAAAATACATGTTTTTTTTGAGATAAAAATCCGTGTATAGTACATTATTTATTTTTCAAAATGCACTTGTAAGCACAACAGATTATATCATCTCATTACTAGAAAATACACTGTTGACATTGCACATCAATTCCCTTTCTGGCATAGGGTAAAATATACTGTCACAAAGGCTTCTCAAGATACCCGAGGGTACTTTGTCCCTCAGAAGCAACTGAAAATGAAAAGTTTTCCCATGTTGTTCTTTGAACAGTTAGCTCTCTTTTTCTTTTTTTTTTTTTTTCAGTAGAATTGGAGGACATATGCTGCCTCATTAAGAGCTATACTGTTATGCCCTTTTTTACTCATTTATGTGTAAACACAACTTGAAAATTCTGCTTATTACTTTATGTCTTATCTACACGTGAAAGTAATATCTTTGCTGGCGTAGTTAAAAAAAGTACAGCCGCATCCTTTAATGTATATATAGTTGCACCAGGAAAATGTATGTATACTGCTGTAACATAATCATTTATAGAAGGGGGAGTAAGTTTTATACTCACTGTAAGTCATCTTTATACCTGTTCAAATTTTTTTCCAGTTTTGTGGGGTTTTTGGGGAAAGGGTTCTTTATTGTGCTAATTATTATTAAAAAGAAGATATTTAGCCAGAATAGTTTGTAAAGTAGAAAATCTGTGGTTTGAGCAGGCCAAAGAAGTATCAGAGTCATAATTTTGTTCTGTTTTTCTTTTGTTAGAGCACGAGAGTAAGTGAAAGGGAGTCAGGACAGTGAATTTTAACTAGGACTTCTTTACTTTAAAAGTTAATTAAAATCTTATAGCTCCATTTCTTCATCCATAAAGAAAGAAAAAGGCTGAAAGCTCAATGTTTTTTCTCCTTACAGATCTCCATCAGTATAAGCAGCAAGAGTGGAAGGACTGTAATATACTTTCTCTCTTCTTTCAGAGAGGTCAAGTTACTTCTGTTCCACACTGCTCATTTATTTACTTGGAATACTGTGATGCATGTGTGGATATTAAATGTAGAGATATGTTACACACAGAAATACTGTGACTTAGTGTTGACTTGGTAGCAGTATGGGAAGCCAAGGCTTCAGTAACACATTAACTTACTCAGAGTCATAACTTTGCAGTTGTTGTTAGCTCTCTTCATTAACTGTGGCAAACACAGGAAGACCAGTTATCTTATAACATTTCATCTGAATTTTTAGCCCATAGATGAGAGCAGTCAGATGAGTGACCTTCCAGTCAAAGTGACTCACACTGAAACAGGCAAAGTTCTTCTTGGACCAGAAGCACCAAAAGCAAGTCAGCTAGATGCTTGGTTAGAAATGAACCCTGGGTAAGTAGCTAACAAACCAATCAGGTATTTTTATTATTGGGGGGGTATCAACTGTATTGTTATTTTTGATTAAACTGTCTTTTTTATCTATTCTATTTGCCCTTTAATTTATTACTTGTGAGTAGGAAATGTATTGAATCTATTCCATTTCTCCATTTGTATTTCTAATTCATATTCTTTCGTCTTCTCTGACGAAATTCATATTCATATTCTAATTCATATTCTTTCGTCAGCTATGAAGTTGCTCCCAGGTCAGACAGTGAAGATGAAAGTGGCTCTGAATATGAGGAGGAGGTAGGTATGCTTTTCTTCAAATTTCATTTTTAGTAGTGCAGTAGAGCAAAACCCACATTATTTTCCTGTATGTTCCTTTTTTCATAGGCTTGAAGAAAAGCAGTAGCAAGTGTCTAATTGTTTTAAACATAATACAAACAGCAAAATATATCCTTTTTGCAGCGATGCTCATTGCATAGCATGTCTTTTATATATGCTGTAAATGCCTACCTGATAGTCTGAATGAGGGGAAAAGACAACTTGTTTTACTCTCATATCATCAGAGTAAAAATAATGAAATAATCATGTCAGAACAGGCAAGCAGGTTCCTATTTTAAAATACACCTCTGTAAAGGATGTATGGTGGCTTTGTGCTGAATGAAGGTAACATCTTTTATCTTCTAGATGCCTCTTGTATCCATTATGTAATACTTTTCTACAGAAAGCAATGCTTTCCTAGTCTTAACATTGAAGTATTGCCTATTGAGAGGATGAGAAAAGACAAATTATATTGATTGTGGTGTGATTCTGACTCGGGTGTTTTGAGTCAGTAAATGGCAAAGGTTTATTAGGATCATTTGCTAGAATACACCTTCATTTTTACAGTTGCACATCAGCATTTGGAAGCTTTCAGGGTAATTTTTTTTTTTTTTTTTTTTTCCTTGGTAATTCTTCAGTAGGGATGAAATAGGGCCAATGTAATAAGACATAGTTAGGTACATTCGTTTGTCTGCTTATATCATCTTTGATAGATGCAATATTATAGAGCAATATTTTGCTCTGTTTAATTGCTAAGAATTTAAATTGTTCCACAACACCCTTTTCTTCAAATGGTTCAAGCATTGTTAGAGAGCCCCCAGTAAAATCAGAAAAATTTACCCATTTGTCATCCATTGCAACTGTAGCTAGAAGGGAAACTATAAATAAAGATTAAAAATATAATCTGTTTTAAAAAAATAATAAACCAAAAACTTAAACCAGCATGAATGCAGGAGCTCTTGCCATTTTTTTAAGCTGTCTTACAGTATCGTGCATCTTGAATATAATACAAACATATGCATAATATCAGTCTGCTCTATGAGCAGGACAGGTAAGATTTTTATAAATGAGAACATTGAAGAGGAAAATATTTTTTCTTAAAGTATTGTGACTTTCTGTTAGTTAATCTATGTAAATTTTTTTTTGTTTTGCTGCAGTGTATCAAGATAGCTGTCAGTTGAACTTTTTGGTTCAGGTTCCTGTCAGTATAAAGCATTGTTCAATGAAAACTGTTAATAAATATGTGTTAGCCAAAGTTACGACTGAGTAGCATTGGAGAGTACAACATTTTCCTGTCCTTTTTCCATCCTTTCTAGGATGATGAAGAAGAATCAAATAGGTTAGAAGCAGATGAGAAGATACTTCTGGATCCTAACAGCGAGGAAGTTTCTGAGAAAGATGCTAAACAAATCATTGAGTGAGCTTTGGATTCTGCCTTTTTTTTTCTTTTTTTTCTTTTTCTCTCCTCCCCTCCTCTGCCCCGAATGGTGATTTCTTATCAGGGCTCTCAAAATTAGCTTGCTCTAGATTACCATGAGTGGCTGGTTGTTGTAGCGCCTGTGACATGCATCTGCAGGAGGAGGGATATGACTGCTTGGTAGTACTTGTGTACTACTTAAAAAGTAACGTGCATTCTTCTAAGGGTGAACTTCCCATAGTTGAGGATTTCTACTGCCTCTTTACCACTTGTATAAATAAGTGAACTGTATTGAAAAATATATGTATTTGTGGGAATTTACCTTTATTCTTTGTCTGCTTTCCAGGACAGCCAAACAAGATGTGGATGATGAATACAGTATGCAATATAGTGCTAGAGGGTCTCAGTCCTACTACACTGTTGCTCATGCAATCATAGAGAGGGTGGAGAAGCAGTCTTCTCTTCTTATTAATGGTACACTAAAACATTATCAGGTAAAAAATCTATTTGGAGTTAGCTTAAGTAGTTCCAAACCCTTTTATTCAAAATAATACCCTGCTCTACAGCTGACAGTTACATAATAATGGCCAGGCTCCTATATAATATACTTTTCATTGAGTAAAGCATGTTAAAATGTTTAAGACTTGCCTTATCCTAGATATTTCATTACAGTACTTAAAATGAAAAACTGTTTGAAAATGCGTGCAGAAACACAAGATATCTATTAGGTTAGAAATTGATGATCATATGGAGAAAGGGAATGTAGTCTTCTATCCCAGATCAGTTTTCATATATACTGCTTGAATAATAACATCAACTTTCTATATATACCTGTAAACATCTCTTTTCATTGCAGACCAATAGTGTTTTGGTTTTGCTCTCCTTCCCATCAACCCAGTATTTGGATTTTTGCTCATTATTTTAATTTTAATTTATTATTTTTTTAAATAATCTTTTTCTTCTTTTAATATTTAAAAATTTAACAATTTGAGCTTTTAGCACCTCAGCGTGGATCTCTAGTGATTGAATTGATAAAATTGTTCTATACAATATTTGTTTTATATACAGATTGTTAGTGTTACAAATAAGGTACATACTTTTCCAGAGAGCTTTACAGCAGGCATGTTGAGGCCTGGTTTTGGTTCTTGTCCTATCACTCTCCCTTTGACTCTTATGCCCTTCAGTTTCCTCTAGATCTTATCCATTTTTTCTTGCCCCACTTTCCTTCTCTTTTTTTCCTTTTTCACATGTTCTTCATTCTTGATTTTAGTTAGGCTGCCTCTTCCTTCTGCACATCAGTACATGTCAGTGAAGGGGTGATTGATGACACAGGAAAGAGTTTCTCTATTATCAGTTCTGCAGCCACTTGTAAGTGGGAGACAAGTGCAGAAAAAGTTCTGCTTGACCGTTGTTGCCCTGAGTTCAGTAAAGACAGTCTTCAGAGAATTTAGTACCTAAATATAAATCAATCAGCATATGTGTGAAGCTGATAGATTGGCTGTATTATTTTGTATAAATTTTCACAGATACAACGGATTACTTTTGACATATGTTTTCCCCATACTTCTTAGCTAAACTTTCTCAGACCTGTTAATTTACTTCTCTCCCAATGCATGAGACTCATCAAACATCTGGATCATGGAAGTGGGAATGTGTCTAGATTACACTTGTATGAGATAATGCGATATGTACATGCATAGAAGGCTGTGTGACAAGAAAGTAGTCACCGTGCTAGGATGCGATAGAGTGAGTGTGCCTTCTAGCTAGTCCAGCTAGGTAGATACTGCTTACTACACTATTGTGGCTTCTTCCCAGCTCTGGGATTCTACATGCCAGGCATAGTTGGTCAGTGGACCTCTTCTGACACACGGAGTTGTACTAAATGGGTGTGTACTACAAGAGTTTCAAGATGCTAGTGATAGTCAGGGGGTGTGAAGTGGAACCAAATGTGAGTCTTATGGCTAGCACATGAGACGTGATAGGTTTGGTTTTGAGAAAGTTTTGGTTGAGGCAGAGAACTGACATGAAATTTTACTCCAAAGGTTTTAAATTTGACGGTGTCTAAATTAACAAATAGAATCTTTTAGTGGTAAGTGTTAAGAAACCTGAAGTATGGGCGGCAGTGTTAGTCTGCCAACAGTACAAAAAAACTTCAGTATGTATAAAATATGACATTGTAGCATGGGCCATACTGGCCCTAAATAGCAGTGATGACTTTCATATAGATGTAAGTCATATCACCTTTTCCAAGACGTATTGGGACACCATTTCCAAGACAACTGCATGCACATAGTACTGTGGAAGGAAAAACAGCATCGAAGTAGTAAGAGAAGAACCTTGCTTCTGTAATATTAGTACTACCTACTTCTGTGGATTTCAAATAATTGAAATGATTATTCATTTCAGCTCCAGGGCCTGGAATGGATGGTTTCACTCTATAATAACAATTTGAATGGAATCTTAGCTGATGAAATGGGACTAGGAAAAACCATACAGACTATTGCACTCATTACTTATCTGATGGAACACAAAAGACTCAACGGCCCCTATCTCATCATTGTTCCCCTTTCGTAAGTAAAGAAACTCATTCTGCTATTATTCTGTGTATTGTACTTTGGTTTCTTAGCAACATGTACTTTTTTTTTCACACAATGACAAGATGAGGCACATCTTAGAATTGCACTGAGTGTGTACTCTGAATTTAGCCTGTGATTATTTCTTCCTAACCGATTTTCTAGCATTGGAAAGGTGACCAGATGGCTGATAAAAGCACTTCGTTTCATTAATTTTGCTGTTCACTCTGCTGGCATGCTATATAGTGTGTCCTACTTCACTGTTACTTACTCCTCATATTAGCCACGAGAGAGGAATGATACTTTTTTTTTTTATATATATATTACATGCCTGTAGTTTTCCCCATTCTAGGAACCTTTTAAAGACTCTAGAAGAGACAAGCTGAAACTTCAGTGACTTTAGTTATTTTAAAACTCTTTCTTCCTTCTCTTCTCCCCCCATAAGATGCACATTAGACCAGGTTGGTGCTGCCTTGGCATGTCCAATGACTTCACAAACAAAAAGGTTATCTTCTGTTCCCATATCATACTGGCAAACACACTTTTACCCATTTTAAAGACTATTTATTGTGATCATAAAGCTGAAACCACACAGTGCAAAACCGAATCTGCCTAGTGGCAATGTTATATCATTACAGCTGAATACAGATGTATTTTACTGTAGACTTCATATGGCTATATCTGAAAAGTTGCAAGCTCAATTTATGAGAGGCGATCAGCTTACAATGACACATAAGTCTTTCTGTGTAGGTATATCTTCCCCTTAATATCTGTCAAAATACAAAGGTATACTTCAAATACTTTGCTGAATTGGTCTGAAGGGGACCCCTAAATATAAGGGGAAGAGACATTTTCCCTGCTTTATTTCTATTTCCTCCCCTCTCAAGTAAAGATACATATATCCTGATACAATATATTATGTGCTTATTTTTAAATATACTGTTTATTATAGGGGGTGTAAGAAGTATGTTGAGAATCCAGCATTCAGTGGGAAACAGATGGCATAATTATGAAGTTTAACTTTTTTTTAACAAATAATGAAATATATTATTTTTACCTATTAATCTTGTATTTAGAACTTTATCCAACTGGACATACGAATTTGACAAATGGGCTCCTTCTGTGGTGAAAATATCTTACAAGGTTTGATTTATTTTTTTATATGAACATCAAGCTGAAAGAATAAAACATGTTTTTTCCTCAGCCCCTACATTCATTTGTAAACTGTGTTTGTTTGTAAAGTTTTGTCATGTACATTATGTACTAAGCAGTGAGAGTTAATCATCCCAAGATTACTGTAATTAACTGTAATTGCTTTAGGTTAGCAAAATGCAGAATAAAATTGTTAAATACCATATTGCAAGGATTTGCTGAGAGCAATACAAATGATAAGTACTGCACATTTTGTATACAGCTGAATATTTTGTTGTTTGGCTACTGCAGTTCCTATAAAGTCAAGCAATTAGTGAGGAGACTAGACTGCTGGCTGCATGCTTCCATTCCCATATAAACAGAGCTTTACAGTCCAGCAGCTGGTTAGGGAAACCACTCTTGAAGGAGTATAGAATATATCAATATATTTGGTATGATTTTGCAGGATTACAAGGTCATATATTGGCTCTTTCTCTGCTAATTCATGACTGTACTGCATAGAAATATAGGTATATCTGTTTTCTTCATCTTTTGTCTCTCTTTTAGGGGACACCTGCCATGCGTCGCTCACTTGTTCCTCAGCTTCGAAGTGGAAAATTTAATGTTCTTTTAACTACTTACGAGTACATAATAAAGGACAAACATATTCTTGCTAAGGTAAGGAATGTCTGTCATCTCTTAACAGCTAACACATCCTTAAGACATCATCTTATTTGGTGCTAAGCACAAAACACCTGTTTTTGATTTATAGTCCTGGATTGCTGTTTTGTCTTGCTAAAAATTAACCATTTCATCTACCTTTTCATTCCTCTGTTGACAATTGGATCTCTCCCTCCTGAAAACAGCAGGATTTTGCTGGATATAATTCAGAGAATAATATTATTGCTCTGGAATTTTGTCAGTACTGTAGACTTACCTGTCTTTAGAAAAGTGTGATTTTTCTTTCCACTGCCTGATAGCATTTATCCTAATCTGTCATCCTGACTCTACTTTTCTAGTTCTGTTTCTGAGCTGAAGCTCGCTGTTATTACAACCTCTCCAGCTGCCTGGTGTGTTTTTCCCAAGTGACCACCTATATAATGAATTTGATATCCAGATGCTTTATTACATAAGACTCAGTTTTTAAAAGCTCACAAACTGATCTGTGGATATTGGTGCCTCAGATGTAATGAACTGTTTTTGAAAAATGTATGGTAGTGTAACCCAACCAGGTAGGTATGTTTTGCCATACTGTGAAACCTTGTGATCCTATTGTCTTCCTTTTATCCTATTATATATTTAGAAGTCTCATTTGTCTGCTCTGGAACATAGACAGTACATAATCTTACCATAATTCTGAATGGTTGAAAACAGTTTTACTCTGCACAGTTTTTCTATCCCTCTAGTTTTTGCCCACCATTACTAAAAGATAAGAGCAGGGAACAGCAGTGTGGCACCAATCTTTTCTGTGCAATGGGGCTATGTAGTATCTGATGAAAGCACTTGAGGACTACACACTGACACCTTACTGGTCATGTGATCAGTACATCATAGTCTTGTTATGTTGCTGTGTAACCCATCACATGACTCAAATGTTGCACATAACTACAAACAGAGGTATCCTCTGGTTTACAACTGGCAATACCCTTGGCATAGGGATTTAGGGATCTGGGGGTGCTGGTTGACAGCAGGCTCAACAGGAGTCAGCAGTGTACCCTCACAGCCAAGAGGGCAAACCATATCCTGGGGTGCATCAAACACAGCATAACCAGCCGGTCAAAAGAGGTGATTATCCCGCTGTATTTAGCATTGGTGCGGCTTGAGTACTGTGTGCTACATTTGGCAGGCAACCAGATGTGAAGGTACTTGAATGCATCCAGAGGAGGGCAACAAAGCTGGAGAAAAGGGCTGGAAGGCATGTCCTATGAGGAGCGGCTAAGGACTCTGGGTTTGTCTAGTTTGGAGAGAAGGAGGCTGAGGGGCGACTTCATTGCTCTCTACAGCTTCCTGAGGAGGGGAAGTGGAGAGGGAGGTGCTGATCTCTTCTCCCTGGTATCCTGTGACAGGACGCGTGGGAACGGTTCAGTCAAGGGAGGTTCAGACTTGATATTAGGAAGCATTTCTTTACCGAGAGGGTGGTCAAACACTGGAACAGGCTTCCTAGAGAGGTGGTCAATGCCCCATGCCTGTCAGTGTTTAAGAGGCATTTGGACAATGCCCTTAATAAGATGCTTTAATTTTTGCTCAGCCCTGAAGTGGTCAGGCAGTTTGGATGATCGTTGTAGGTCCCTTCCAACTGAAATTGTCTATTCTATTCTGTTCTATTCTTGGCATGTGACCTGACTTACATGAAGCCTCTGGTCACATGGCCTAGGATTTGGATATATGCCCAACATCTTTTGGGGGGGTGGTTATATTTTTGGTTATGTTGACACATGCTTGTCTACTGGTTATCTGGCCCACTTCTTTCTGATCACTGAGGGCCTCAGCAAGCATATAAAGCAGCAAGAGGCACCAAAAGCTTCACATCTGTAACAAAGTAGGTTGTGAGGCAGTACTTGCTTTTTAAAAAGCAAAAACAACAACAACAAAACCCCTAAACAGCTGATATGAAGTGTCTGAAAGGACCGAATGTCGTGGTTTAACCCCAGCCGGCAACTAAGCACCACAGAGCTGCTCACTTGCTCTCCCCCAGTGGGATGGGGGAGAGAATCAGAAGAGTAAAAGTGAGAAAACTCATGGGTTGAGATAAAGACAGTTTAATAGGCAAAGCAAAAGCTGCGCACGCAAGCAAAGCAAAATAAGGAATTCATTCCCTACTTCCCATCAGCAGGCAGGTGTTCAGCCATCTCCAGGAAAGCAGGGCTCTGTCACACATAACGGTTACTTGGGAAGACAAACGCCATAACTCCAAACATCCCCCACTTCCTTCTTCTTCCCCCAGCTTTATATACTGAGCATGATGTCATATGGTGTGGAATATCCCTTTGGTCAGTTGGGGTCAGCTGTCCCAGCTGTGTCCCCTCCCAACTTCTTGTGCACCCCCAGCCTACTCATTGGCAGGGCAGTGTGAGAAGCAGAAAAGGCCTTGACTCTGTGTAAGTACTGCTCAGCAATAAATAAAACATCCCTGTATCATCAACACTGTTTTCAGCACAAATCCAAAACATAGCCCCATACTAGCTACTATGGAAAAAATTAACTCTATCCCAGTTAAAACCAGCACACCAAACTAAAGAACTGCCTGAATCACTGATGTGCTGAGGTTCAAGCAGTGTCCCATCAAACTCATCCTATGGGGTATAGGTTAGCTATCCATGTCTTAGCACAGAAAGTAATAAAAACCATGGCAGTTTTCTTTCAACATCTGCTCTGACTGCATTAAAGTTTCATGTCAGAAGATGCAGTGACTGAGATGTCCTTAATTATGTTGCTTCATTTTGGGGTTAGAATAAAGGGATTAACTGAATCAAAGCAAAGTTCAGGGTTGCTATCTTTTGAGAGAATACAGTTATTTTGTCTGAAAATGCCTTTGCATCCTGTCTAGTTTCTTCTTTCTGACAGTTTCATTTGGATTTCTCGTGTTCTTTTTCTTCCCCAGTAAGACAAATTCTGACCTTATGGTGCCAGTCTCCTGAACTCCTCCCAAGAAATGAGGGGATTCAGCTGTTTGCTGATGCAAGCTTATTTACAGATGTAGCCTATCTGTTATTTGTTTCTCCTCTTGTTGCTTGGGAGGCCACTAATGCTTGGATAATGTCAGATTTGGGTTTCCAGCTATTCAACAAGAATGACTGATGTTTCAGTTTTGAAATGTTCCTGTTTTAAACCTACTGGGAGGTAGGTTCTAATTCTGATTATATCTGACCTGCTTTTTCTTTACCAGCTTTTCTTCTTCTTGCAGATTCGATGGAAATACATGATAGTAGATGAAGGCCATCGAATGAAGAACCATCACTGCAAGCTGACTCAGGTCTTGAACACTCATTATGTGGCCCCTAGGAGGATACTGTTGACCGGGACTCCACTTCAGAACAAATTGCCTGAACTCTGGGCTCTTCTCAACTTCCTCCTCCCTACCATTTTCAAGAGCTGCAGCACCTTTGAACAGTGGTTCAATGCTCCATTTGCCATGACTGGAGAAAGGGTACTGCAACATTTTGCTTAAAGATTGTTAGAAACAAACCATTAGGATGGAAACAAAATGGAGGCCATGTTATAGGAATAGTCTTTGAACTCTCCTTTGTGCTCAGAGAATTAGCATACTTAAAAGCCACCTTTATTACAGCTTTAAAAGTCTTCATTAAAGTGTCTCTTTCTGGACTCTGAGTCAATTTAGTTGTAACATAACAAGTAATTACTGCATACATTTATAATGAGAAATAAGCTCTTACCTAATCACAGAGACATTACATAACACACTGAGTTGCCTTGTTGTGACCTTTATAAACTTTTGTAGGTGGACTTAAATGAGGAAGAGACTATCCTGATCATCCGTCGTCTCCACAAAGTGCTCCGGCCCTTTTTGCTAAGGAGACTGAAAAAAGAGGTTGAGTCTCAACTGCCAGAAAAGGTTTGCAATAAAAAGGGGTTTTATACTTTTTTTTTGAGCACTATATAATATTGGTTTTTGAGATGCATCCTAGATAAGAGGACTTATTAAGTGTCTGTTGTTGCTGTGGTTTGTGTTTTTAACTCTGCAAAGAAGAAATACTGGCCACTGAGGAATCCTGATTTCTGCATTCTCAGTCTTAATCCTCAATCCTACAGCTTTAATTCTTTATGTAGCCACCCAAGGTTTATATAAGATATACAGCTTGTTTCCATAGTATTTGGTTTCAAGGCATTAATAAAAGCCAGTCATACCCTGAGGGTCAGATTGTGCCACTCTCTCATGCACTGAGAAGAAACTTTGCTTGCTGAATTGTTTCACTGAAACTCCTAAAGGACTGTGTGACATTCATAAATTTAGCAGAATTTTAGTTAACTTTTCAGGACTCTTGAGTTGTGTGAAGTATTTTGTTTGGCTTGTATGTATGTCTTAACCAGTTTGTGCATCTTAGAATGTAAAATTCAACACTGATTTGAAAGACCACTATTTTAATTTCCAGGCATCTCACTCTACCCACACCCCTGCCCTTCTTTGTGATTTTGAACCTCCTTCCCCTTTTGCCCTTCCCCCCAAACCCACAAAAACATAACCAAAAATGAAAATTGAAGGCAGGTTGGAGGGGACATTTGATACTTAAACCTGCTGGGTTAAAACCATAACAAAAATCAAGTTATTGTTACATGTAAGTTGTAAGGTTGTATTTACATTGAATGAATGAAGAGTTCTTTATCTGCATTTAAAAAAAGACTTCTAATTAAAGACCTAAAAATTTAGAATGTTATGAAGATTGTTGCTATTTTTACCTTCTGTTCCCCCAAATGTCATATTAACAATAGCATTCTATGTAGCATTTATTTGAGCTTGAAACATAGATCTGAAAATGTTGTCTGACATTCTACCAGGAAAATCTCATTACTGAAATTTTTATTGCATTTCAAATTTCTGCCAATTAGAGCCACTGTATTTGATAGAACAATTACAGAGTCATGGGAGAAAAAGTATTTATAAGTTGCGTATGCACTGTTACTTAGTGGAGCACTTCTTTCATTTCTGTCCCCCTGTTTTCAAAACAAAGCGTGTCTGACTTGAAGCATCAGACTTTTTGACAGAAGTCTGTTGGTGACAGTTCTAGCTGCTCTGACAGGCCCCTATGATAAAGATGCTAAGTGGATGTTCATGTTTCTTACCTGTGAGCTCATCCTCCTGTCCTTCTGAGATGAAAATAACCTATTGATTTTTTAGTCATAAAATCATATAGGTTGGAAAGGACCTCTGGAAGTCTCTAATACAACCTCCTGCTCAGAGCAGGTCACTCAGGACCTTATCTAGTTGAGTTTTGGATGGAGGATGGAGATCCCACAACCTCTCTGGGTTCCTGTTCTAGTGTTTGACCACCCTCATAGGGAAATTTTTTCTTTGTATCTAATCAGAATTTCTCACTTTCCAACTTGTGACCATTGCCACTTGTCCTTGTGCTGAATGTTTTCAAGCAGAGTATGGCCCATTAGGTAGTTAAAGAAAGCAATAAGGTCTCCTAAGCTCTTCTCTTCTCCAGGCTGAACAAGTCCAGCTCCCTCAAACTCTCCTCATATGTCATGTGCTCCAGCCCTCTGTCCATTTTGGTGGCCCTCTGGCTTGCTCCAGTATGTCCATGTCTGTTGTGTAGTGGGGAGACAAAAGCTGGGCACAGCACTCCAGATGTGGCCTCACCAGTGCTCAATAGAGGGGAAGGATTGCTTTCCTTGACCTTGTGGCTGCACTTTTGCTAATAAAGCCCAGGATGCTGTTGGTCTTCTTTGCTGCAAGGGCACATTGCTGGCTCACGTTCAACTTTTTGTCCACCAGGACTCCAAGGTCCTTTTCTGCAAAGCTGCTTCCTAGCCAGTTGGCCCCCAGAATATACTGGCATTATTCCATCCCCAGTACAGGACTCGGCATTTCCCTTTGTTGAACTTCATGAGGTTCCTGTCAGCCCATTTTTCCAGCCTGTTGAGGTTCCTGTGAATAGCAGCCCTGCCTCCAGCATATTGACCACTCCCCCCAATTTGAGGGTTATTCCATCCCAGATGCAAGACTTGGCATTTATCCTTGTTAAACTTCATGAGGATCCTGTCAGCCCATTTCTCCAGCCTGTCCAGGTCCCTCTGACCTACAGCATATTGAGCACTCCCCCCTCCAATTTGGTGTCATCCACAAACTTGCTGAGAGTGCATGCTGTCCCATCATCCAGGTCATTCATAAAGACATTAAACAGTATTGGCCAAGTATTGACCCTTAAGGGACACCACTGATAACTGGTGGCAAGTTGGACTACTACTGAGTAGTAGTACTGGATTATTCAGCAAAACTGCCACCTTAGACTTCCGGAGGGCGGACTTTGGCCTGTTTAGGAGACTGGTTGAGAGAGTCCCCTGGGAGGCAGCCCTAAAGGGCAAAGGAGTCCAGGAAGGCTGGACATTCTTTAAGGAGGAAGTCCTAAAGGCACAAGAGCAGGCTGTCCCCAGGTGCTGAAAGACCAGCCGGTGGTTAAGAAGACCGGCCTGGCTGACTAGAGAGCTCTGGCTCGAACTCAGGAAAAAGAGGAGAGTCTACGACCTCTGGAAGAAGGGGCAGGCAACTCAGGAGGACTACAAAGGTGTAGCAAGGCTGTGCAGGGAGAAAATTAGAAGGGCCAAAGCCGAGCTAGAGCTCAATCTGGCTACTGCCGTAAAAGACAACAAAAAACACTTCTTCAAATACATTAGCAGCCAAAGGAGAGCTAAGGAGAATCTCCAGCCCCTAGTAGATGGGGGAGGAAACACAGTGACCAAGGATGAGGAAAAGGCTGAGGTACTGAATGCCTTCTTTGCCTCAGTCTTTATTAGCAGGGCCGACTGTTCTCTGGGTACCCAGCCCCGGGAGTTGGAAGATAGGGACGGGGACCAGAATGGAGCCCCCATAATCCAGGGGGAAATGGTGAGTGACCTGCTGCACCACTTGGACACCCACAAGTCTATGGGGCCTGATGAGATCCACCCGAGAGTACTGAAGGAACTGGCAGATGTGCTCACCAAGCCCCTTTCCATCATTTACCAGCAGTCCTGGCTAACTGGGGAGGTCCCTGCTGACTGGAGATTAGCAAATGTGACACCCATCTTCAAGAAGGGCCAGAAGGAGGACCCGGGGAACTACAGGCCTGTCAGCCTGACCTCGGTGCCAGGGAAGCTGATGGAGCAGATCATCCTGAGTGCTATCACGTGGCACGTAGAGGATAACCAAGGGATCAAGCCCAGCCAGCATGGGTTCAGAAAAGGCAGGTCCTGCTTGACCAACCTGATCTCCTTCTATGACAAGGTGACCCGCCTAGTGGATGAGGGAAAGGCTGTGGATGTTGTCTACCTAGACTTCAGTAAAGCATTTGGCACGGTTTCCCACAGCATTCTCCTGGAGAAACTGGCTGCTCATGACTTGGACGGGTGTACTCTTCGCTGGGTAAAGAACTGGCTGGACGGCCGGGCCCAAAGAGTGGTGGTGAATGGAGTTTACTCCGGTTGGCGGCCGGTCACAAGTGGTGTTCCCCAGGGCTCTGTGTTGGGGCCAGTTCTGTTTAACATCTTTATCAATGATCTGGACGAAGGGATCGAGTGTACTCTCAGTAAGTTTGCAGACGACACCAAGTTGTGTGGGAGTGTTGATCTGCTGGAGGGTAGGAAGGCTCTGCAGAGGGACCTGGACAGGCTGGATCGATGGGCTGGGGCCAATTGTATGAGGTTTAACAAGGCTAAGTGCAAGATCCTGCACTTGGGCCACATCAACCCCATGCAACGCTACAGGCTTGGGGAAGAGTGGCTGGAAAGCTGCCAGGCAGAGAAGGACCTGGGGGTGTTGGTTGACAGCCGCCTGAATATGAGCCAGCAGTGTGCCCAGGCGGCCAAGAAAGCCAATGGCATCCTGGCTTGTATCAAAAATAGCGTGGCCAGCAGGACTAGGGAAGTGATTGTGCCCCTGTACTCGGCACTGGTGATGCCGCACCTTGAATACTGTGTTCTGGTTTGGGCCCCCCACTACAAGAGGGACATTGAGGTGCTGGAGTGTGTCCAAAGAAGGGCAACGAAGCTGGTGAAGGGTCTGGAGCAGAAGTCTTATGAGGAGCGGCTGAGGGAACTGGGGTTGTTTAGCCTGGAGAAAAGGAGGCTGAGGGGAGACCTTATTGCTCTCTACAACTACCTGAAAGGAGGTTGTATAGAGGTGGGGGTCGGTCTCTTCTCCCAGGTAACAAGTGATAGGATGAGAGGAAATGGCCTCAAGTTGAGCCAGGGGAGGTTTAGACTGGATATTAGGAAATTTTACTTCACTGAAAGGGTTATCAAGCATTGGAACAGGCTGCCCAGGGAAGTGGTTGAGTCGCCATCCCTGGAAGTATTTAAAGGACGTTTGGATGAGGTGCTTAGGGACATGGTGTAGTGGTGGTCTTGGTAGTGTTAGGTTTACGGTTGTACTCGATGATCTTAAAGGTCTTTTCCAACCCATACGATTCTGTGATTCTGTGATTCTGTGGATTTGTACCCTTTGAGCCTGGTAATCCAGCCAAATTTCCACCCACTTTATTGTCTACTTATCCAGTCCATATCTCATTAGTTTGGTTATGAGAATACTATGGAAGACCATGTCAAAGGCCTTACTAAAATCAAGGTAAACAAGATCCACTGCTCTACCCTTGTCTACACAGCCAGTCATCTCATCGTAGAGGGCAATCAGTCAGGCGTGATTTCCGCTTGATAAATCTATGCTGGCTGTTGCCAGTCACCTTCTTGTCCTTCATGTACTTGAAATGTCTTTGAGAAGGATTTGTTCCATAAGCTTCCCAGAAACGGCGGTGAGGTTGACTGGCCTGTAGTTCCCTGGATTCCCCTTCATGCCCTTCTTGAAAATGGGTGCGACATTTGCTTTTACGAGGCATTCAGAACCTCACCTGATCAACGTGACCTTTCAAAGATGATAAAGAGTGACCTCACAATGACATCAGCCAACTCCTTTTGCTGCCTTAGATGAATCCCATCTGATCCTATGGACTTGTATATGTCAAAATGGTTTAAGTGGTCTCTAACTGTATTTTCCTCTGTTATGAGTAATGCTTTACTCCCCCAGACTCTGCCATTAGGCTCAGGGACCTGTGAGGCCTGAGGACAAGCCTTACCAGTGAAAACTGAAGCAAAAAAAGGCACTGAGTACATCAGTCATTCCTGTGTCCTTTGGCACTAGGTCCCTTGCCCCATTGAGCAGTGAGCCTCTGTTTTCCTTAGCCTTCCTTTTACTGTCAGTGTACCTATAGAAGCTCTTCTTGTTGCCCTTCATATCCCTCTCTAGTTCCAACTTGAGCTGAGCTTAGGCTTTCCTAACTTCATCCCTGCACTCCTGGGCAATGTCTCTATATTCCTTTCAGGTAGCCCATGTCTGTCTCCACCTTCTGTGTGCTTCCTTTTTGCATTTGAGCTCAGTCATGTGTTCCCTGTTCATCCACGCTGGCCTTCTGCCATGCTTACTTGACTTCTTCCACATCATAAGAAACAACTTCTGCTCTGAGGAGGCTGTCCTTGAAGATTATCCACCTCTCCTTGGCCCCATTGCCCCCCAGAGCAGTCTCCCATGAGATCCTGCCAAGGACATACCTGAACAAGCTGAAAACTGCTCTCCTGAAGTGCAGGGCTGTGATTCTATTTGTCTTGCTCACTTCTCTCAGGATCCTAAACTCCACAGTCTCATGGTCACTGTGGCCAGTGAAGCCCTCAGCCTTCACATCTTGGAGCAGTTCTTCTTTGTGTATGACTATCAAGTCCAGCAGAGCATGTCCCCCATGAGCTGTGTAAAGAAGGCTTCATGTGCTTCCTTTTGTTGATCAGAAAGCCTGTAGCAGATGCCTACCACAATAGCACCTGCACTGGTTTGTCCTCTGATCCTTACTCATAAGCTCTCAACTGGCACATCACCTGCTCCAAGGCAAAGCTCTGTGCATTTGAGCCCCTCCTGTGCATAGGGCACAATCCCCTGTCCTCACCTTCCCAGTCTGTCTTTCCTGAAGAGCCTGTACCCATCCATGGCAGCACTCCAATCATGTGAGCTATCTCCCACATCTCTGTAATCCCAATGAGATCAGAGTTTTGCAAATGTGCATGGTCTTATAATTCCTCCTGTTTGTTGCCCATGCTGCGTGCGTTTGTGTACAGGCACTTGAGATGGGCCCCCAGTCATGCTGCTTTCATAGGGGAAGCACAAGAACCTCCCAAGTCGTGCTGTCTCCCAGACACTTCTTCGCTGCCCCCCATGCCTTCGCTTTTCTTCAGGTAATGACAATCCTTCCCTGATGTACCTAGTTGAAAGCTTTCCTCACTAGGTTAATGAAATTGTTAGCAAAGATGCTCTTTATTTAGTTTGTTGCAGAATAACTGGAATTACAATTTTGATCAGGTCAGAACAGAAGCAGTTTATTACTATAGCTATAGGAGAGAACACAAAGCAGCAGAGTGACAGACTCTGCTGAGATGAACTCTGCCCAAATGGGGCAGTTACAGAGTTTATATACCTTTGGGTTATACAACTTGTTCTTCACCAAACCATGTCAGAGAAACAGGACTATAGTAAATTGCAACAAAGAGCAGTAACATGTGGATTGCTTCATATAGGGAGGCTCCAAACAGTCAGATAAGGAAGCTCTAGACAGTACCTCTTTTTAACAAATACTTCACTCCTTTGTTAATTAAATTGTGCTTACTCGGTGAGGCTGTTAGGTCATGCTGACATGTATTTCTTAACTAGTGAGGCCTCCAAAGGGCTATGAAGTGTTATATTTAACTGTTAAATTCTACAAGTTTATTTATGAAGCATTAAGCATCTTGCTCTTTTTTCTTTTAATCACTTCTTGCATTATTTGTCACCATTATTCTGGCTTCATTGTGTGACTATTTTCATTTTAGCCTAATTATTAAAGACAGTGAAGTATTACAAGCCTGGCAGTCAAAAAAATGTGTGTTAAATTGGTACATGAAAACTTTTCTTGTGTTACTGGGCTTAAGGGTGGTGTGCAGTCAAAACATTCTGAAACTAACTTATTTTAATCATATTTAACAAGATGTCAAAATGAATTTGGTGTTCATACTCTACTTCATTAGTTCCCCTTTTTTTTAGTAGATATTGAGAAACAAAATAGCGTGTTTCCATCCCCACATTGGTAAGTAGAATGCTACTTAGGACTGTAAGTGATGTTATTTATTTTGTGCCAGGTTGTGCCAGTTATGATTGATGCTTTGCAGGTATAATAAATTTCACAGGTTATTAGCCATTCAGTCTTTTGACAGTTGGTTAAAATTATAAGAGAGAAACAGGAAATAATAATTCCTTTTTTATATTTTTGGTAAAACAGCACTGAATCTACAGTCATGCCCTTAGAATCTATGTGTCTTGTAGTAATCATAAATCCCACAGTTAATCTTTTCAAATAGTCATTATTATGCTTGCAAGTGGATTGCAACTTGTTTAAAGGTGCTGTTATGATGAGGATCAAAGAAATATAGTTTTTGTTTTGTTTGTTTAGGAGGGCAAGGACTTGGAATTAAAATCATACTGAAATGATTATATCTTGGTAAAACTTGACACTGTATTTGTTAATTGTGTTTTTACACTAGGTTGAATATGTAATCAAATGTGACATGTCGGCTCTTCAGAAGATTCTGTACCGCCACATGCAAGCCAAGGGAATCCTTCTCACAGATGGTTCTGAGAAAGACAAGAAGGTACAAAGGGGAAACTAGAACACTTATGGAACAATAGATCATGATCATGTGTTAACTACATGACTTCTTTTAAAAAAAAATTAATAAGTAGGTTCTTACCACAGATGTCTTTGAAGAAAGAAATCTCAATTAGACATGTTTGTGTTTTAAAAGACAGTAGTTTGTGCTCTCCATTCATAAGGTAAAAATATGCTGAGTTTAATCCAATAAAAATCCTGATTAATTGGGATTGTGGCAGCACTTACTGCTACCGGGTGTTCATTTTTTCTCTCAGAGCCATTATTAAGCACAAATCTTGTTTTGGCCAGCTAGGGTATGAGTGCCTCTGTTCATACATACAAATAACATCTGTTAATGCAAAAAGGTGTTAAAAGAAAAATAAGATTCAAAGTCATGTAGTCATACATTAGAATATGCCAAAATAAACGTTGACTTTTCTATCTTAGGAATTTGGCACATGGCCAAGTTATTGTAGAGAAGACAAGTAGCCATGCATCAGCTTGTCTGTAAATACATATTTTACGTTGCAGTAGATGTGAGGTAGGTTGGATTTACCGTGAGATTCCTCAGAGTAAGGTCATGTAGGCACTTAACACAGAGCAACAAACATGAGCCAGCAATGTGCCCTTGTGGCAAAGAGGGCCAATGGTATCCTGGGCTGCATTAATAGGAGTGTTGCCAGCAGGTTGAGGAAGGTGATCCTTCCCCTCTATTCAGCACTGGTGAGGCCACACCTGGAGTGCTGTGTCCAGTTCTGGGCTCCCCAGTACAAGAGAGACATGGACATACTGGAGAGAGTCCAGCGAAGGGCCACAAAGATGATGAAAGGACCGGAGCATCTCTCATGAGGAAAGGCTGAGAGAGCTGGGACTGTTCAGCCTGGAGAAGAGAAGGCTCAGGGGGGATCTCATCAATGTGTATAAATAAATACCTGAAGGGAGGGTGCAAAGAAGATGGAGCCAGGCTCTTTTTAGTGGTGCCCAGTGACAGGGCAAGAGGCAATGGGCACAAGCTGAAACACAAGAGGTTCCGTGTGAACATCAGGAAACACTTTTTTACTGTGAGGGTGACTGAGCACTGGAACAAGTTGCCCAGAGAGGTTGTGGAGTCACCCTCCTTGGAGATATTCAAAAGCTGTTTGTACATAGTCTTTGGGAACCTGCTCTAGGTGGCCCTGCTTGAACAGGGGGGTTGGACCAGATGACCTCCAGAGGTCCCTTCCAACCTCAACCATTCTGTGGTTCTGAGCAGCTGGTGTGTAACAGCTTGTGTGTGCACCAGTCCCATAAATTGTCCCCATTATATGTGTTTTCATGATACAATATGATCGCATACTATTTTTCCATCCATCATTGTCACAATGGATGATGTTTCTGTTTAATATCTTATTTTGTTTTAACCTCTATTTGGTGTGGTCTGATGTGTTATTTACTGTTGAGTATTCAAACCCTGCTCTAAAAACGAAGTTAGTCCTTTCCTCATAGGATCTTCTGTGACAGTCATCTCTATATATGTTCTGAGCACTTTGCAAACATCGGTTTACTTTCTTTTGTTGTATTTTTAATGTAATTTTTCAGCTACCATTTTTTAAGCCTTAGAAAATGTCATTTGACACATTTACATCCAAAGGAGGTAATCAGAATGATTGGAAGTTTAGAAGCACTATAGAGACCTGTGCTAGAGGTTTGAGTTACTTGAATAACTGATAGTAGTTGCCTTTTACAATGCAACATTTGATGTGGTTGAGGGTTTAATACATATTTGATGACAGAAGAGCAGTGAGACTGGGGAGTCTTCAATTTGCTCTAAGATCTGGAGAGAGGGTACTTGAATGGATGTTGTCCCTCTTGCTCATCTCCCCCTATTCCTGACCTGACTGTGATGCATTTTACCATAACCACTTTGACTGGTCCATGTCCAGTCTATTTTCTTCCTCATCCCAACGTCTTCTGCTAGTTCGGTTCTCTGTGCCTAACTAGGCCCAGTTTCCTGGCACAGAAATTCTTGTTGCACTTCCTCTGACTCAAGATTTGTGTGCAGTCACCTTACTCAGCTAAATAGAGGTCAGCCATCTCTATGCCCTCATTTGCTGTTCCCAGCCCACTTCAGCAGGTTTATGTCCGCCTCAACATTGCCTATCTTACATCCTGTTCCTTGTTCTGACTTCCCCCACCCCCCCAGTTTCATTTTGCATCCCAGCCTTCTGCTTACCTCTCTGTCTGGTTTCTCTTGTTCACTAGTTCAGAATCTTCTCTCTGTTTTTTCTTCCTTGCTTCCCTGCCCAGCTGTCCTGGTTTTGGCTGGGATAGAGTTAATTTTCTTCCTAGTAGCTGGTATAGTGCTGTGTTTTAGTTTTAGGATGAGAATAATGTTGATAACACACTGATGTTTTAGTTGTTGCTAAGTAATCTTTACACTGGTCAAGGACTTTTCAGCTTCCTATGCTCTGCCAGGTGCAGAAGAAGCTGGGAGGGGGCACAGCCAGGATAGTTGATCCAAACTGGCCAAAGGGCTATTCCATACCATATGATGTCATGCTCAGTATATAAACTGGGGGGAGTTGGCTAGGGGGACAGTGATTGCTGCTCGGGGACTGGCTGGGCATTGGTTGGCGGGTGGTGAGTGGTTGCATCACTTGGGTTTTTTGTTTTTTTTCCTGGGTTTTGTTCCTCTCTCTCTCTCTCTTGTTATTTTCCTTTTCATTACAATTTATTATTATTATTATTATTATTATTATTATTATTATTATTATGTTCCAATTATTAAACTGTTCTTATCTCAGCCCACGAGTTTTCTTACTTTTGCTTTTCCAATTCTCTCCCCCATCCCACCGGGAGGGGGGAGGGTGAGCGAGCAGCTGTGTGGTGCTTAGTTGCCAACTGCGGTTAAACCACAACACCAGCTCTTTGCCTTAAGCAATTCTAATTGCCTCTTCTGTCCTCTAGCTTTCTAGTCTCTTTGGCCAGAACATTGCAATCTCAACTTCCTCATACTCATAGGTCCAATTTTTCCCCATCCTCCAACTTTTTTCTTTTCTGTAAGTAATTCATCAGGTTCTCTTATTCATGCTTCCTGGTGCCAGCAGAAGGAGGTGGTGGTCATTGAGAACTCTTGGCTTTGAAGATCCAGTAACTGTGGTTTTAGGGAAAACTGTCATTCTGCAGCTCTGGCCTGCAATCTGCTCAAACTAGAGAGAATTCATTAGGATGCAAAGCTCTAGTAAACATTTCATAAAGAAATGCAAACTGTTGTTTGGAGCAAATTGAGATAGACTTTCAAGGGATCAACAGTAGACTTCGACATGTGGACTACCCCCAATCAAATGTCACTTCCCTTCCAGAGATGAATTTACCAGAATATAAAATGATCACATAATGTAATTTTTCCTAATCTCACTCTTGGAAATGTCTGAATTGTTTTGGCTCAGATATTTTAAAATAATTTCACCTGAGTGACATAGTGAGTTTGGAAATTGTACCAACTCTGGTAACAGTTTCACAAAGTTATAGCAAATCAAAATGGGACCTTAAAATGAGAAGTGTTAGTCAATCTTAATATGGTGTTACCAAATGTATTAATCAGTGATAATTAGATTGTAACCATCCCAGCTTAGTGGAACACCTGATAATATTTTACTGTTTACAATTTACATGGTTTCATAAATAAGCATTAGAAATGAGTAGTAAGTGATTATTGTGACTGCTATAGACAGATATGAGATGTAGTACACTTTCCAGGTTACTTGGAAGTCTTTGATCTCCTTGTCTTTTTGGATCATCCTCACGATATTTTAATTTGAGCAGCCGGATAACTGCACCTTATTTCACAGCTTCAAATATTTTTATTTCATGGTGATATGGTGTTCTGCTTTGGGGTAGAAGTATTTTTATGTCTCCTTTTGAAATTGAGTTTCAAAAGTTTCATTAACAAGCTAGGAAATGGGTTTCATAATACGATTTGTGTTGTTTGCTTCCCTAGGGAAAAGGTGGGGCAAAAACTCTTATGAACACAATCATGCAATTGAGAAAGATATGCAATCACCCGTATATGTTTCAACATATTGAGGTAAGTCTGTCATGTTTGATTTTGGGGGCCTTTTTTTATTCAGGTGGCTAACATAGTCAAAAACTGCTAGCGCGGGAGGGAACATCTTTGGCAACAACACTTGTGCTGGAAAGAACGCATTTGGGAAACACTCATTCCATTCCTTTGTATAAGTGAAGAAATGGAGCAGTCACCAGATTTTTATCCGCAGTCTTAAATTCACTTTTACAGCATTTGTTCTTTTTGAGGCACTATCTTTAAAAAATATAGTTTTCTGAGTTTAAGATATTCCATATCAACTTGCCACTACCTGTGCTTAAAATAAAACTAAATTTTAAAATAGAGATATCAGTTTAAAATGCCATATAGTAGAACATATAGTAGAACCTTGTTATCTAGCAGACTGCTAATCCTTTAGAATATCTATCAGAAATTGCTCCCCCTCCATACCCCTCCTTTTTTTCAGCAAAGATTTGTTTACTGTGTAGCATTTCTCATTACTGAGCTAAAGCTAACTGAAATGTAGCTACAATATACAAAGAAATGAACAAGTATCTCCTGTGGTGTATTATTGTGTTTTTTATTGTTTGCTCACTTGCTTATTAACTCTTGAAATTCAGTATTTTGCAAATGGGTCTCCCAGTAATCAGTGCAAATTAATTAGGTTCTACTGTATTTGTAATCTGGTAAAAAGCATACAGAGGGAAATTATTCCTACAAGCCATGCATTTTAAATAAAGCAGTAGCAGGAACACATTAGAGTACTTGTGCCACAAGGCAAATTCAAAGGGCATGAGTGTAATGGGACTCAAACCCCATTCATATAATTTCTTGATATAGGGATGCATAATTTTGGCCACTGTATAGACTGTGTCTAATGTTCTGTTTATTGCTTATAATTCTGCAGGAATCCTTCGCTGAACATTTAGGCTACTCAAATGGTGTCATCAATGGGTAAATCTTTATCTTCTTCATATATGCTGCAATGAAACTATTGTATCATATCTTGTTTCCAAAAGCTATACGTTCTCAAAAACTAAGCAGTTTCTAAGATAAATCTAATCAGCTATAGAAATAACATGCTTTAGAAGGAGCCTAACCAGCTTAAAACTCTTCCCATAGTCCCCCAGCTTAAGGGACTGCTTCTTACTTCAAGGGATGTTTCCTTTCCAAAATGGCAGTTTAAAGTTGCTTTTATAGCTGGATGGTAATTGGAATCTTCTGGACTCCAGTCTTGTCCTTGACTGATGCTGAAGCCCTGCTGAGTGACTAATGTCAAAGCAAGAAAGTTTTTATCTGATTTAAAGTAGTCTTTGAAAAGAATAATTTGGCTAAAGCAGAGAATGGTTAGGAGAATTCTGAAGACGGATTTTCATTATTTTCATTAAAATCATACCAAGATATAGGATATAATATCTTTATCAATGATCTGGACAAAGGGATCGAGTGCACCCTCAGTAAGTTTGCAGATGACACCAAGTTGGGCAGGAGTGTTGATCTGCTTGAGGGTAGGAAGGCTCTGCAGAGGGACCTGGACAGGCTGGATCGATGGGCTGGGGCCAATTGTATGAGGTTCAACAAGGCTAAGTGCAAGATCCTGCACTTGGGCCACATCAACCCCATGCAACGCTACAGGCTTGGGGAAGAGTGGCTGGAAAGCTGCCAGGCAGAGAAGGACCTGGGGGTGTTGGTTGACAGCCGCCTGAATATGAGCCAGCAGTGTGCCCAGGTGGCCAAGAAAGCCAATGGCATCCTGGCTTGTATCAAAAATAGCGTGGCCAGCAGGACTAGGGAAGTGATCGTGCCCCTGTACTCGGCCCTGGTGAGGCCACACCTCGAATACTGTGTTCAGTTTTGGGCCCCCCACTACAAGAGGGATATTGAGGTGCTGGAGAGTGTCCAGAGAAGGGCAAGGAAGCTGGTGAAGGGTCTGGAGCACAAGTCTGATGAGGAGTGGCTGAGGGAACTGGGGTTGTTCAGTCTGGAGAAAAGGAGGCTGAGGGGAGACCTTATTGCTCTCTACAACTACCTGAAAGGAGGTTGTATAGAGGTGGGGGTCGGTCTCTTCTCCCAGGTAACAAGTGATAGGATGAGAGGAAATGGCCTCAAGTTGAGCCAGGGGAGGTTTAGACTGGATATTAGGAAATGTTACTTCACTGAAAAGGGTTATCAAGCATTGGAACAGGCTGCCCAGGGAAGTGGTTGAGTCACCATCCCTGGAGGTATTTAAAGGACGTTTGGATGAGGTGCTTAGGGACGTGGTATAGTGGTGGTCTTGGTAGTGTTAGGTTTACGGTTGGACTCGATGATCTTAAAGGTCTTTTCCAACCTATACGATTCTGTGTGATTCTGTGATCCTTTCTTTCACAAAACTTCCAGTCCTTGGGCAATGACTGAACATGGTAGAAATGATTGCTGGTTCTTCAGAAAGCTTTTATTCCTGTTGTAACAAGAGTATTTTTTCTTTTTTCTTTCCCATCACATAAGGAAGAATTATGGTGGTCACGTGCAGGATTCTTGTTTATTTATTGATAACTGTATGCTAGTCCTTGCTAAATTAGGGACAAGATTGACACCTTTGCACAACTGCAGTGGCATGAGACATTATGTCACATGGAGAAGACAAGGGGCAACAGGTACAAGTTGCACTGGGAGAGGTTTCATCTTGACATAAGAAAGAAATTTTTTACAGTAAGAACAGTCATTCACTGGATGGGGTAGAGTCCCCATCACTGGAGGTTTTCAAGATGCAATTGGACAGGGTGCTAATCTCATCTAGGCTCCCTTTCCCATGAAAGGTTGGACCAGATGATCTTTCAGGGTCCCTTCCAACCTGGGCTGTTCTATGATTCCATGATTATCAAAACTTCCTTACAGAGGTCCCTGGTGTTTTCATATCTGTGATTTATTATTATTTGTTAACAGTACCAGTTCTCAGTTTTAATTTATCTCCTCTTCTTTTTTTTATTCCCTTTCAAATTAGGGAAATATTAGCAAACTTTCTCTAACGGAAAGCATTTAAATTCCTGTTATTGTGGCTCATTCAAGTATTGGGTTAGGAATGATTTCCAGTTAGCCTTAATCTACCTCTGATTTTATGGGGGTATGTTTTCTTATTATACTTGCAATTAGATTATTGGCATCTGTCCACTCAATTTTTTTTTCAGCAATTTAAATGAACCTTGTCATAACAAAATTTTAAGTTTACTACTAATCTACTAATATTTTGCTTTTCAGAAACTTTCTGTGTAACCTTTAACACAATTCTTATAATCCAGCAACACATTATATTTACATAAAATGTTTAAACTGATACTTCAGTGATACTTTTACCCAGTTCTTAATTGTTCAAAGGCTATGTCAGTAATTTCCATAAAGAACTATTAGACTTTAAAGGTCTCT
Organism: Mycteria americana; assembly: GCF_035582795.1. Taxonomy (NCBI): domain Eukaryota; kingdom Metazoa; phylum Chordata; class Aves; order Ciconiiformes; family Ciconiidae; genus Mycteria; species Mycteria americana. The sequence continues at coordinate 5,898,622 of NW_027445436.1, read as the reverse complement.
TGGCAGCAAGTCCTGGCTCATTTGCTTACAGGTTCTCTTGACGTATACGTTTTTGATAAAGAGCATGTTAAAAAAGGTTAGAATCATAGAATAATTTAGGTTGGAAGAGAACTCTGGAAGTCACCTGGTCTAACCTCTATGCAAAGCAGGTTAGGTTGCTCAAGGACTTGTCCAGTCAAGTCTTGAACACCTCCAAGGATGCAGATTATACAGCCTCAGTGGGCAACCAGTTCTAGTATTTGACCACCCTGATGGTAAAAAATATTTTTCCTAATATCTTATCAGAATTTCCTGTGTTCCAGCTTGTATCCATTGCCTCTTGTCCTATTACTGTGCAGCTCTGAGAAGAGTCTTCACTGTATCCTCCCATTAGGCAGTTGTAGACAAGCAGTAAGGTTTCTCTGAGCCTTCTCTTATCTAGACTGAACAAATCCAGCTCTCTCAACCTTTTCTTCTGTCATGTGCTCCAGTCCCCTGAGCATCTTGGTGGCCCACCTCTGGACTTGCTCCAGTATGTCAATATCAATGCGCAGCAATAAGGATGATGAAAAAAGAGACAGAAAGGATCTTCTCCAACACCCCGAAGAAACAAGAGCCTGAACCCCTACCTGCACAGAAAGAGCAACCAGAGTCTGTACTCATTGAGGTGGCAAATGGAGGCTCCCATGATAATGAAGCCTAGAAGCTTGTGATTTCTGGCAACAGGAGGAAGGCTCCTGCTCCACCTGCAGATCTGCAACTACAGAATAGGTGCAGTGCCCTGGTAGCAGATGAGGGACTGGAAGCTCTGTCTGAGGAAACATTGGAGCCAGCTGAGACTGAACCATGCAGCAGCATCAGGAGGAAGCAGCAAGTGATAGTAGTGGATGACTCCCACCTACTCTCTAGGGAGGTTTGCTGCTTGCTGGGGGCTTGGATCTGGAACTGAGAGACTGTTGATGCTTGTCTGGCCCTCAGAGTATTACCCTCTGCTGCTCTTCCACATGTGCACCGATGATACTGCCAGGGGAAACCTCGAGTATATCAAGAGTGGCTACATGAATCTGGGGATGAGGGTCAAAGGTATGGGGGCCCAGGTGGTTTTCTACTTGATCATATTGATGAAGGGGAAGGGCTTGAGGAGGCATGGATGGATCCTGGGGATCAACAACTGGCAGCACAGCTGGTGTTGCTGATAGGGATTTGGCTTTAATGACCACAGGACCCTCTGAGGATAAAGGACTGATAGGGAAAGACAGGATCTACCTGACCAAGTGGGGCAAAACCATCTTTGCCAACAGGCTGGCCAACCTGATGAGGAGAGCTTTAAACTAGGAATGACAGGGGAGGGAGAGGACAACCCACAGTCAAGTGAGAAAGTGGTGGACTGGCTTGGTAAGCAGAGGGTGCAAGGTGGTGTGGACAGGAGAGACCTCAAAATGAACAAAACACGACACAAGAGAGCCCACCCCAAGCGCATGCACACAAATAAGGAAGTGCCAGGAGGACAGTATTGTGGGGGAAGCTCTCACCCTTTTCCTGGGAAATCAGCATGACTGCGTGCCTCTCTGAAGTGCCTGTACACTAATGCGTGCAGCATGGGGAACAAACAGGAAGAATTAGAGGTCTCTGTGCAGCTGCAGGGCTACGATCTCATTGGGATCACGGAGATGTGCTGGGATAGCTCACACAACTGGAGTGCTGCCATGGATGGATATGAGCTCTTTAGGAAGGACAGGCTGGGAAGGCAAGGAGGGGGAACTGTCCTTTATATGAGACAGCAGCCAGAATGCATGGAGCTCTGCCTAGGGATGGATGATGTGCCAGTCAGGAGCTTATGGGTTAGGATTAGAGGGCAGATCAATGTGGGTGACATTGTGGTGGGCATCTGCTATAGACCACCTGATCAGGAAGAAGTAGATGAGGCCTTCTTCATACAACTGGAAGAAGCTTCATATTTGCAGGCCCTGGTTGTCATGGGGAATTTTAACCACCCCGATATCTGCTGGAAGGACAAGACAGTAAGGCATAAGCAATCCAGGAGGTTTATGGAGTGTTTTGGTGATCACTTCCTGACACAAGTGATCAAGGAGCCAATGAGGGGAGGCACTCTGCTGGACCTGAATACCTCCAAACAAGGAAGGACTGGTTGGGGCATTCTTGACTGTAGTGACCGTGAGATGGTGGAGTTCAGGATTCTGAGAGGAGGGAACAAGGCAAATAGCAGGATCATAACCCTAGACTTCAGGAAAGCAAACTTTGGCTTTTTCAGGGATCTGCTTGGAAGAATCCCATGGGAGACAGTCCTAGAAACCAGAGGGGGTCCAGGAGAGCTGGTTGATATTCAGGGATCACCTTCTCCCAGCTCAAGAATGGTCCATCCCAACATGCAGCAAGTCAAGCACAGGTGGCAGGAAGTATGGATGCACAAGGAGCTCCTGAGTAAATTCACACATAAAAAGGAAGCATACAGGAGGTGGAAGCAGGGACAGGTGACCCAGGAGGAATATACAGACACTGTCCGAGCATACAGGGATGCGGTTAGGAAAGCCAAAGCCCATCTAGATTTGAATCTGGAGAGGGATGGGAGGGGCAACAAGAAAGGCTTCTGCAGGTATATCAACAGCAAAAGGCATGAAGTCCAGCTGGAGGCCAGTCACTAGTGGTGTCCCCCAGGGGTCAATACTGGGGACCCATACTGTTTAACCTCTTCTTTTCTGACCTGGATCTTGGGACAGAGTGTACTCTCAGCAAGTCTGCAGATGATAGAGAATTGGGAGGAGTGGCTGATACACCAGGTGGTTGTGCTGACATTCAGAGGGACCTCAACAGGATGGAGAAATAGGCAGTTCAACAAAGGGAAATGCCATGTCCTGCACCCGGTATGGAATAGGGTGGGGGCTGACCAGCTGGAAAGCAGCTCTGCAGAAAAGGACCTGAGGGTCCTGGTGGACAAGAATCTGACCATGAGCCACCAATGCACCCTCGTGGCAAAGAAGGCCAACGGCATCCTGGGCTGCATTAGGAAGAGCATTGCCGGCAGGTCGAGGGGGGAGATCCTTCCTCTCTACTCAGCACTGCTGAGGCCACATCTCAGGTACTGTATCTGGTTCTGGGCTCCCCAGTACAAGACAGACACGGGGATACTGGAGTGAGTCCAGCAAAGGGCCACAAAAATGACTAAGGGTTTGGAGTGTCATGGAATAACTGGAATTACAATTTTGATCAGGTCAGAACAGAAGCAGTTTATTACTATAGCTATAGGAGAGAACACAAAGCAGCAGAGTGAGAGACTCTGCTGATAGGAACCCTGTGCAAATGGGGCAGTTACAGAGTTTATATACCTTTTAGGTTATACAACCAGGTTCTTCACCAAAACTGTGTCAGATAAGCAGAATATGGTAAATATCAACAGTGATTGGAATTCTTCAGATTAGGAGGGTCTAGACAGTATATCCTTTTACGAATAATTCACTCCTTTGTTAATGAAATCTTGCTGACTGGTGAGACCATTAGCTGCAAATGTTTCTTAACTAGTGAGGCCTGCAAAGGCCTATGAGGCATTAACTATTTTGCTTCCACAAGAGCATCTGTCATATGAGGAGAAGCTTAGAGCTGGGACTGTTTATCTTGGAGAAGAGATGGCTATGGAGGGGATCTTATCAAAGTGTCTAAATACCTCATAGGAGGAGTAAAGAAGATGGAGCCAGACTGTTCTTAGTGACACCCAATGGAAGGACAAGAGATACTGCCTCATTCCACATCTACTATGTCCATTTCAAGGATCAGTCATTAGAGTCTGCACATGGCAATGATCTTATTTAGAAGTTACAGAAGATATTTCAGGGTTAACAGAATGTTTTGATATTTTATTCTCATTCTGTACAAGAAGGAAGTGTGTTTTTCCTATCCTAAAATCCAAGTGCATATATCATCCTAAATTATTTATAACACTTGACTCCATCATTCCACTGTCTCCAAGCTCAAGACTGTTTACAGATTTCCATCTGTTGGATTCATCATTAGGAATCTCCCCTTCCCTCATCAAAGAAGATATTTCAGATTCTCAGTGAAACCTAGGTGGTAACAGGATGCTCTACCCAGGGACTTTCCCCACTATCAAAAAGTTCTGAGTGACATGATGTAATGGAAGAGTATTTAAGAGCATGGAAGACTATTCATGTCCAGATGATTTGCTGATCAGGTGCAAATCCCAGCAGGCAACCACAGCAGCCCTGTGATATATCTCATCTTCTCATCAGTATTTCATTAGCATGGACTTCAGTTTGGGAGGGACCTGAAGGAGAATCCTGATTCCTTCGTCCTCTATGCCCTTTTATAGGAGGACAGAGAGGCACAGGATCCATACCTGAACCAAAAGATGCTGGTATTAAAAGTGTTATGTGAAGCTTTTCTGCCCCTCTGTCTCGGGAAAATAGGGAAAGATGATTATCACACTGCATGTCAATATACTGAATAATAAATCCTGTCTTCATGAGACAAACCAATGCCTGCCTGCCTGCCTTCCCTCCTGCATATCCTTCCTGCCTGCTTGCCTGCCTCCCTCCCTCCCTTCCTTTTTTTTAAAACAACAAAGACACTATCTGAAATTTATTGTGGAGACTCTTTAGGGATTTCAGTAGGGGGTTTCATTTCTCTCACTCTCTCCCTCTTCTACTCTTCCTTTTTAATTTATTCCAAATTAAAGTTATGTTAGCACTTTTTCCATTGCTTAGATAAAAAAATTAAATAGATTTAAATTTGTTCTCAATGCTTCTGTCCAACTGGCTAGAAATGGTTTCCATCTTAATCTGAGCAAGGGATAGAGGAGGTTTTGTGTATCCTCCACATGGCTCCCTTCCTGTTTAAGTGTCAGCAATGTCTTTTTTTCTTTATTAGTATACGAGACCATCTGTCTCTCAAATAGTTTGGCCTTTTGCATAGCAATTATACATGTATACATCTCAGAAGGCCTTGTATCTTGTGGACTGAGTATACAGTTACTAATGATGAATTATATTTTAAGTCTATGGATTTAGAGTTAGAGGAGAGTTATGTGTAATTTGATTTTCTAAACTATATGGTTGTCCTACTCATTTAGCCACCTTTGTTACTCTCTTTCTGATTTTTGGCTTAAACATCTTTGTGTACAAACCTAGTGCTCAGTCTGTTTTGCAACTCATCTTGACAGCACAGAAGACAGAAGATTAGTAATAAGAGCAAATAAAGATAGTTCAAGACAGTTACAAGTGTATACAATAAAATAATATGTCTACTATCAAACTTTTCCCATTGTTTCTGTATATAAACTAGTCTGGTCTGTACTCCTTTGCTTTCACATGCACAGTAGTGAGTGGAAAAGTAATCAATTCTAACATACACTTGATGAATATAACTTGTGGCTCCAGTAGATGCTGATTGAAAGCAGATCCTGTGGGAGAGCATCTAAACCAATAAAATGCTTATGTACTTCAGAAATAATGCTTGTTTTGAGAAATAATGAAAAAAAAATACTGGGCTCATAAAGGAAGATATTTGATGTGCTTGAGAGTCCACAGAATTCTTATATTTGGGGGGAGGAACCCTTTCCTAACAAATAAATACAGAGATGCAATTCATGTGGGCTTTTTTCTTATTTTAATCAACATCATAAACAGTTTTAAAGAGAGAAAAGTGCTATCAGTTTTGTTTTCCTTTGAGTAAAGGAATCTATCCATTACCATGATATGACGCAATTGTAATTAGAATGCATTATTAAAAACTCTTCTAAAAGCAGGCTTATCATGGCATTTATTGTGTTTTTTCCTCTTAAACAGAGCTGAGCTTTATCGGGCCTCAGGGAAATTTGAACTACTTGATCGTATTTTACCTAAGTTGCGAGCCACTAACCATCGTGTGCTTCTTTTCTGTCAAATGACATCACTCATGACCATTATGGAGGACTATTTTGCATTTCGAAATTTCCTTTACTTACGTCTTGATGGTAAGCTGAATGAAAATACATTTGGGAGTGTTTTTCTGGTTCAGCAATTTGACTATGTAGTAGAAAAACTTCCTCCTCTGTACTATATGTGTATGGACATCTGAATAAAAATATCAAACTTCTGTCTGTCTTCAGCTACAGGCAGAGATGTAAAAAGATAAAACAAGCAGAGGGTCAGATCAAGCTGATCAGTAAAAACTGATTGTCAAAGTACAGGAAATTCACCTTGTTGCCAATGTGTACAGTGCTTAGTTGTTACTTAGAGCTTTGTGTAGGCCTTTTACCATGGTTGAATTCTCTGCTTTCTCTCCCTCCCCTATTGATACCATTGTGTTTTGAATGTGATCTTTTAAGAATTTTTGTTCCCTTGATATTAATCTTGATTTTTAAGGCCAATAGTGAAATGTTAATAAATCTATGTTTGTGTACGCATATAGTTTTTAAAATATTTAGATTCTGTGAGTGTTCATAAGGCCTTAATCAAAACTGAAGCTCCATTTTGCGTGTGTATATCATCTATTGAAACTTGTCAGTCATAAAACGTTGTCAAACAGATAGTTGCATCTTTTCAAAGTCCCCTTTTGAAATGTCAAGCCTACTTAAAAGATAAAAGTTTGGGAACCCTCCTCCCAAGTGCTATAGACAGTTGGCTGAAACATCCATGGTTAGTGTTTGTTGTCTATATTATAGAAAATATAGCTGAGATGGCAAAGAACAAGTGAGCTAAAATTTCCCTTCCACACGTGCCTTAAACAACTAAGATTGCTTTTAAATTATTTCAGTAGAAGATCTTTGTCATAGGGTTTCTTTTTATTTCTTTTTTAATTTCTTCTCAGGTACAACAAAATCGGAGGATCGAGCTGCCCTGCTGAAGAAGTTTAATGAACCTGGCTCACAGTACTTCATCTTCTTGCTGAGTACAAGGGCAGGAGGGCTGGGCTTGAACCTCCAGGCTGCTGACACTGTTATAATCTTTGATAGTGATTGGAATCCTCATCAGGTTATTTTTATTTAATTATCTTCATGTAATATGGAAATAATTGTTTGTGCTTTTTTAGGCTTTGTGTTTTAATTTGGGAAGATTGACAGTGAAATGAAAGTATATCATAAAATGCTGCTTTGAGAAGAAATGGTAAGGCAAACTGCTACAATCAAGTAGTGTTTTGTTTTAAATCGGTAAAGTGATACTGCGTCTGCGTATATAGTTTTTCTGAGTGTCAGGGAATCCTCAAAGTTAGAGTCTTACAGTCTGCATTTTCTGTTTCATTGGTATAACTTTGTTCACCCTTTAATCATAAGGCACTAATAAATGGCTCTCCATTCAAAGTTAAAAGCTCATGCAGCAGATGAAATAATTTCTAAGATTACTAATGCATTTAAGATTCTCAGGAATAGTGATTTGCTTTAGATACACAGGTCTATAGCTAGATTATATTTTATATATATCCAGCTATATGGTTGCCTCTGTTCTTGTACCTGGACTAGAGTCTATACTGGGTCTGGCTGGGATGGAGTTAATTTTCTTCATAGCAGCCCATATGGTGCTGTATTTTGGATTTGTGACCAAGCCAGTGTTGATAATGCACGCACCAGTGTTTTGGCTGTTGCCGAACAGTGCTTGCACAGCCGCGAGGCTTTTGATTTTTCCTACTCTGCCCCACCAATGAGTAGACTGGGGGTGGGCAAGAAGCTGGGAGGAGGCACAGCCGGGAGAGCTGACCCAGACTGACCAAAGGGATATTCCATACCATATGGTGTTGCGCTCAGCAATAAAAGCTCAAGGAAAGGAGGAGGAAGCGGGGACGTTTGTGGTCATGGCGTTTGTCTTCCCAAGGAACCGTTATGTGTGCTGAGGTCCTGCTTTCCAGGAAGTGGCTGGACATCTGCCTGCCAAAAGGAAATAGTAAATAAATTCCTTCCTTTGCTTTACTTGCATGCACAGATTTTGCTTCACTTATTAAACGGTCTTTATTTCGATCAATCATTCTTCTCGCTTTCCTTCTATTTTCTCCCCATCCCACGGGAGAGGGGAGTGAGCGAGTGGCTGTGTGGGTGCTTGGCCGTTGTCCAGGGTCAACCCACCACAGTCCTTTTTGGTGCCCCACATGGTGGTGGGTTGACCCCAGCCAGCAGCTAAGCACCCACACAGTCGCTTGCTTCCTAGCCCCTTAGCGGAATGGGGGAGAGAATCAGAAGGCCAAAAGGGTGAAAAGTCCTGGGTTGAGATAAAGACAGTTTAAGAAGTGAAGGAAAGATATAAAAGAGACATTGGAAGAAACAGGCGTGCCCAAGACATCAATACCTGGCTCCAGGACTGGTGCCTCTGCCAGAACTTTGGGTTCTATAACCATGGAAGAGTCTTCAAGGCACAAGGTATGCTGGGGCCTGACGGGATCCACCTGACCCGATGGGGGAAACACATCTTTGCTCGTAAGCTGGCAGGACTGATTGAGAGGGCTTTAAACTAGAATCAGTGGGGGAAGGGGATACCAAGAGGATTGCCAAAGGTAAACCAAGGGTTGGCATGGCATCGCCTGAGGCTGGCAATGCTAATGGGAGCATTTACTCTGCTCCAGAGAGCACTGAGGGCTTAGGAGCACATCTGAAATGCCTGTACACCAATGCACGCAGTATGAGAAAAAACCAGGATGAACTGGAAGCATTGGTCAGTTCCCAGAGCCATGATGTCATCGGTATTAGTGAGACTTGGTGGAATGAGTCCTGCGATTGGAGTGCTGGGATGGAGGGCTACAGGCTGTTCAGGAGGGATAGGCAGGGCAGGCGAAGTGGAGGAGTTGCACTGTATGTAAGGGAGAGGTTTGATTGTACAGCCCTTACAGTTGGGGATGACGTGGTTGAGAGCCTCTGGGTGAGGATTAGGGGGATGGAAAACAAAGCAGGTGTCGTTGTGGGTGTCTAATATTGATCGCCCAGCCAGGATGTTAGCACTGATGAGTTATTCTATAGGCAATTAGGAGAAATCTCTAGATCGGTAGCCCTTGTCCCTATGGGAGATTTCAACTTCCCAGACATCAACTGGGAATATCATACTGCTGTGACAAGCAAGCCTGGGAAATTCCTGAAGTTTGTGGAAGAAAACTTCTTGTCACAAGTACTCAGTGAGCCAACTAGGAAAGATGCCCTCCTAGACTTGCTATTTGTGACTATAGAGATGGACTCGTGGCAGATGTGACGGTAGGTGGCTGTCTTGGCCACAGTGATCATGAAATGGTTGAGTTTAAAATTTTTGGTGTAATGAGAAAAAAGGTCAGCAGAGTTGCTACCCTGCATTTCAAGAGAGCAAACTTTAAGCTACTGAGGGAGCTAGTTAGCAGTGTCCCCTGGGAATCTGCTTTTGAGGGCTTAGGAATCCACGAGAGCTGGTCGGTTTTTAAGAACCACCTTTTAGAAGCACAGGAGCAGGCCATCCCATTGTGTCGCAAGTCAAGCAAGCGGGGCGGAAGACCAGCTGGACTGGACAGGGAACTCCTCTTGGAACTCAGGCGGAAAAAGAAACTGTACGATCTCTGGAAGCGAGGTCAGGCTTTGCAGGAAGAGTACAGAGCTGTGGTTCACATATGCAGGGAGAAGACAGGAAAGGCTAAAGCTCAACTAGAGTTGAAACTGGCCAGTGTTGTGTCAGACAACAAGAAAGGCTTTTTTATGTATGTTAATAGTAAGAGGAGGTCTAAGGAAAACATTGGACCAATACTTGATGAAGACGGTCACCTGACAAATAGGGACGAAGAAAAAGGCGGAGGCATTCAATGCTTTTTTTGCCTCAGTCTTTAATATCGATTATAGACCTTGGGCTGCCCGGTCCCCTGAGTCGGAGGACCACGACTGCGGGAACAGTGACTTTCCATTTGTGGACGCTGAAATTGTAAGGGGCCAGTTGTATCAGCTGAATGTTCACAAGTCCATGGGGCCTGATGGGATTCACCCCAGAGTTCTGAAGGAGCTAGCGAATGTTACAGCAGCACCCCTCTCAATCATCTACCAAAGGTCTTGGGAGTCTGGCGAGGTCCCTGCTGACTGGAAGCTAGCCAATGTTATTCCAATTTACAAGAAGGGTGCGAGGGAAGACCCAGGAAACTACAGACCTGTTAGTCTAAACTCAGTACCCAGAAAAATCATGCTGGGTGCTATTGAAAGGCATTTAAAGGAGAATGCAATCATCAGGCACAGTCAACATGGGTTCACAAAGGGAAAGTCCTCTTTAGCTAATTTAATATCCTTCTATGATAAGGTCACTCACCTAGTGGATGAAGGGAAGGTGGTGGATGTAGTTTTTCTGGATTTTAGTAAGGCTTTTGATGCTGTCCCTCACAGCATCCTTCTAGACAAGTTGTCCAACTGGGACATGAGCAGGTACACGGTGCGCTGGGTGAAGAACTGGCTGAAGGGCAGGGCTCAAAGGGTTGTAGTGAATGGGGCTACATCTGGCAGGCAACCAGTCACCAGCGGTGTTCCTCAGGGCTCAATTCTAGGGCCAGTTCTGTTCAATATTTTTATCAATGATCTGGATGCAGGAGTTGAATGCACCCTTAGCAAGTTTGCTGACGATACTAAACTGGGAGGTGCTGTTGACTCTCTTGAGGGACGAGAGGCCTTGCAGGGGGTTCTGGATAGATTGGAGCATTGGGCAATCATCAGTGACATGAAATTTAACAAGAACAAATGCCAGATTCTGCACCTGGGATGGAGTAATGCCAGACACAAGTATAGATTGGGAGAGGAGTGGCTGGAGAGCAGCCCTGCAGAAAGGGATCTGGGGGTGCTGGTTGACAGCAGGCTCAATAGGAGTCAGCAGTGTGCCCTGACAGCCAAGAGGGCAAACCGCATCCTGGGGTGCATCAAACACAGCATAACCAGCCGGTCAAAAGAGGTGATTATCCCGCTGTATTTAGCGTTGGTGCGGCCTCACCTTGAGTACTGTGTGCAGTTCTGGGCTACATTTGGCAGGCAACCAGATGTGAAGGTACTTGAATGCATCCAGAGGAGGGCAACAAAGCTGGAGAAAAGGGCTGGAAGGCATGTCCTATGAGGAGCGGCTAAGGACTCTGGGTTTGTCTAGTTTGGAGAGAAGGAGGCTGAGGGGCGACTTCATTGCTCTCTACAGCTTCCTGAGGAGGGGAAGTGGAGAGGGAGGTGCTGATCTCTTCTCCCTGGTATCCTGTGACAGGACGCGTGGGAACGGTTCAGTCAAGGGAGGTTCAGACTTGATATTAGGAAGCATTTCTTTACCGAGAGGGTGGTCAAACACTGGAACAGGCTTCCTAGAGAGGTGGTCAATGCCCCATGCCTGTCAGTGTTTAAGAGGCATTTGGACAATGCCCTTAATAAGATGCTTTAATTTTTGCTCAGCCCTGAAGTGGTCAGGCAGTTTGGATGATCGTTGTAGGTCCCTTCCAACTGAACTGTTCTGTTCTGTTCTGTTCCGTTCTACCTTGGAAGCCAACACACATATACGTGCCTCCCCCCCCTCCCCCCACCACACACACACACACTCTGCCCAGTTTTTATTGCTGAACATGACGTTATATGGCATGGAATATCCCTTTGGCCAATTCAGGTCAGCTGTCTCGGCTGTGTCCCCTCCCAACTCCTTGCCCACCCTCAGCCTACTCCCTGGGGGGGCAGAGTGAGAAACAGAGAAGGCCTTGATGCTGTGCAAGCGCTGTTCAGCAATAGCCAAAACATTGCTGCGTTATCAACACTCTTTTGGTGACAAATCTGTATCACAGCACCATCCCAGACAAGCCCCCAACAGGCTGGTATGAAGAAAGTTAACTCTATTCTAGCCAGACCCAATACATAAAATTACTAACGCATTTAAGATATTCAGAAATAGTGGTTTGCTTTAGATACACAGGTTTATATCTGGACTTTATAATATATACCTAGTTATATCGTTGCCTCTGTTCTTGTACCTGGACTAGAGAGTTGCTTTACTTCAGGGTTCCTTTCTGGCCTGAAAGGCCATGAACTCTGAGTGGCAGAGAAGAATTACATACTGTGGCCTATCTTGGTCACTTACTGCACATGCTTTCAAGAAGTGTTAAGCTTACTGCATTCACATTGTACAGAGCATGCACATATTTTTTTCCCTCCAGTTTGCCTGCCTGGGTCTGATGAACTCCCAAGAAGGAGGATAATCAGGAATGAGCTAGATGAATTGTGGTGGGCTGTAGCTTGAGCACTTCTTTTTGTTATGCTAATAAAACCCAACATTACAGTGTCCTTTAAGCAGGGAGTGATAGGTGTCCTTTAAGCAGGGAGTGATTTGTGTAGCACAGTTACGTTATGCATCATTCCATATTCTTTGCCTAATAGGACTTGCAGGCCCAAGACCGAGCTCATCGAATTGGTCAGCAGAATGAGGTTCGAGTCCTGCGACTGTGCACTGTGAACAGTGTGGAGGAGAAGATACTCGCTGCTGCAAAGTATAAACTGAATGTAGATCAAAAAGTTATTCAGGCTGGAATGTTTGATCAGAAATCTTCAAGCCATGAGCGGAGGGCTTTTCTACAGGCTATATTAGAACATGAAGAAGAAAATGAGGTAAGGCAGTTAAAAACAATCAAAGAGAAGATGTTTCAGTTGGTGCTTGGGAAGCAGCTGTATAACTGGTAGGCAAGAGCGCAGTTTGAGTGCAGCTTGGGACTGCTTGAGACTGCAAGCTATTTTACAGTTTCCTTACAAGAAAACAACTCTATTCCTAAAGGATATTCTCATGAGAACTTGTTGCTGCACTGTTAGATAAAGGCGAGGCCATGCAGGTGGCGTAGTCACAGGTACCAAGTGGGAGCTGCCTGCAGGCTCCTCTGTTACAATGAGCTATCTGAGTTTATCCTGTGGCCAAGGAATTTGTGCAGCACAACACAGGCCTGAAAGCCATGCTGTACGTGCAGCGCAGCACAGGCCTGGGCCTACTCCCATTAGCTGTTATGTGGATCACTAACTCCTAAATGTGCAACGGTTTCTCGGTCAGGTTCTCTACATTCCACCCCTTGATCCACATACAGTTTACCTTTACCAAAGATATATTGTAAGTTACAGATTATATTAATAACCTACGGGCTTCTCAAACCCTAAGTACAAGCCCCAATAGAGCAGACAGCCTGTTCAAGATCCCTAACTCCTTGAATACAGTGTCTTCTGCAAGGCTCCCAATACAGCTGTGTAGCATGGGGGAGGATGGGCAGGAGATGGTCTTCAGAGACCCTGCAGAGGCAAAAGCTTGCAAATGATGCAAAGGAGGTACATTTAGAGGCTGTGCTCAGAGGAGCATAAAACCCTGAGCAACCTGGTCCAATCTCATAGCTGACCCTGCTTTGAGGAGGAGGTTGGACTAGATAACCTACTGAGGACCCTTCCAACCCAAATTATCATGTGATCCTAAGACCAGTAGATGGAGACTCCCATGTCAGGGAAGACCTGAAGCTTGTGACTTCTGGCAACAGAAGGAAGACTCCTTCTCTGCCTGCAGATCTGCAATTACAGAACAGGTATAGTGCCCTGGGAACAATTGAGGAGGAACAAGCTCCGTCAAGGGAGGCATCAGAGTCAACTGAGCCTATACCAAGTATCTACTCAGCACTGATGTGACCACATCTGGAGTACTGTGTCCAGTTCTGGGCTTCCAACCACAAGAAAGAAATGGACATACTAGAGCGAGTCCAATAAAGGCCCACTAAGATAATTAAGGGATTGGAGCATCTGACATAAGGAAGAGGCTGAGAGAGCTGAGATTGTTTAGCCTGGAGAAGAGAAGGCTCGGGGGGGGGGGGGATCTTATCAATGTGTGTAAATACCTGATGGGAGGAAGTAAAGAAAATGGAGCCAGACTCTTCTCAGTGACAGAACAACAGGCAATGGGCACAAACTAAAATACAGGAAATTCTGTTTAAACATAAGGAAAAAAAACCCTCTTTTTTACTGTGAGGGTGGTCAAACACTAGAACAGGTTGCCCAGAGAGGTTGTGGAGTCTCCGTCCTTGGAGATATTAAAAACCCAACTGGATGTGGCCCTGAGGAACCTGCTCTAGTTGACCCTGTTGGGGGGGGTGGGGTGTGGGGGGTGTGGGTGGGTGTTGGACTAGACAGTCTCCAGAGGTCCCTTCCAACCTCAACTATTCTGTGATTCTGTGATTCTTTAAAGGAGTCTAATTTTCATATGGCCTCCAAACAATTCAGCAAAACAATTAACTATCTTAATTAAGATAACAGTATTTTTGCATGCATAACACACACCTCAGCTTAAACAGAATAACTGTCAGATCCTGATATAATTTCTGTGGCTTAATGAGTTGTCTTAGGTTATTGAAAGGTTTTGTCATCTGTAATTCTTTATTTTAGGCTTTCAAAATACTTAACTACTTTTAATAAAATTTAAGCAAAATCTTTGTGAATATCTGCCAGAATCTTTCCATATTAAAAGAAATTCCTTCAGTAGTCATTAAATCTATTGTATTGAAAGCAGTTAAAACTGTGAAATAACAAAGCTAATTAATACATTTTTTATATTCACTGTGATACAGGTTTGATTTGTACTATTACTTCAGATGTTCATACAATTCTTTCCAGTGTGACATATATTAAAAGCAATGTTGCTGCTCTCTATCATTCAGTTACAAACATGCCTTTTTGTAGGATTGGCACCTCTCTGAAAATGCATTCTAGGAATGCTCCCAAAGAGGGTACTGAAGATGTCATCAGTTAAAACTTAGCTTAATATGTGATATGTTGCATCAGTATTATTTGTTGTATACTTCTCACAATTTTCACTTGCATTTTTTAGTAGACTACATTAAAAATTACACATGCTTTCTCTCTTCTAGCTCTGCACATTTCTGGGTTTAGAGAAAAATATTATAAAATTGAAGGAAAAAGTATTATTGAGTAATTCAAGATGATAGTAAATGCACACACATTGAGAGGAAGAGAGAGAGTTTCACTAGTCCAGAATCCAAATATTTTGGACTTCTTGTATTCTTTTGCAGGATTTTGGGGGCAGTTTTTAATAGTTTACTTAATGAAGGCTTTTTATGCATGTGATTTTTTCATTAAATTCATTCATTTTCATTCATTCGTTTTTTCATTTTCATTTAGGGTTGGTGGGTTTTTTTAACTCTCAAATTTCTTCTATTCCGCTCCACTTCTTATTTTCATTTCTTCCCATACACACACGCGTTCAAGTATACGCACACCCACAAAATATGTAATGAGTTTTTTTAAAAAAAGAACAGCTAGCTTTTTCCAAATATTGAATGTATGAAATATTGGTGGGGAGGGGAACCAACAGTTCCAGAGCTTATGCCACCAGAACACTATCACTTTTCCAACTGCTTTACTTATTTCATGTTTGAATTACAAATTACATGAGTATTTAGTGAGAGCTGAAGTGGTAATCATACTTTTTTTCTTGAAGTGCAGAAATCTTACCAATGGAGGGGAAATGGGATGTACAGATATAGATGCAGGCTTCTTTGGATTATTTTGAAAATAAAAGACTGTAGGAAGTTAATTTTGAGGTACTATATACTGCATTCTACTCCACCTCCATTTTAGTGAGTACAAAACATTTATTGTCATGTAAAACCCTTAACTGTAGGTTTACAGAATCACAGAATCACAGAATCATATAGGTTGGAAAAGACCTTTAAGATCATCGAGTCCAACCATAAACCTAACACTGCCAAAACCACCACTACACCATGTCTCTAAGCACCTCATCCAAACGTCCTTTAAATACCTCCAGGGATGGCGACTCAACCACTTCCCTGGGCAGCCTGTTCCAATGCTCCATAACCCTCTCGGTGAAGAAAAATTTCCTAATATCCAGTCTAAACCTCCCCTGGCGCAACTTGAGGCCATTTCCTCTTGTCCTATCACTTGTTACTTGGGAGAAGAGACCGACCCCTACCTCTCTACAACCTCCTTTCAGGTAGTTGAAGAGAGCAATAAGGTCTCCCCTCAGCCTCCTTTTCTCCAGGCTAAACAGTCCCAGCTCCCTCAGCCGCTCCTCATAAGACTTTTGCTCCAGACCCTTCACCAGCTTCGTTGCCCTTCTCTGCACACGCTCCAGTACCTCAATATCCCTCTTGTAGTGGGGGGCCCAAAACTGAACACAGTATTCGAGGTGCGGCCTCACCAGTGCTGAGTACAGGGGCACAATCACTTCCCTAGTCCTGCTGGCCACGCTATTTTTGATACAAGCCAGGATGCCATTGGCTTTCTTGGCCGCCTGGGCACACTGCTGGCTCATATTCAGGCGGCTGTCAACAAACACCCCCAGGTCCTTCTCTGCCAGGCAGCTTTCCAGCCACTCTTCCCCAAGCCTGTAGCGTTGCATGGGGTTGCTGTGGCCCAAGTGCAGGACCTTGCACTTGGCCTTGTTAAACCTCATACAATTGACCTCGGCCCATCGATCCAGCCTGTCCAGGTCCCTCTGCAGAGCCTTCCTACCCTCCAGCAGATCAACACTCCCACACAACTTGGTGTCGTCTGCAAACTTACTGAGAGTACACTCGATCCCTTCGTCCAGATCATTGATAAAGATGTTAAACAGAACTGGCCCCAACACAGAGCCCTGGGGAACACCGCTTGTGACCGGCCGCCAACCGGAGTAAACTCCATTCACCACCACTCTTTGGGCCCGGCCGTCCAGCCAGTTCTTTACCCAGCGAAGAGTACACCCGTCCAAGTCATGAGCAGCCAGTTTCTCCAGGAGAATGCTGTGGGAAACCGTGTCAAAGGCTTTACTGAAGTCTAGATAGACAACATCCACAGCCTTTCCCTCATCCACTAGGCGGGTCACCTTGTCATAGAAGGAGATCAGGTTGGTCAAGCAGGACCTGCCTTTCCTGAACCCATGCTGGCTGGGCTTGATCCCTTGGTTATTCTCTACATGCCGTGTGATAGCACTCAGGATGATCTGCTCCATCAGCTTCCCCGGCACCGAGGTCAGGCTGACAGGCCTGTAGTTCCCCAGGTCCTCCTTCCGGCCCTTCTTGAAGATGGGTGTCATATTCGCTAATCTCCAGTCAGCAGGGACTTCCCCAGTTAGCCAGGACTGCTGGTAAATGATGGAAAGGGGCTTGGTGAACACATCTGCCAGTTCCCTCAGTACTCTCGGGTGGATCTCATCAGGCCCCATAGACTTGTGAGTGTCTAAGTGGTGCAGCAGGTCACTCACCATTTCCCCCTGGATTATGGGGGCTCCATTCTGGTCCCCGTCCCTATCTTCCAACTCCCGGGGCTGGGTACCCAGAGAACTGTCGGCCCTGCTAATAAAGACTGAGGCAAAGAAGGCATTAAGTACCTCAGCCTTTTCCTCATCCTTGGTCACTGTGTTTCCTCCCCCATCTACTAGGGGCTGGAGATTCTCCTTACCTCTCCTTTGGCTGCTAATGTATTTGAAGAAGTGTTTTTTGTTGTCTTTTATAGCAGCAGCCAGACTGAGCTCTAACTCAGCTTTGGCCCTTCTAGTTTTCTCCCTGCACAACCTTGCTACACCTTTGTAGTCCTCCTGAGTTGCCTGCCCCTTCTTCCAGAGGTCGTAGACTCTCCTCTTTCTCCTGAGTTCGAGCCAGAGCTCTCTAGTCAGCCAGGCCGGTCTTCTTCCCTGCCGGCTCGTCTTTCGACACCTGGGGACAGCCTGCTCTTGTGCCTTTAGGACTTCCTCCTTGAAGAATGTCCAGCCTTCCTGGACCCCTTTGCCCATAAGGGCTGCCTCCCAGGGGACTCTCTCGACCAGTCTCCTAAACAGGCCGAAGTCCGCCCTCCAGAAGTCTAAGGTGGCAGTTTTGCTGACCCCCCTCGCCGCTTCTCCACGTATCAAAAACTCTATCATTTCATGATCGCTCTGCCCAAGACAGCCTCCAACCATCACATCGCTCACAAGTCCTTCTCTGTTGGTGAACAAGAGGTCCAGCGGGGCACCTTCCCTCGTTGGCTCACTCACCAGCTGCGTCAGGAAGTTATCTGCCACACGCTCCAGGAACCTCCTGGACTGTTTCCTCTCTGCTGTATTGTATTTCCAGCAGACATCCGGCAGGTTGAAGTCCCCCACAAGAACAAGGGCTAGCGATCGTGAGGCTTCACCCAGCTGCTTATAGAATAGTTCATCTGTCTCCTCATCCTGGTTGGGTGGTCTGTAACAGACTCCCACCACAATATCTGCCTTGTTGGCCTTCCCCCTGTTTCTTACCCATAAACACTCCACCCTATCATCACCATCATCGAGCTCTAAACTATCCAGACACTCCCTGACATATAGGGCTACCCCACCACCTCTCCTGCCTCGCCTATCCCTCCTGAAGAGTTTATAGCCATCCATCGCCGCACTGCAGTTGTGCGAGTCATCCCACCACGTTTCCGTGATGGCCACCATATCACAGTTTTCCTGATGTACAATGGCTTCCAACTCCTCCTGCTTGTTACCCATGCTGCGTGCATTGGTGTAGAGGCACTTCAGCTGGGCTGTCATCCGTGTCTCCTTCACAGAAGAACACCCCTTGCGTGCTTTGAGGCGTTTCACTGGTGTTTCCCTCTTGCCTCCCGTTGCCTCAGTATCCCCTGGCTCAACTCCGCTTGACTTCGGCTGTGCCCAAGCGTACCCCGCACATCTCGAGGACTCAGGCCGAGTGTCCTCGCTGGCAGCCGCTCCCTCTAACCATGGCACGTCGCCCCTCAGCTTCTCTCGGGCAAGCCTGATATTATCCCCCTCCCTCTTCGAGTCTAGTTTAAAGCTCTGTCAATGAGCCCTGCAAGTTCCTGAGCGAAGATTCTCTTTCCCCTTTGAGAAAGATGAATCCCATCAGATGCCAGCAAACCCGCTGCGGCGTAGGCCATCCCGTTGTCAAAAAAAACAAATCCGTGGCGATGACACCAGCCATGGAGCCATGCATTAATAGATTGGGCATCTCTGTTCCTTCTTGCGTCTCTGCCCACCACTGGAAGGAGAGAGGAGAAAATAACCTGTGCTCCTGAGTTTCTTACTAGCCGTCCCAAGGCCCTCAAGTCTCTTTTGATCACCCTAGGACTTTGTGTTGCAGCCTCATCGCCCCCCACATGGAAGAGCAGTAGGGGGTAATAGTCCGAGGGCCGTACCAAACTAGGGAGTACCCTCGTGACATCCTTCACGCGGGCCCCAGGGAGGCAACAGACTTCCCTAAGAGGAGGGTCCGTCCGGCATATCGGACCCTCGGTTCCCTTCAGAAAGGAGTCACCCACAACTATAACCCTTCTTTTCTTCCTCATGGAGGTGGTGGTAAGACGAGAGGTACGTTCTTCTGACCTGGGCGACACCTCCGGTGTAGATAGACTGTCGTCCCCATCCTCCACTGACTGGCCTTCCACCTCCAGGGCCTCATACCTGTTGTGTAGAGGCATCTGGGGGGGCGAGGCGGGCAGGGAGGGCCTTCGCCTGCCGCCACGAGCGCGGACTCTCCTCCATTCACTCTCCTCCTCTGAGCTGCTGCCTTCAGCCCGGCGGGGGGGGGACAGAGGATCCCCTTGATCGTGGGTTCTTACTGGCGGCTGCTGCTGCTCTTGTTCCCGTCTCAGGGGGGGCAGAGCCTGGCACCACCAGTCGATCTCTTTTTCAGCCTCCCTGATACTCCTTAACCTTTCCACCTCCTCCCGTAGCTCTGCCACCATGCAAAGCAAGTCATCCACCTGGTCGCACCTCACGCAGCTGTCCGCACGGCTGCCATGTGTGAACAGGGAGATGCCCAGGCACTCCCTGCAGCCCGAGACCTGGGTGGCGGCATGTTTTCCCAGCAGCTCCGTCTGGGTAGCCACATCCACTCTGGCGAGCGCAGAGGGCATTGCTTTCTGACGAGTAAGGACCATAGCTGAGTTCCTTCTGGAAGGATGGGGACTACCGAATGAACTCACTTCTCACAGATCCTCTTGAGCTAGTAGGTGCCTTCGCCTTCCCCACACGTCCTGCCTGTGCGAACGGCCGCGCAAACTGCCGCGCCACGCCCTTCTGACGCGCCACGCCCTGTTTGCCCGTCCTGTTCGCCGCGCTCCTGGTCGCTCGCGCTCCCTGGGAGATGCTCTTGTACGGGAAGGGGATTTCCGCCGTCACTCTTGTCCCCGCCCACGCTGAGTCAGAGCCGGGTCCTCGTCAGGAGCTCCCGCCTTCCTGCTCAGGGGCCGGGGGGGTGGCTGCGCCCTCCCTTTTCTTTTTCCTCCCTTCCCTGCGCGGTTTTGCCGCGGTTTCGCCGATCCAGCAGCGGTCCCCCGACGCGGTCCTCTGTCACAGAGCTGCTCGCCTCGGAGGCTTCGCTGAAATATACTGTACACAGATTCAGTATATTTACAATATACTGTAACACAGTATATTGTAATATATTTACAATATACTGTAATATATTTACAATATACTGTAATATATTTTCATTATATATTATAATTATATTATAATATATTATAATATATAATATATAATATAATATATACATTATAATATAATATAATTATATATATTATAATATATATAATATATATAATTATATTTAGTAATATATTTACAATATACTGTAACACAGATTCAGTAAATGTTTTAAGGTTTTTATGTGGGAACCAAACTAAAGTTTGTAGCTTTGATTTACCTGTCCTGTTATGAAATTTAAAATGCCATGTACTTTCAAAATAGTTGCTGTATTTGGAGAGAGGAACTGAGCATTATGGAGCCTGATCATGTTAAAAATGGGCACCATAGCTCTTCAACATTTATGTTTTCAGCTGAATCCTAGAGTTTTGGTTTATTTTGCCAATGAATGTTTTTGATTTTATGAAATAACTTTTTGTCAAAAAGACGGATCTTCACCAGAACCACTTCTTAGGGAAGTCTGCTGCCTCCCTGGGGCCCGGGTTAAAGATGTTACGAGAAAGCTTCCTACCCTGGTACAGCCCTTGGATTATTATCCATTATTGCTTTTTCATGTAGGCAGCGATGAAGTTGCAATAAAAGTCCAAGGGCGATCAAAAGAGACTTCAGGGCCTTGAAGACGACTGGTTAAGGGATCAGGAGCACAAGTAGTGTTCTCCTCTATCCTTCCAGTTGCAGGGAATGTTGTTGGAAGAAACAGGAAGGCCCAGCTGATCAATACCTGGCTCCGTGACTGGTGTCACCGGCAGAATTTTGGGGTTTTTGATCATGGGTCGGTCTACACGACACCAGGCTTGCTGGCGACAGATGGGGTACACCTGTCTCAAAGGGGGAAAAGGATCCTTGTGCAGGAGTTAGTAGGGCTCATTGAAAGAGCTTTAAACTAGATTTGAAGGGGAAAGGGATAAAAACCAGGCTTGCTAGAGATAAGCCATGGGATGGCACGCCAGTGTTTGAGGGACAGTGTGCTAGCGAGGTCCTTCGGTCTGCTCCATGATGTGCTGAGTACACTGGAGCACATTTGAAATGTCTCTATACTAATGTGCGCAGCATGAGGAATAAACAAGAGGAGCTAGAAGCTTTGGCCCAGTCCTAGAGCTACGACATCATTGGCATAAGCGAAACCTGGTGGGATGAGTCCTGTGACTGGTGTGCCGTGATGGACAGTTATAGGCTCTTCAGGAGGGATAGGCAGGGCAGGCGAGGCAAGGGGGTGGCGCTGTATGTAAGGGAGGGGTTGGATTGTATGGCGTTTGCAGTTGGCGATGACATGGTTGAGAGCCTCTGGGTAAGGATTAAGGGGAAAACAAATAGAGCGGATGTTGTTGTGGGAGTCCACTATCGACCACCCAGCCAGGACAATGACATCGATGAATTATTCTACAAGGAATTAAGGGATATCTCTAGATCAGCTGCCCTTGTCCTTATGGGTGATTTTAACTTCCCAGACGTCAACTGGGAATATCATACAGCAGACACAAACAGGTCCAGGAAATTCCTGAAGCACGTTGAAGATAGATAACTTCTTGGTGCAGGTACTAAGGGAGCCGACTAGGAAAGGTGCCCTCCTAGATTTGTTGTTTGTAAACAGAGAGAGACTCGTGGGCAAAGTGGTGATTGGTGGCTGTCTTGGTCACAGTGACCACAAAGTAGTTGAGTTTCAAATTGCTGGCGATAGGAGAAAAACTGCCAGCAAAACTTCGACCCTGGATATGGGGAGAGCAGACTTGGGGCTGGTGAAGGAGCTAGTTAGTAAGGTCCCCTGGGAATCTGCTTTTGAAGGTATTGGGGTCCATGAATGCTGGTCACTTTTTAAGAGCCATCTCTTAAGAGTGCAGGAGCAGGCAATTCCAAAGTGTCGGAAGTCAAGCAAGCGGGGCAGAAGGCTGGCTTGGCTGAGCAGGGATCTTCTTCTAGAACTTAGGTGGAAAAGGAAAGTGTACAGACATTGGAAGCAAGGACAGGCAACATGGGAGGACTACAGAGATGCTGTTCGCCACTGTAGGGAGAAAATTCACACGGCCAAAGCTCAATTAGAGTTCAAGCTGGCCAGCACTGCGAAGGACAACAACAAGGGCTTTTTAAAATATGTTAATAGCAAAAGGAGAATCAGAGATAACATTGGTCCATTGCTTGACGGGGTCAGTCACCTCACAAATAGACAAAGCAGAGACCACACGTAGACAAAGCAGAGACATTTAATGCCACCTTCGCCTCTGTCTTCAACGCTGATGATGGGCCCTGGGACCCCCGGAGCCCTGTGTTGGAAGACCGTGACTGGGGGGATGATAAACTCCCAGCCGACTCTGAAGTTGTTTGAGACTCGCTGCTCCAGCTGGATGCACATAAGTCCATGGGGCCCAATGGGACTCATCCCAGGGTACTGAAAGAGCTGGCCGATGTTATCACGGGACCTCTCTCCATTATTTTTCAATGGCCTTGGGAGTCTGGAGAGGTCCCAGTCGACTGGAAGCTGGCAAATGTTGTCCCAATTTTCAAGAAGGGTAAGAAGGAAGACCCTGGTAATTACAGGCCTGTCAGTCTCACTTCAGTGCCTGGTAAAATTATGGAGAAGGTTATTCTGGGAGTTACTGAAAGATACTTGAGAGACAACGCAGTCACTGGTCATAGCCAACATGGGTTCACGAGGGGAAAGTCCTGCTTAACCAACTTAATTTCCTTTTATGACAAGGTCTCCCATCTAGTTGACCAAGGGAAGCCAGTAGATGTGGTTTTTTTGGATTTTAGCAAAGCTTTTGATACTGTGTCTCAGTATCCTTCTGGACAAAACGTCCAGCATACAGCTAGACAATACATTGGGTGAACAATTGGCTGGTGGGTTGAGCTCAAAGAGTTATAGTAAATGGGGTTACATCAGGCTGGCAGCCAGTTACCAGTGGGCTTCCCCAGGGCTCAATTTTAGGGCCAGTGCTCTTTTATGTTTTTATAAATGATCTGGATGCAGGAATCGAATGTACATTAAGTAAGTTTGCTGATGATACTAAACTAGGAGGAGCTGTGGACTCCCTTGAGGGTAGAGAGGCCTTACAGAGAGATCTGGATAGACTAGAGAGCTGGGCAATCACCAATTGGATGAAATTTAACAAGAGCAAGTGCCAGATTCTCCACCTGGGACAGGGCAATCCTGGTTATATGTACAAATTGGGGGAGGAGAGGCTGGAGAGCAGCCCTGTGGAAAGAAATCTGGGGGTTTGGTTTGATGGCAAGTTGAATATGAGTCAACAGTGTGCCCTGGCAGCCAAAAGGGCCAACCATGTCCTGGGGTGCATCAAGCACAGCATAGCTAGCTGGTTGAGGGAGGTGATTGTCCCACTCTACACTGCACTGGTGCAGCCCCACCTCGAGTACTGTGTGCAGTTTTGGGTGCCTCAATATAAGAAGGACATCAAACTATTAGAGTGTGTCCAGAGGAGGGCAACCAAGATGGTGACAGGTCTTGAGGGCAAGACTTATGAGGAACAGCTGAGGTCACTTGGTTTGTTCAGCTTGGAGAAGAGAAGGCTGAGGGGTGACCTCATCGCAGTCTACAACTTCCCTCAAGAGGGGCAGTGGAGGGGGAGGTGCTGATCTCCTCTCTCTGGTGACCAGTGATAGGGCACGAGGAAATGGAATGAAGCTGCGTCAGGGGAAGTTCAGGTTGGACCTTAGGAAAAGGTTCTTCACTGAGAGGGTGGTCGGTCACTGGAAGAGGCTCCCCAGGGAAGTGGTCACAGCACCAAGCCTGTCAGAGTTCAAGGAGCATCTGGATGATGCTCTTAGTCATAGGATTTAGTTTTAGGTAGTCCTGTGAGGAGCAGGGAGTTGGACTCAATGATTCTTATGGGTCCCTTCTGACTCGAGATATTCTGTGATTCTATGATTCACATCTCACTTTGTGAGTGGACAGTGGTCTACAGAAATATGGATTGTGCAGGCTTTGTTTCTAGGGATTTTTTTTTTCAGGATTTTTTCCCTTCCTTCTGCTTTGACAGTAAAGACCTCATAGTGTAGAATGCTATTACTGGGGGAGTGCTGTAGAGCAGCAGAAGGGAAATGTGTATATTTTAACTGAAAAACAAGCTGACAACTAACTGTGCTTGTGCCCCTGAAAAAACCATGAACCAAATTTTCCTGGTTGCGTGTTTGCTCACTTCCTCATTCTCAATATATGAAAGTGATAAGAAGTCCTAATTGTCTGTTTGATTAAGTCTATTTTGTGTTACTTCTGAATCAATGAACAGCAAGGCACTTTCAAATTTTTAGTTTTCATTTGAGCGTTTCACAGTTCTTTTGAGATATCAGTGCAACAGTGGCTCAGTGCAAATGGTTGCCTCACTTTGGACATTGCTTTGTATTTTTCTAATGCCTTTTTCTATTTAAATAGGAAGAAGATGAAGTTCCTGATGATGAGACTCTGAATCAGATGATTGCTCGGCGTGAAGAGGAGTTTGATCTCTTCATGGTAAGGGCATTATGATGATAAGTAGTTGCCGTGGTTTAACCCCAGTCGGCAACTAAGCACCACACATGATTGCTCCCCCTCCCGGGGGGGGGGGGGGGGGGGGGGGGGCAGGGGGAGAGAATCGGAAAAGCACAAATAAAAAAAAATTGTGGTCTGAGATAAGAACAGTTTAATAATTGAAATATAACAACAACAACAACAATAATAATAATAATGTAATGAAAAAGAAAATAACAAGAGAGAGAGAGGAACAAAACCCAAGGAAAAACAAAAAAAACAAGTGATGCAACTGCTCACCACCCGCTGACCGATGCCCAGCCAGTCCTCAAGCAGCGATCGCTGCCCCCCAGCCAAGTCCCCCCAGTTTATATACTGAGCATGATGTCATATGGTATGGAATAGCCCTTTGGTCAGTTTGGATCAACTATCTTGGCTGTGCCCCCTCCCAGCTTCTTCTGCACCTGGCAGAGCACGGGAAGCTGAAAAGTCCTTGACCAGTGTAAACATTACTTAGCAACAACTAAACCATCAGTGTGTTATCAACATTATTCTTATACTAAATCTAAAACACAGCACTATACCAGCTACTAGGAAGAAAATTAACTCTATCCCAGCCAAAACCAGGACAGTAGTATATCTTCTCTAGCCTTTTTAACACTTTTGTTTTGCTAAAGGTGTTATCCTTCTGTGATTCAAATGTTGGATTATTATTGTGGGAGGGAAAGGCTTCATTTACTCACATTGTTCATCTGGGAAAAGGAAATAATGTAAACAGAGAACAGCATCCTCACATGACAAACAAAATGCAGAAATCCCTGCTGAGTGGTACAGTGGAACACTGTCCATCCAGAGGATTCATAGGTGGTTTGATGGATTTAGACAGTGCAAAACTGATGATCACTGCTTGTCATTCTAATCCTACAGCATTTTTTTTTTATGACTCCTCGCTTCTTGTACTCACATTAGTATTAGCTAGGGCAAGTACAGGTATTTAACAAAATAGTAAGATAGGAGATTGATGGTGCTGTTTTCCTTTAGGAATTAGTTGGGTTTGCTGAGGATTATGTCAAGGGCTCAGTTAGCTGTGTCTCTGCTACTAAAACTTTTGAACAGTTCTTAAAGCACGCATAGATGACAGTGGTTCAAATGCCAGCAATCTATCTGTATTAGTACTTCCCTTGTTGTTAGCATTGATGGAATAATTATTAAAACATCAGTGTAGGTAATTGGCCTTTTGGCAAGTATCCAATGTGAGGATTGCTGGAGGACCTATCAAAATCAGTCCCTTATATTGATACAGCCACAGGAGCACACTTAAATAAATGTTGAAGGGAAACCGCTGTCCCCTATCTTTCTGCACTGGTGGGAGCAGGTTGATCTGTTCTCTAAAGTGAAGCAACACAGGTACTCTCACATATGCATAAACATGCAAGTATATCAGGAAGTATCCATGGAGTCAATTGTTAATAGGAACCCCAGATATTACATTCTCACACCATCTCATTCTATAAAACATAGTCTTTGTACAGCTATGCAAGTTACAAAACTTCAGGTGGACAGCTGGCAAAGGCCATGTTCCCTTATATGGCAGTGTATTATGTTGAAGTGCCAGTCTAGTCCTTTAGATGCTAAGTTTTATTTAAGGAGTTAAGTTTTTCTCAGACAGCATTAAAGACTTGATGCACTGGAAGAGAATGCTTGCAGGGATCTCTATCATTTTAAAATTTCCCTCAATATAATTCAGATGTAAGGAGATTGGCAGGCCAGAAATCAATAGATGATAATTTGATCCATAACTCAAAGGAATAGTTGCAGCCAAATGTCTCCTTCCTGGCCTCCATCAAAGATGCTTGCTTCTGCACACTGTGTGGAATTTCCAGCTATTGCTATATCCAATCTCACTAACTGAATGTGGAGGATAGATACACAGTGACTGATGTGAATGCTGTTGTGTCACATATCAGGGCTGAAAATGAAGTATCCGGAGTTCACTGTGCTGTATAAATAAATTTGCTGCCTGAAAGAGCATTTTAGTGCTAGATCAAGAAAGAACGAACCAAAGTATGGATTGAAACTCATTGTTTAACTGAAGACTATTTAGAGAGAAAGATACAAAGAAAAGTAGATCTAAATGGAAGAAGTGCATCATTGGCTGTGCTTATTAAATCATGATACTCATTTATCACTCCCATCCACTAATTATGCAAAGGTTCTTCTTGAAATAGGGCTAGTAAATTTCCATCTTCCATGATGTCAATCAGTTGTTCTTGCAAACTAATCGGAAGGTGTTGTATTTTTATGTTTTTTGACAAATGGGTTCAAAACCCACTGAAACTCTTCATTTGGAAGATTTCTAAACAGGTTAGGAAATTCTGCTTCCAAGTTTTTTAAGTGTACGGATATGAGAGATTTTATAGGTGACACGCATCGTTTTCAGCAACAAAGTCACATAATGATGGGAACATTTCCAAAAAGCCATTTTCAAAATGCTCTCTCTGTAGCATGAGTTTCTTTTGAAAAGCAGTTACTTTCTCACGCCTTGTTCAAATGTCACCTTCACCTTGAAGGGACACATAAAGTGTGTTTATTTTTTCAAAAATAAGTGCTAGGTAGCATACCAGTGGCAGCCACTTGTCATCACAGAAAAGGTCAGCAAATTTGGAACACTTGTCTTTTTGTGCAAGAAAAATGCGTAACTCATTTTTAAGTTTGACAACTCTTTTAAGCACTTTGCCATGAGATAACCAGCGAACCTCTGTGTGGAACAAAAGATTTCCATTGTCACTCCCCATCTCATTACAAAATATTGTAAAGATTCTGCTATTTACAGGTCTTGTTTTTATAAAATTAACCATACCGATGACGTCGCGTAGCACTTTGTGCAGTTCTGGCTCCAACATCTTTGCTGCAATAGCTTGCCTATGAATGATGCAGTGAATGAGTTCCACATGTGGTGCTATCTCTGTAACCTTATCCCGGAATCCTTTTTTTTATTCCAGTCAAAGCAGCCGCTCCATCAGTGGTTACACTTACACAGTTTTTCCACAAAGCATTGTTGTTTATTAAAGAAGTCATTTACTGTTGAGAATATATCTTCTCCAGTGCATCTTTCCTTTAGTGGCTCACAAAAAAGTAGTTCTTCGTGTATTTCGTTCTTGAAACAGAATCTAGCAAATACCATAAGCTGAGACATGTTAGAAACATCTATACTTTCATCCAACTGCATAGCAACCCTCCCACACTGCGTAATTTGTTCTAATACTTGTTTCTTCAAATCTTCAGCAATGTTTTCTATGCGTCTTCCAATGGCATTTGCTGATAAAGGCACGCATTTTAGTTTGTTGCCATATTGTTTTCTGTGTACTATTTCAGCCATTTTTACCGCGTCAGGAAGAACAAGTGTTTCCCCCAATGGTATGTGGGACTATCACATGACTTGAAATATCTGAAAAAACTGTAGAGGTTTGTCTTCATGTTCTGGATGTTTAGTTTTTAAATGTCTTGCTAATCGTGATGGCTTCATACTATCATTAGCTAATATCTCAAGGCACAATATACACTTAGGGCGAGGTTCAACATTGATGATAGTGGATGTAAATCCATATTTCAAATAGTCTTCTTGATAATTTTGAATTTCTTTGGCCAGCTTCTTATTAGATTGTCATTGTTTTTACCTTGTAATGTGGCTGACAAAGAGTACTCCTACTAGAAGTTTCAGCTCTGCCATTTTATTGTTTTTCGCTTGTGCTCGCATTACTAGCATTATCCTCAATCCGCAGTTTCTTTGCAGGAATCTTTTTAAGCCACACGTCCATTCTGTGAGGGTTAGTTTAGTTAAAACTAGATAATATAATCTGTAAATGCACTTAACTGGGCACACGTAAACTGCAATATATCGCAATATGCTGAAAGCGAACAAATGAATGAGGGTACCACTGTGAACCCCTCCATGTTGTGGAACACCCACCCGTTCTTCCCCCAGGACACCTTGCGTACAGCACCTGACACATAACCGTCTGACATACAGACCGAGTGAGTGCGCCAATGTCAATCTGTATATTAGATATTAGTAAAGGTTAATTTCTTTCTTAAAATTTTAGATAAATAAATATAAGTGGAAGTTCTAATATTTTCTTCCCGCACCCCAATGGATCATCGTGCACATCCCCTGGGGTGCGGGCACCCCACTTTGGAGACCACTGGAGTAGACAAAAACCAGATTGAGAAGTGACTGTTTCAATGTCCTATGCAAAGCTATTTCAACATTACTTAGTAGTGTGCTTCAACGAGTGTTACATTTCCTGTTAAAACTGATAAATAAAAAGGAAAACTTGAAAGTAATTTTTAATGCTATTTTTATCCTAAATAAAGATTCTCAGTCTAAAAACTACCATTAAAGTCAAATTCTAGGCCTCCCACCAAAATGGCAGCTGATGCTCTAGTTGTGCTAATTTAGTTTTTCTTCCTGAAGCCAAAACAGCAATACAGCATGTGGTGGGTGTCCTGTCCCACTCGGTGGGTTGTGAGATGGGTGAATATTTTTGATTCCCCGATGGTTTGTGTACCAACAAAGGCCGATCTCTGCTCGGCAGAGCCGCAGGGTCAGTAGAGTCACGACAATGACT
Organism: Mycteria americana; assembly: GCF_035582795.1. Classification (NCBI taxonomy): domain Eukaryota; kingdom Metazoa; phylum Chordata; class Aves; order Ciconiiformes; family Ciconiidae; genus Mycteria; species Mycteria americana. The sequence goes on along the minus strand of NW_027445436.1, from coordinate 5,869,166 downwards.
CAGAGGAACAGGCTGGCCAGCATCTTTAACTGGTGAATTCATTATTAACTGGTGAATTCAACAAACGGACAAACTTAACAAACTGGCAAGCTCAACGAATGAACAGAGGCGATTTGGCAATGGAGCTATTTTCCAGGCAACCCGTCACAATTTATCCCAAACTTGCATATATTGGAAGAGTAGAGGAAGAGAGAAGCGAGAAAAGGAAAGGAGAAGAGAGGAGGAAAGAGAAAGAAAAAGTATCACCACCCTTGGATCCCACGATGACGATGACAATGACAGGCATGGCAATCCTCCAGTGATGGGCACGCGCATGGTTCCCTGGAGGGCGTGTCTTTTATACTCTAATCCCCGCCTCTAGGTACGCCCCTTGAGGACTTACTTGGTTCTTGTTCTAGAAAGTTCTCAATCTTCTGCGCAGGCGCTGGGGGAGGGGGGTGATCATGAGGGGTCTCTCGGGTGGTCGCAAGCCCCTTCCTCAGATAAACCCTGTGTGACCTCTGGCCATATATGGTAAGGTCCGTCGGAAGCCGGAACCGCGCATCCTCCGACGCGCTCCCCACGTCCTGCTCCCGCTCTCCCCCACCCCGTGCTCGCCGACCTGCTGTCGCCATGGAAATAGCGCCTCGCCTCACCACAATGTTTGAGACATTAACTCTTTCAGTCTCTCATAGTGGGTTGACTCTGGCTCCTCATGGGTCGAGATAAAGACAGTTTAATAAGCGAAGGAAAGAGGAAGAAGAAATAAAAGAAAAAAACAAAACAAGTGATACAAAGACAATCACTCACCACCTCCCACAAGTAGACCAGAGGCAGTGTGTTGTGTTGAGTTATTGGGCACCAAAGCCAACTCAGGTTGGGTCACTGCTGTACTTGCACAGTTTCTTGTGAGGCTCAGGTTGGTTCAGGTGATTGTAGTACTGCTGTAGTACTTCCTATAATCAACTCAAACCATGGGTTATTTTCCCCTAAGGTTAAATCTCCTTGAGGTACATGCCGGATTTCCCCATCCTCCCACGTTATCCACCAAGTACACCCAGGTCCTTGAACAAAAGCAATCCCACAAACAGATTTGCCTTTTCCTGATGGAGGAGCAACCCATGCTGTCTTTCCCAGCCAGTTCCCTACACACACTACGGGGACCTTATCTCCTTCTATAGCACATAAGGGTTTTGTTTGGGCAGGGCCGGGTCAGTCATCTGATCCTCTGGTGTTAACCAGCCAAGTGACTTCTGCTAAATTTGCATCTCCAGTGCTTGTATGTCCTAGTGCCCAGACTATCAATATAGTCTTTAACAGTCCATTGTATCGTTCAATCTTTCTGCAGGCTGGCGTGTGATAGGAAATGTACACCCAACTAGTGCCATGTTTCTTGGCCCAGGTGCTTATGTAGTTATTTTGGAAATGAGTCCCGTTGTCTGAGGCAGTTCTTTCTGGGGTGTCATGCCACCACAGAACTTGCTTTTCAAGGCCCAGGATGGTGTTTCGGGCAGTGGTATGTTACAGGGTAAGTTTCCAACCATCTGGTGGTCGCCTCCACCATTGTAAGCACGTGACGCTTGCCTCAGCGGGTCCGTGGCAGTGTGATATAATCGATCTGCCAGGCCTCCCCATATTGATATCCCAGCCACCATCTGCTGTACCAGAGAGGCTTTACTCACTTGGCTCGCTTGATTATGATGCATTTTCGCATTCCATGGGTAACCTGTGCAATGGCTTCAGTGGTCAAGTCCACCCCTCGATCACGAGCCCATCTGTTGGTTGCATCTCTCCCTAGATGTCCCAATGTTTCATGGGCCCACTGAGCTACGAATAGCTCACCCTTATGCTCCCAGTCCAGGTCCACCTGAGCCACTTCAGTTCTGGCAGCCTGGTCTACCTGCTCTTTGTTTGAATGTTCTTCGGTTGTGCTGCTCTTCGACATGTGAGCATCTACGTGACATACCTTTACAGCAGTATTTTCTACCCAAACAGCGATGTCTTGCTGCAGTGCAGCAGCCCAGAGGGGTTTACCTCTGCAGTTGGTCCATTGCCATTGCTGTAGCCATCCCTACAGGGCATTTGCCACCATCCATGAATCAGTACAAAGTACTGGCCACTTTTCTCATTCAGCAATCTCTAGGGCCAGCTGGATGGCTTTCACTTCGGCAAAGTGACTCGACTCGCCTTCTCCTGTCACAGTTTCTGCAACTTGTCGTGTGGGACTCCACACAGCAGCTTTCCAGTTCTGATGGTTTCCCCCAATATGACAGGCCCCATCAGTAAACAGAGCATATAGCTTCTCGTTTTCTGGTAATTTATTATACAGTGGGGCCTCTTGGGCATGAGTCACCTCCTTGGGCAATGATCCAAAATCTCTGTCTTCTGGCCAGTCCATGATCTCTTCCAGGATTCCTGGGCAGCTGGGGTTCCCCATTCAGGCCTACTGTGCGATCAGTTCAATCCACATAGCATCAGGTGCATGATGGGTAGAGGAGGCCCTTCCTTTGAACAACCAGTACAGCACAGGCAATTGTGGTGCCAAGAGGAGCTGTGCTTCTGTACCAACTATTTCTGAAGCAGCACGAACTCCTTCATATGCTGCCAATATCTCTTTTTCAGTTGGGGTGTAGCAGGCCTTGGATCCTCTATATCCCCAGCTCCAAAACCCTAGAGGTCAACTTCAAGTTTCTCCTGGTGTTTTCTGCCAGAGGCTCCAGGTGAGGCCATGCTCCCTGGCTGCAGTGTAGTACACATTTCTCACATCTGGTCCTGTCTGGACTGGCCCAAGAGCTACCTCACAAAGTATCTCCTGTTGGATCTGTTGGAAGGCATGCTGCTGCTCAGGGCCCCACTCAAAACAGTTCTTCTTTTGGATCACTCATTGAGAGGATGCACAAGCTGACTGTAACCCAGAATATGCATTCTCCAGAATCCCACAGCGCCTAGAAAAGCATGTGTTGCTTTTTTGTTAGCTGGTGGGGACATGGCTGTTATCTTATTGATCACATCCATTGGGATGCGACGGTGTCCATCTTGCCATTTTATTGGCAGACCCTGGTAATTACAGGCCTGTCAGTCTCACTTCCCACTAAAACATATGGACAGAAATATTTCCTAAAAAAATTTAAAAGGAACAAAGATGTTTGTTTTATTGATTAATCACTTGAATTCTAGTTAGGGACTGGAATTATGCTTCCATTTCAAGGTATCTTTTAATAGCTGTCGCTTGTCTTGTATCTCTCTTTGAGGATGTTCCTATGGAATTCAGACAAGCTCTTATGTTACCTGTTTAGAGCAGAGCACCTTGGGTCTCTCTACAAGAGTCACTCTTGTCACTATAGTAAAAATTATTTTTGTGGAATTAATAACACAAGGCTGTGTTTATTGAGATAAATTATCCCTTTATTAGGAAAGCACCAATACAACATTCTTCAAAATTACTGGAATTTTATTTGCCTCAGGCTTATGACTTGCAACCAAAGACATTGTGCAAAGAAAGCAAAGATTAAGTACACTTTAGGGAAAAGGTGAGAATTCACACTGGTAACATAGAAGATCAGTTTGATGAAAGAAGCCATTCATTACACTATATAGATTGCAATATTCTAAAACATTTTTCAACCCATTGTTTTTAATCAAGAGGAGAAAAGTTTAGCAAAGTTTACAGTACACATAAATTTGCTACAATTCAAAAAAGCATTTTTCTGAATATCATCAAGCATAAAGTGAAAAAATGTATACAGGACAAGGTGAGGTAAAGGCTAACTACTGTATATTTCTAAGCTATTAAACAAAGTTGCATATATGCACCATGGTGTAAAAAAACAATAGAGCAGAAAACTGCCTGATGAAAAATAAAATAACCAGTGGCTTTTTATGGCTTCTCCTGGTTATCAATGCTACAAAAGACATTTTTTTGTCTTGCTGATGACACTGAAAATATCAAATGATAAAACCAGGCATGATGAAACCATTACCAAGGAAACCCAACCCAGAGAAATATACTATCAATGCACATTTTTTCATCAAAAGCTTTTTTGTTGTTTTGGAGATTTTAAAAAAAAATTTTGAGGCCCATTTTGTCACAGTATGTTACTTTTTTCCTTTTTTACACTATGATATCATATGTTTGTCAGGCACTATCCTAGAGCTAGTTTATAGAGGATGAGAATACAACCCAATGTCTGTTTAACAAAATGAATTCAGTGATTGTAAAATGAGAGAAAGGAAGGGGATGGGGTCAGTTCTGCCAAGGAAATAAACTCTGTGTATTACTCATCATCACTTCCACTTGCTTCTGACTGGTCCTAGAGGTAAGAGACACAAGAAAAGTCAGAAATTCTTTGCCAAGTATTCTATGGATTTTGTTAAAGAAAAAAAGAAAAAATTACAATTAAATTGACAAATCAAGATATCCATAAGAAAAGTAATATGTTATTTACTATTTTCCTTTCATGACATTTCATTCCAATTAAATTGATGTTGGCCTCTTCAGAGAAGAAAAGGCACAGAGTCAGGAAACACTAGCTCCTTTCTGTCTACCCAGGTATTTTAAAAAAGTCTGGAAAGATCTGTCTTCATTTGTTGCATTAATAGAAACACCTATGAGAAATTAAGACCAAGTGTTTCTAGTGTGGGAATGAAAGCAAACAAACCATGAGTTTTAAAGTTTCGTAGAAAGAAAGAACATCTTCAAAAAATAAGTGCCAAAAGTGTCAGACTTTTTGTCTTCCAGCACCAAGACCAGATCCCACAAGCAAACCCTAACACAGTTTGAACCTGCTCCCCCATCCTCCCAAGGCGATGACACAGATTAAAAACAATGCTTAATGTTTCTAAGCATGAAGAGGTGAAAATTCTGAGTGCAAACAGGACAGGGTATAGATGAAATCACTGCAATCATTTCCAAAATCTCAGTGAACAAAACTTACATTTTCATCTTGATCCTCATCACTGTCATTATCACTCACAACAGGCTTGGCTTTTACTCGGCTTTGCCTCTTCTTGCCTTTGCCTTTGTCCTGGCTTTTTTCATCCTTCTTGTTCAGCTTGATTTTGACTTTCACTGATTTTGCTGTAAAAAGTGGAATGTGAATGTAATATCTGCCTTTATTTATTGTATACCATTTTCCTACTAAATAACTTTTAAATAACTTTTAAACAACTTTTAAACAGTCTGTCTTCATGTAAATTCTCCCCTTGTAGCCTGAAAAAATCCTCTTTCTGTTCTTTGTCTGGATTGTGGAATTAAGTAGAGATATTTGCTTTTACTTGTGTTCTTGATAGTTGCAGTGCTAATTTGCATTAAACTATCAAGAAAATCTGAGAGTTGATCAGGTGCATCCTTCTTTCACTTTTAGAATGCGTGGCACTTACAGATAGCATTTAGTGTTGCAGCTACGCTCAGGGAACTTTCTACAAGAAGATGCATGTTAAGAAATAAAGTAGTTTTTGTTGCCTGCACATAGAAAAATGTCTATCTTCAGTAGGAACAGACAATTTTGGGTTTTTTTAATTACACAAACTCCATGTGGAGGTGACTGGAAATTTTTGAGTTGACAGCTTACTGAAGAGAACACAAATGCCCAGTTCCAGGGTATCTGCTCATTTCCAGATGAACTGCTGAAGTTGCATGCTCTGCACAGCTGCTTGTAATACTTGCACAGTAGCTCAAGGCAAAAGTACTCTAGTTTCTCTCTCCAGAGGCACTTTCAAAGTGCAGTTCTAGGTAGTTAGAAAGTATGGGGTAGAAGCACTTGGGTAGCAGAAAGCAGAATGAAGGGATCCTTCCTTTTCCACGATATCATGTTTCCAAATTTGCAGGGACTTCAAGTTCAGAGGTTATGTGAGAAGGTACCTATTGAGGAAACTTTAATTGGTCAGGGGAGCTGAAAGGTAATATGTAGATCTGGCTCTTTCTATAGTAATTTTTTTGACATCAGTGTGTTGTGAACCTACTGGCAATTCTGTGGAATAGCAGAGATGCAGCAAATTAAAATTCAAATTGGAAATAAAAGACATACATTTTTACCAACGGATATAATAAATCAGAATAATAAGAGATGAGGGTATCACTTCTTAAAAGAGATACTCCAACTTAACCTGCAGCATGCCCTAGATCCCAGATGAATTTTTGGCCCAGCCTGGGCCCATCTCACAGCAGATTAGCTGGGCCTCTTAAATTATGAATGTTATCTCCTGCTTGCCAAACAATCTGAGTTCCATTTTCCCTTTGTCTCACTGAAGTAACATTTTCTGGTTCTTAATCATATACATTGCATAATATCAGAAAGGTTGCTCACCTATGGATTAAGGAAGTCACTAGTTCTAGGCACTTATATTTACAAGCAACGTGATCAGGAAAAGTCCATATGTAATCATGGTCAGTCAGATAAGGATAAGTCAGATCTGTTTCCATCTGAGCAGTACTTAAAAGCACCTGAAGTCTTCAGCACAATTCTAAGAAATATAGCCAGAATAGAGTAGCCAAGAGACTTAAGCTGAATGGAAGCAGCCAAAACAGCAAACTTTATAAGAAACTACTTCCACCAGTGGAAAATGAAAGTCTGTAACCAGTCTCAGTACACAAATGGAAAAATCAATTCCCCCCTCTTCCCTAAATGTATTTCCTTTTCAGCATTCAGCAGGGAACTTACATTCTGACTCTGACTCCTCTTCATCATCATCGTCATCATCATCATCATCATCATTGTTGCTTTCATCCTCACTCTCTTCTTTGGCAATCTTCTGTCGTGCACTTTTGAATACAGACTGAAGAACAATGGAATCCTCATAGATCTACAGTATGAAAGCAAACCTATGTCAGAACTGCAAGCCAAGCATCATCAAAAATTCACTTTTTTTCTTATACAAACTCACAGAACGTAGCCTTTTTATTACAAGTAACAATGCTTGTTTCATGAATTTTACAAAAAAATGCCAACATTGAATTTTCATGCTCTAAATGAAGAATCTGGCCAACAGTGAGCCACAAAAATACGACTCTTAAAATGTATCACACTTAAAACATCCAATTAGAGAAAGAGCTCATCCTGGAATGCAATTGTCTTTCTTTCATTATTATTTTTTACCACTAGAACTATGATATATTTTAATTAGATCATAACAGCCTTGAAAAATTGTTATTCCAAAATCCAAAGTGTAAAAAAGAAAATAATTTATCCCAAGCAGCTTCAGAATTCCTTTAAGACTCCTTCCTTTAAGATCCAAAAAGACTGAAAATCAATGCTTATCCAAAACTCTATTAATATTTTGAAGCCTGCTAAGTATTTTTGGTACTATCAGCTTTTATATTAACCTCATTGGAATAACATCTATGAATGAGAGGACTACACCTGGCTTGTAATGTATTTGCCAGATTAATTTAACAGAAATAAAAATTAAAAATAATAATGAGACACTATAATCCTCTTAACAAAATGAGCTTGCACATACTGCTCTGTAAAACTTTGGAAGCAATGCATTCGTTAAATTGAACACACCATATAAGATCTGTCTCTCCCTGAAAGCACCTTTTAAGCCTCCAGCCCAGATGGAAATGCTTTGCTCAAAAAAAAAAAAAAAAGAGGAGCATGCATCATACTAATAAAACAAATATGAAGTATCTCACTTAAATTTTACTTTATTGTACACTTAAATATCTCTGTCTGAATTAAACTTATGGGTTTGTATCTTTTAATGTAAGTAGTGCACACATAAATATTATATTTTAATGATATAAGTATGTCAGAGCAAAAGTGGATCCAAACTATTACACAGAATAAAAGAAAACCTAAAAAATTTGAGAACTACTGCAGGAATGTCCCAAGGTTCAATGAAAATCAAAATTAATGGTACAGGGAGTGTCTCAGACATAAATTAAAAACATTGTAGGTACATGTTATTTGGACTTCATGCTTTAAAAAGTAATACTAAATTTGGTAGATAACATTAGTATGTTGGAATGGAAAAAATTTCTGCATCATTGTGTGATACAAATCTGATTATTTCCAAAGAACAGAAATATCTACTGAACATTTCTACCATTTCAGTATCATTACTGATAATCCTACCAAGAGAATAGCAACCAGTTTTCTGACAAAAATAATTGATTTCTCATTGAGAAATATTGATTTCTCATGTGACCATTGATTTTTCCTTGCATATTTTTACCTCCCTGATCAACTTCCAAACAATTTCAAACTTCTCAGTCATGTTTTTTGATATCAGCTTCCCTTCTTATTTTTTTCCATTTCCTTTCATTAGCAGTAAAATAGCTATAAACATCTATATCACTAAGCAAAATCATTGCTTCTGAACAATTAGTAAAATTTTCTCCCACACTTCCAATCGTTAATATTTTTTTCTTGAATAATTGAGCTGATTTTGATTTTTTTCAGTTAATTGAATTTTGTTAAGATATCAAAAATCTGTACAACAGACAACATTTTATTCTGCTTGTACACAAGAAAAATAATCAAGTAATGATCATTTGTAGTAAACAACCCCTCATTTTTAATTGAATGTTCAATTTCTTTGTTATTTGTCAAGATAACATGATATAAAATTCCTCTGTATAGAAAATGGTCATCTATAGTGGTTAGACACTTGTAAAATGCATTCATATTGGCAGCATGTGACATCCAGTTTATAACATTTTTACTGAAGTCCCCCATGACATCTTTTTTTTTTTTTCCTTGAACATTACAGAAGCAGTCATCATGTTATCTACTGCTGTTTAATAGTGTGTTGCATCATGCTATTTGGGCCTCATCTGCTAGAATGTGTATTTAAAATTGTGTCAGAGACTCTGATACAGGTAATACTTTATTCTACATATGTTGCCATATAAATATAAATTTCCACATATGTTGCCATTCCCTATCTTCTTTCCTACTGCCAACTCAATCTTTTGATAAAAATTTAAACATTCCAATCTTCCCGCCAGCTTTCAGGACCAAGTAGGTTGAATTTGTTTTCATAATGAACAATTCTAATTCTGTTTGTTTGCCCAGGTTCATAAGACTGGTGTATAGGAAAGCAAAGAGTTTATTCTCTTCATGTCCTGCAGCGCTTAGGTGTATTTTGTTCCAATGATCTTAATTTTGTTCAACATTTATTTTTCCCCCTTTTCACATAACCCTTTGTTTGTTTAATGCCTTCTTGACTAGCCTAGTGTGTCTGTCCCATCCAAAATTTAGATCTTATCCTTTTGTAAATAAATCTCAGAGAATCCAGAGCATATATTTCAACTTTCTCATCTGTCTTCCAGGTTTTTGTACTCTTTTCTTTTGTATTGCTGTTTACCTCTTCTATTGTGAATTCATAGGACTGAGTGCATCCTTGTGTGTAAACCAGGCAAAATCCTGAACTCTATATCTCTCCAAGATGAGAGATTTGGGTACATTATTTATTAATGAGGGTACATCATTCCAGTCTCTCAAAATGGATATTGTTCTTTCAACAAGAAAAAAATGTCAACAATGTCCAGAGAATATGAACTATATACACAAAGATCTAGTATCAGACAAACTTTAAACTTTATCTTCCATTAGTAGAGCTGAAAATTTCACCACTAAACACTTAACAACCATCCCTAAGATGGACCATTCTCTCAATTACTTGTATTATGCACTTTGGTGAGCTCAAACCAACATATGGCTCTTCAGGGCACAGCCATTTAGCATAGATTCAAATAGTCTGAAAACTGTCCTAAAGTATATCAGAACAAACTGATCTCAGGATTATGTAATCAAAACTAAATTCAATGAATGTTTGAATTCTAGTTGTGACCAAAGGATTCTGGATGCTTCAAAGAATCTGGGCATTTTTATTCATTAAAAGCACTAATAAGATTAAAAATAGAGGTTTTATATACAAAATTGTCATAATTAAACAAGCACTGAAAACACTGGGTAGGGAAGACACGTTTAACACAAAGTGGTTCAGTCAGACCTGTGATCCCTCCAAATTGAATGTCTGAGCATTGTGACACAGCAACATGACATCTTTCTCCAGATCACTGAGGTTCCGATATTTATGGTTTCGAATTCTTTCAAAGTGCAGTTCTAGGTAGTTAGAAAGTATGGGGTAGAAGCACTTGGGTAGCAGAAAGCAGAATGAAGGGATCCTTCCTTTTCCACGATATCATGTTTCCAAATTTGCAGGGACTTCAAGTTCAGAGGTTATGTGAGAAGGTACATCAATGCGACGGTGTCCATCTTGCCATTTTATTTACCAAAAATGGATATCTCGTGCAGGTTCTTTGACCATGCTTTGTTTTATGGTAAAACCAGCTTCCAGAAGAATCTGGATTATTCTTTTCCCTTTCTCAAACACTTCTTCCTCTCTGTTGCCCCACACGATGATGTCATCAATGTACTGCAGGTGTTCAGGGGCTTCGCCCTGTTCCAGTGCAGTCTGTATCAGTCCATGGCAAATGGTAGGGCTGTGCTTCTACCACTGGGGCAGTCGATTCCAGGTGTATTGGACACCCCTCCAAGTGAAAGCAAAATAAGGCTTGCACTCTGCTGCCAAGGGGATCGAGAAGAGGACACTGGCAATTTCAGTTGTGGCATACCACTTGGCAGCCTTCGACTCCAGGTCGTATTGGAGCTCTAGCATGTCTGGTATGGCAGCACTCAGTGGTGGCGTGACTTCAATCAGGCCACAGTAATCTACTGTTAACCTCCACCCTCCATCAGACTTTGGCACTGGCCATATAGGACTATTAAAGGGTGAGCGAGTCTTGCTGATCACTCCTTGGCTCTCCAATTGATGCATCAGCTCATGGATGGGAACCAGGGAGTCTTGGTTGGTGTGATATTGTTGCCAGTGCACTGTCATGGTAGCAACTGGCACCTGATGTTCTTTAACCTGCAGCAACCCCACAACAGAAGGATCCTCCAAGAGGCTGGGCAAGGTAGGCAGCTGTTTCATCTTCTGTGTATCCACAGCAGCTACACCAAATGCCCACTGGCACCCTTTTGGGTCCTTGAATTACCCTCTCCTGAGGTAGTCTATGCCAAGGATACACAGGGCCTCTGGGCAAGTCACAATAGAATGCTTCTGCCACTTGTCCCCTGTTGGGCTCACCTTGGTCTCCAACACAGGCAACAGATGGGATCCCCCTATCACTCCAGAAATTCAGATGTGTTCTGCCCCCTTGTACCCTCATGGCATTAGGGTACACTGTGCACCGGTGTCCACCAAAGCCTCATACTCCCGTGGGTCTGATGAGCCAGGCCATTGAATCCATACAGACCAGTAAACCCGGTTGTCCCTTTCCTCTGCCTGGTTGGAGGCAGGGCCTCCCTATTCCTTTTCAGAGCATTCATTACCTGACTCCTGTAATTGCAAACCAGAAGTCCCTACATCATGGTAGCAGGAGTGGTGTTCGAAGCCACACAGACAGTTCATTGACTCAGTATCAGAAGGAAGAGAGGCATCCTCAGCCCTTCTAGTGCATCTGGGGAATTGCTCGACAGCAACTGGAGCAGTAATCTTCCTGAATGGACCCTTTTTAGCTGCTCTTTTTCTCCGCAATTCCAGGTCCAAGGTAGGTGCACCTTCCCACTTCCTCATGTCCTCCCCATAGTCTCACAGATAGAACTACAGGGTGGCACGTAGCGTGCGCCCACAGGTCCCTTTCCTTTGAGCAGAGAAAGACCGACTCCATACGGCACTCTTGATAGCTGAGACACTGGCCTGTAGGGGCAAGGAAGGAGAGATATTCTCCATATTCTCT